>NC_047064.1:9760475-10360475 GCF_902459465.1 Asterias rubens | reverse complement strand
AAGTCAGACCCCTTCTACCACAGGCCAAGTGCGGGGTGCAGTGTTGAGGGGGCGTGGCTGGTTGTCTGCTTTCCTAGTAGCCCGCATTGCATTATGATGATGCGCACGTGGTGTACGTGTGGTTCATAAATAAGCTTTATCATCAACGCGCACACCAGACGAACAGACGTGACTTGTTGTTTTCTACACACAGACAAGAGCTCTAGCTTCACACACAGTTAATCGTTATTTTGAGCAGCAAATTTCTCACATTCACAATGCCTGACAAGTGTAAATGTTGCGAAGGTAAGTTTAACATCATTAGCAGACCAATTTTATCAAAATTATTGTTCGACGTATGGAAGACCATGTGAAGATCAACCACACAGTTGAGTTCTGAAAATAAATACTATACAGTGTGAGTGTTGAATGTTTTGTTATTGTTTATAAATTGTGGAATGCGTGCAATGCATGGAGGTAGAATTGTTTATTTATTAGCCCTGGTATGTAGCAGGACAGATATGTTCGTTGTATGCACTGGTACATGCCACAGCATAACATAACAGAGAGGAGTTCAACATGATTCAACCTCCATGGTTCAACCATAAAGCTGGTCTAGACTAGTGAGGTAAAATATTAATAGTCGAATGTTGACAATTTTGCATCGTTGTCCAAATGAAATAGGACTTTCCTAAAAAAGCACTTAGGTCGTAAATTTTGTCCCTACTTACTAAATTAAGTGTAGGAATTAGGAGGGGGAGGCCTACTCCTAGAACTATTTCGGTTTCGTCTGGCTTTGTCTCCCGTTGCGAGAAAATGTCCTGTTTTGAAGATGTTTTTTGATTTAACTCAACAAAAAGGCCATACAAGCATCAGCTAGCCTTTGCAACACAAGTGGGGCTAGCCTAGATCTAGAAGGAGAATTAATATCTTTATATCTTTTGGCTATTTATCCTCTTGCCTGTCTCTCCATCGGCCTGGGCGCTCAAGTCTACGCTCAGCATCCGACACTACTCGCCTCATGGAACCTAACTCAATCAAGCTTCTTAAGTCGGCCTCAAGTCGCACATTCTCACATTTTGCTCCACACACCTGGAATGCACTCTCCCCCTCAATCAGGAAATCCGACTCTCTTCGAACATTTAAGAAGTGTATCAAACATTCTCTATATCCTATCTAATGCGCTGCGTTCTTGACGTAGTGGCGCTATATAAATGCCCTATATGTATGTATGTAAAGACACTGGACACTATTGGTAATTGTCAAAGACCAGTGTTCTCATTTAGTGTTTCTCAACATATCATCATATGCATAAAATAACAAACCTGTGAAAATTTGAGCTCAATTGGTCATTGAAGTTGCGAGATAATAATGAAAGAAAAAACACTCATGTCACACGAAGTTGTGTGCGTTCAGATGCTTGATTTCGAGACCTCAAATTTTAAACCTGAGGTCTCGAAATCAAATTTGTGGCAAATAACTTCTTTCACGAAACCTACTCCACTTCAGAGGGAGCCGTCTCTCACAATGTTTTAAACTACCAACCTCTCCCCATTACTCGTTACCAAGTAAGGTTTTATGCTAATAAATATTTTGAGTAATTACCAATAGTGTCCACTGCCTTAAAAGGTTCTTTCCGCTAACGTCTCCATGTGGAGACGATAGTTCTATTAGGAGTAACTGTGATCATGGAGGTAGACTACCTCTGCTTAGTTGCGATAACGTGACCCTTCTCCCGACGACCTGGCAATCGTCGGGAGGAGGGTTACGTTATCGCAACTAACCTCTGCTGTGATGATAGTGATAGGCGCGCAATACAGACATCTGTGTGCAATGTGATGTGTCATCCACAATGCACCACAAACAGACATGACTTGTTGCAAACTATTTTTGGCTATACACATATATATTTGGTTTGCGGTAACACCATGTGTGTATCTACTTACCAGGTAGAGTTTGTTCTTAGAGAACTGTCTTACTTTACTCTAACTACCGCGAAGTAGATGTTCGGGGGTTCGGGAGACTTCTCAGTTCTGAAAAGAACTGTCCTATAATAGATGTTAAATTTGCATCGGGATAAAGAATATTAATTTTGGTTTTTACCCATACACTGATGTGTGTTAGCACTGTATACTCAGTACTTTCCCGAGTCCTGTGAAAAAACATCACAGGCATGTTACTCGGGTGGGATTCGAACCCACGACCCTTGCAATTCTAGAGCAGTGTCTTACCAACTAGACTACCGAGGAAGAACTGTCCTGCTTTTGAACTTTTACCCGGGCGGACTACTGCTTTAGCTTATAGGATCGTGATTAACTGACTACCGCGGAGACTTCTATTTTTTACCTGCATGGTTTTATGACCATTGTTTGGCATGGAAGATCAAGGGCACAGTTTGGAAATTCAAGTTGAATTGGCATAGAAGATCAAGGGCACAGTTTGGAAAATCAAGTTGAATGTTTTGTTATTGTTATTTGTACCTAGCCCCACCTGTGTGGCAATTTCTCTGAATCATTGAGGATTCAGAGAGTTGGCCACACAGGTGGGGCTAATTTGTACCATGCGTTTGTACCATGACTCCTCGGCAAACGAAAGGAGTAGGCCTACGTGATATAGGGCTAGTATCAAAGGTAGCCCAGCCCTGGACTCCTCCATTGCATCGAGTCATTTTAGTACAGTGGCACTGACATGATGTCGTACGACCAGAGATTTAGCAATACCATGTGGAAGCTAGAGTGTGATACATGGCACGCCAGACGCTACTTCTAGAAACTACATACACTGCCTACAACAATAAGGCTCCCTACAGGTGCTTATTTAATAATATTATAGTTTCTAGAAGTAGGCAGACGCCACCTTTCCCATCCGTTGCATGCTTTGGACTGTGTTGTGTATGGAACTTAAGCAACCAATTCAAACCTCCCCCAGAGTTTAGTCGAATGTTGACATTAATTTTATGCTATTTTTTGTATTACCAAATTTTAAAGTCCAGTATATTTGTCAATGTTATGGGGCTATGCGTAAGACACTGGACACTGTATATTATTGCTAATTACTCAAAATAATTGTTAAAATAATTGCGTAAAAACTTACTTGCTAACAAGCAATGGAGAGCTGATTGATAGTAAACAACATTTTGAGAAACGGATCCCAATTATGTCTTTTTTTTGAAGAGGTGATTTCTCCCTCAAATGCGATGTATTTAAATCTAATAAAGACTTTGAGTACAGGGGCCAAATTTGCTTAGGCCTACTTTTTTTGATCATCACAAACGCCAAAATCCATCACTAAATTATCCAAAATCAGTCGCAATGAGTTATGGAAGACAATTTCACTAGATCTTTGCGACGAAGTTACTCAATCGCAAAACAACTTAAATAGCAATCACAATCTCGGGATGATGAATTGTTAGTGTTTGTTTGTGTTTAGATTTGCAACGCAAGTCATGTTGTAGTTTATCCGCAAATTAATGAGTAAAATTGCATTTTGTTAACTCGTAGCTGTGTTTAACTGGGATATTTGGGATACACACAGCGCAGTTGCCTGAAGACACCTTTCAACGACCCAGCGACTGGTGCTGAGAGACACAATAATTTAAATAAAAAAACATTGACCTAAACTTATTGTATTGATATTGCATCCTCCACAAATTGCCTATTCGTTTATTACTGTACATTACATGTTCCATGGCTCAACATTTTTGAGTGACAACAGTTTAAAAAAAATATTTTGTGCATTTAGAAATGAACTTTTTATGCAATAAGGCCCAATAATAAAGAGAATTTTAGGCCTTTTGTGAAAAAAAAAAGAAATTTGTAAAAATGCTGCCAAAGGAAATTAGTAATGCAAATAATTACACCAAATGTACATGTGATGGTAAGCTTTAAGTACAGCATTTAGAAATGATTTCTTTCTACAAATAAGGCCCAATTATGAAGAGATAGGCCTTTTGGTTAAAAACATATAAAATTGAGGTTTTTCCGACGGAAACTTATGATGCAAATAATTCATATAACGTGCTGGTAAGCTTAGCAAAGTAATAAGGCCCAATAATAAGAGACAGAGGCCTTCTTGTGAAATAAAAGAAAAATGTTAAAAAGCTGCCTTTATATCTTGAAAGTATATCCTGCAAAAATTAATCAAGCAATTTATAATTCGTTTGTGCTGGTAAGCTTAGTAAAATAATGAGAGTATTATTTATTATAGAATTTTTGTATGAAGAGGGATTGACTCTTTAGTATTATTTCAAATGATTCGTCACTTTGACACTGTGTCAGACATGAACAGCTAATATAAATTTAACCAGCATTTTATCTCAATTTTGTCAGTTTTCCATCAATCTCATGAATGTTAAAACGTGAAGTCGAGTTTGCTTTTGTGGGAACTTTATTTTAAAATGAATGCCTATGGAATAAAATGCTCGGATTAATTCTATCTCGAGTTAACACGAGAAAGTCATCCTAATTTAGGATGGGTTCAGTGGGTCCTAATGTCTATGGTCAATGGTCGTGGAACTTAACTCGTCCTGCTGAGAGTCCTAAGATTAATCCTAAGTTAGGAAGAGTTTTGTGAAACCGACAGCTGTATTCATAAGATGGACTCTTTCATGAATCAGGGTTTGGTTGGCCATACTCCAAAACTATGCAGTTGGTTCCAATCCAGAGCTATGATGTAGCTAGAATAATTGTAACCGTCTGGTCCCTGGCTGGTTCCTAATTGATGGTTACAGTCATCGCAACCAGAGCGTAACTTCAAGAAGGAGCCAGATGCATATACTTCTAAACTTCTGCCAATCTTTGGCCCTATGCCCACCCCTCAAACAGAGGAAATCACAGCTGATATGTCACCCATAACCAACTCAGTTTGACCTATGACCCAGACCAAACACATTTTGTAACAAAGTATTGTTCCAACGCTTAATAAAGATGATAGGCATTTAAATCCAAACTTTTACCAAAGTACTACATGTAGATCACGAAGATGAAACGATCATGATTTGCCATTTGGTTTTGTTACTCTTTTCTTAGTTTTACTGGGATATTTAGGATACACACAACCCTGTTTGGTGATGACATCTTTCAGCAAGCAAGAGACTGCTGCCGAGAGACCTCACAATTGGGTTTGAAAAAAAACCCTGACATTTTAACCAGCATTTGACCTAAAGTTAATGTATTAACACCCTTGTCACACGAAGTTGTGTGCGTTTAGATGATTGATTTCGAGACCTCAAGTTCTAAATCTGTGAGGTCTCTAAATCAAATTCGTGGAAAATTACTTCTTTCTCGAAAACTATGGCACTTCAGAGGGAGCCGTGTCTCACAATGTTTTATACCATCAACCTCTCCCCATTACTCGTCACCAAGAAAGGTTTTATGCTAATAATTATTTTGAGTAATTACCAATAGTGTCCACTGCCTTTAACTAGTTGTCCGATTATTAAATTCAAAACCAGTCAATACACCGCCAATTTCAGACAAGAAATATTTTTAAAAGCTGCCCTTTTACCTTATATCCAAAGGAAATTACTTACACAAATAATTAATTTAATTTGCTGGTAGGCTTTCTAAAGTAATGAGATTAATTATTTATTACAGAATTATAATAGATGTTTAATTTTGCATCGGGGATAAAGAATATTAATTTTGGTTTTTACCCATACACCGATGTGTGTTAGCAACACACCCTAACCCTAACCCTACTAGGGCAGATATTTGAACAGTGATGTCATATTCAATACGGTCTATACATATGGCTTAGACTTTTCAGGCTATTTAACACTTTCACAATTCTTTTGGTTTTTCAAAGGGCAAATAAATCAGAAATCAGACTAAAGTAGGAAGAATATCATGCCTGTAATTAGCAAATTATGTTTAAAATCTCCCAGATTGAAGAATTTTTGATTCCTATTTGAATGAATTCTATCTCACTGATTGCTGTACAAAATATCCCTAATAGCAATATGTAAATATGGCAGTTCTGCAGTTAACTTAACATCGGAGAAGGAAAGTGGTTTTAAAGAGGATTTTTGCCCAAATTTTTCCTGTCACTAGCCAGGAGAACTAGTAAGCCAACTCTCCGATGATTCTGGAAAAAAAAAACATCCTTTCCATGTTCTGATAATCAAATTTGAAAATATCCCAGATTAAAGAGTATTTGTTTTCCTACTATTTTAAATAGTGCTAATCTTGAATGTTTTAATTTCTCCCCGCTTGTTGATGCAGAATCGTGCAGCTCTGCAGTAACCTAGCCCTGTCACTAGTCTGTCAGCTTTTTGTTTTACACAGGCCCATTTATGACATAATTAATTAGGGATGCAAGTTCAACACTGATTTAGCCAGCTGGACCAGTTTAGAGAATTCTTACTGGTCCTTGGCTGTTCTAACTGGCATTTAGCCAGCGGACCACTGGATTTTATACCTTTTGTTCTCACGCTTTGGGCCATGACATGAATCCCTTCTCACTGTGAACGTAATATAATTTACCTGTAGAAGTTTCAGCTTCATTAGGCGTCAAGTCTTTGAGGGAAAAACAAATCGCAGTGCAATGTTTTCTAGTGAGTCTCGTAAATACGTTGTAGACCTACACCCTGTACATGCTCAAATTATTTTTGTGACAATTTAGTACTCCATATATATTTGGATTGCGTTAACACCATGTGTATCTACTTGCCAGGTAGAGTTTGTTCTTGGAGGGCTGTCTTTCTTTATTCTACTACCACGGGTTAGATTGTTGGGGGGGGGGGGGTTCGGGAGACGTCTCGGTTCTCAAAACATTGTTGTACTTATTTCTTAAAAACTACAGCACCTCAGCAAATAATATTTTAAGGGAAGCTTTCTATCATCATATTTAAGTTTACTGTAAATTTTTGGAAGTTTGTGTTTTGTGACGTACAAAAAGTACACAAACCCTTTAAGAGTGTTGTGTAACGAATGTAAAAGAACCCAGTGCACTTATCGAAAAGAGAAGGGGTTCACCCCGATGTTCCTGGCTAGGGCTGCTGTATGCGCCGTAGCACCTTGTAAATCCTTATAAGGTGCTAAATAATTGGGTCTTCCAAGAATTCATCATTGCAATAACCTATCTTCCTGAAGATTTGTATTATATACTCGGCTCCTTTTGAGTACCTTGTTTGGTAGATACGTGCTCTAACATAAGACTTCGATATTATTATTAAGAGAGAACTATGACTTAGTGTTTTTTTGTGTATGTTAATTTCAGATGGCAAGCAGTGTGGCTGTGCTGGCAAGGATTGCTGTAAGGATGGTTCATGCTGCCAAGCTGATGGCACATGCAAGTGCCAGACAGCCTGCAAGTGTTGCACTGGTATGATGTCATTCTATCTTAAGTTCTGTACCTAAGAGCCTATTCAGAATAGTCAATGTTAAACATTTAAATATTGAATGGCTTCATCTATACAGTGAAGAACAAATTAATGCATCAAATGGATCAGATATTTTAGATCAAACTAATTAAGGTCTCCAACATCAGTAGTTTTCAATGGCTTTTAAACTTCTACTTTGTAGTTTAAACTGGACTGAAAGTGACAATCTTGGCCAGCAGGGTATTTTGTCATGTTCTTTTTTCATTTATTTACATATTTTTTTATAAAATCTGAATTTGGATTTTTATAAAGTTATTTCTTTTGACCCACCGACCCACAAATTCGAAAATTGGGCCCTGGCAGTGTCTTGGTCGTAAGAAAAGGGGTGGGTCCCAATGCCAAGACCCCTTTCTGATCTTAATTTTTTTAAGACCTCATCATCAATCGTTCTTCATATTTCTGTTATTCTCGTGTCATCAGATGGTAAAGAGTGCAAGTGTACTGGTCAAGACTGCTGCAAGACAGGATCAAGCTGTGAAGCAGAAAATTGTGGCCCTTGCAAGTAGCCGACCCCTATACTACAAGGTAATTATGCTAACCACATTGTCTTGACTTTTAGATGATGCCCAATTCAAGAAGTTCCATAAGTTTCTGAAAAGTTAGCAAAGTTTCTTGATGTTGGCAGGAGTACAGGGATAAGTAATAGTAAAACTAGGTTCTTTTATAGCTCTTTATCGCACCCCTTTGAGGCCTATCAAAGCACAAAGTATGTGTTCCTGCAAGGTACGCGAAGCTGTTTTTGAAGTATTAGACCTATTCCTTAATATAGCACCATGTAATCATTTACAAGGTGCTCTGGCGCAATATGCTGCCAATCAAACCAGGAACACCAAGCGAACCCCTTCTCTTTATGATAAGTGCAATGTGTTCAACACAAGGTCTTTGTATGTATGGATGTTTGATGTTGCTCTAGCTTGCTTTTCATTATAGTCTCAGCCCCAAAACGTCAGTGTTCGATAGTGGATTGTGGTAGATTGTGTACGCTTCACAGGGTTACGGTTGTAGGAATCGGTAATAGCAGGCCCTCTTGTGGCATGATTTAATGGCACTGCAGCCGATTTCACGAAATGCTACGATTAATCCTATCTCGAGTTGGAACGAGTAACCTGTCCTAACTTAGGATGGGTTCAATGCGTCCTACGTCTTCAGTTACGGAACTTATTTTGTCCCAAGTCATAAGATTCATCCTAAGTTAGGAAGAGTTTGGTGAAATCGATGGCTGGACACCTTTGGTACCATAATTGTCAAAGACCTGTGTACTCACTTGGTGCATAAAATAACAAATCTGTGCAAATTTTGACTCAATTAGCTATTGAAGTTGCAACAGAATAATCGCAGAAAAACACACCCTTGTTGCACAAATTAAGAATTATTTTCATTTATGTAAATTTATTTCTGTAATCATTACAGGGGTACCAATAGGCCCGTAATAAAGGAAGGAATCAAAAGGATTTACAGCGGCGCCTTTTCGGAGCAAATAATGCGACTGCCTTGAGCAAGGCTAGCCTGCTGGTGATCTTTGGAGATTCAAATTTGTTGATTTATAATCATTTAAGACTAAGTAATTTTGCAGGATGTTTCCCACTATACCCATCTTTAATAACGAACAGGCTTTCAGAATTCAAAAATTACACAATTCTTTGGGGCATTTCCAAACGTATGACCCTATACTTTCAAGCAATAGTTGAATATATGGTGTAATGTGGTCGAGCGGATAAGAGTACCAGACTCGAGCTCTGATATTTTGCAGAGTGTGGGTTCAAGTCCCGGTTGTGACACTTGTGTCCTTCAGTTAATTGTATCCTTCTGATGGGACGTAACGCTGTGGTCCTGTGTGTTGTGTTATGCACGTCAAAGAACCCAGTGCACTTAGCGAAAAGAGACAGGGTTTTCCTCGGTGTTCCTGGTTTGATTGGCAGCAATGCTCCATGGTACCTTGCAAACCATTACACAATGCGTTGTAAGGAATTGGTCTCATCTTCAAGCTCCACAACTATTTTCCTTTGTGTAGGCCAATGCAAGAGTGCACTGACCAAGTTCGACACAGGTAAAATGGTTTACAAAATGACCTGCAGCCGATTTCGAATTCTCTTAAGAACAAACTCTACCTGGCAAGTAGATACACACATGGTGTTACTGCAAAAACAATCTGATACCTCACCATGCAATGTCTCAAATAATGCACAAAAACTTGAAGGCAGTGGACACAATTGGTAACTACTCAAAATAATTATTAGCATAAAACCTTACTTGGTAATGAGTAATGGGGAGAGGTTGCTAGTATAAAAACTCTGAAGTGGAGTACTTTTTCGAGAAAGAAGTTATTTTCCATGAATTTTGATTTCGAAACCTCAGATTTGGAACTTGAATGAAGTCTCGAAATCAAGCATCTGAAAGCACACAACTTCAGATGACAAGGTTTTTTTTTCTTTCAATATTATCTAGCAACTTCGACGACCGATTGAGCTCAAATTTACGCAGGTTTGTTGTTATTGTATGCATGTTGAGATACACCAAGTGAGAAGACCGGTCTTTCACAATTACCAATAGTGTCCACTGTCTTGAAGCACCTTGAGCATTACTGAGTGACCAATATGAGTGCTATATAGAAGCCACTATTACTATTTTTGTTTCTATTTTTTTCTTTCTAGGTCCATACATCCAGAAACTGAAGCTCTGTAATCAGCTGCAAAAATGTATAATTATTTAATCGAGACATAGAAATTTTATTAAACAATGCTGTATAGAATACATGACAATTAACACTCTTGCCGACTAGCCTTGAGCTGCAATCCCGGCCAAAATGCTTGGGTCACCCATTTCTAGCGCTCCATAAAACTATTTACTCCCTGTCCACTTCCCACTGACAATAATCATTCTCTCCCCTTGCCCCGTGCCCACAGTCAATGTTGACTGTAAGGCAGAAGACCGTGCAATGAGAACCAACATTGAAAGGGGGCAGTGGGGCCCAACGAGATAAGGCCGGGATTGTGGATCCATAGTGTGCTATAACAAAGCTGTTTTGTCGCTTTTCGGCGTAATTTTTATCAACTAAGTCTGGTCGCTTTTGGTGCTTGTGATTATTGTGGGTATAAAATAATTAGTAAAAGGGAGTTAATTAAAACATTCCTGATGTAAGGGGGCCTGGAAGTGCCATTAATTTAATGAGATCCTGAGATAACTCGCTGCAGAATGATGCCATACCAGAATTTCAGAAAAGTAAGATGACGCCATCCTGTGATGATTTATCTCAGGATTATTGTAGTGTTTATTAGTAAGAAAGCAACAAATGTTTATGCTTTATTATAGGAACCTGAAATATTCAATAGGATGCAATATTATATTATTTGTTTGTTGAACTAAATAGCATTATGCCAACATACTGTGTTTGTTACAAATTTATGCTTGCCAGAATGAGTTTACCAGCCAAACTATACCATGTCACATGTACAATTTTTTTAACGAGCTAAGTGTAAGAGGATTTAAATAAATGAGTTTTAAGCAAGTTTTTGAACAATGGAAGAGAACTACAGCACCTGATATTATTAGGTAAAGCGTTACAAAGTTTAGGAGCACAAGCGGAAAAGGCACGATCGCAATACGATGAGGAAGTTCTAGGAATAGTTAAAAGGGACTTAGCAGAAGAACGAAGAGTGCGAGAGGGGGCATAAGGTACAAGGAGATTTGCAATATAAGACCGAGTCAAGCCGAACTGAGATTTAAATGCAATAAGTAGAATTTTGAATTGAATTCTTTATCGAATGGGTAGCCAGTGAAGTTCCTGCAATATAGGTGTAATATGATCATGTTTTTTAGATTTTGTTAAAACACGAGCGGCAGCATTTTGTAAAAGTTGTAGTTTGTGGAGCTGGTGTTCGGTAACTCCGTATAATAGGGAGTTACCACTGTCAAGGCGAGAAGTGACCAAAGAATGGATGATGTCGATTGACAGATTCTGCTGACATGTTTATCCATGGATAGTGTGTTATCAAAAATTACTCCCAAATTACGCACACAAGGTGAGGCATGAATAGAGGCACTGTCAACATGGATGTTATGATTAATGATTTTTTAACATTCCATTAAACCACTGGACCATGTGAAATATTTTTTCTGAGAAGACCAGCCATTTTTATTACAACGTGCATGCTGACTTGGTAGTTATCAATTTGTCAGTTTGATCGGCCTGTCAAGTATCAAACCATTGTTTTGTTTTATCAAAACAATGTACTAATAGTCGGAGCAAATATTAAGACCTATTTAAAATAATTTTCATTTGTTTTCATGAAATTATGTTGTATTTGAAAAAAATATTATATTATAAAAAGTAGGCATAGACATTTGGAGTAAGAATATACATGTACATGTACATCAATATAGAAAACCAGAAGTTCAAGTTTTATTTTAATTCGCTTATTAAAGTGTGCCAAAGGTCATCAAAGTTAACAGAACGATTTGTTATTGTGTTTCCTTACTAATGGTATTAACTTGTAGTCCATCGTGAGGAGTTTAAAGAAAGTAAAAGTATACATGCACAGTGTTATATGGGATTGATACATTGCATGGTGAGGTGTATCAATATATATTTGGTTTGCGGTAACACCATATTTTGTGTATCAACTAGCCAGGTATAGTTTGTTCATAGGCAGTGGACACGTTTGGTAATTACTCAACATAATTATTAGCATAAAACCTTACTTGGTGACGAGTAATGGGGAGAGGTTGATTGGTTGAAGCATTGCGAGAAACGGTTCCCTCTGAAGTGACGTAGCTTTTGAGAAAAGTAATTTTCAACGAATTTGATTTCGAGACCTCAAGCATCTGAAAGCACACAACTTCGTGTGACAAGGGTGTTTTTTCTTCTTTCATAGTTATCTCGCAACTCCGACGACCAATCGAGCTCAAACGTTCACAGGTATGTTATTTTATGCATGTTGAGATACACCAAGTGAGAAGACTGGTCTTTGACAATATTACCAATAGTGTCCAGTGTCTTTAAAGAACTGTCTTGCACCGCAGAGTAGATTTATCGGATGTCGGGAGACTTCTCAGTTCTGAAAAGAACTGTCCTGCTTTTTAACTACTACCTGCTGTGCAGAAGGTAGAAAATCGCCTGGGACCACTACTATTATTAGCTATAGAGGATGGTTATAACTTCACTACCGCGGAGTGAGTTCTTATTAATTTGGCTCAACGTTTCGACTAGCTTGCTCTAGTCATCGTCAGGAGACTATAATACAGAGTCAACTGAAGATAACCTTGATTGCCTCCTTTCCAGACGTTTGCCTACAATTCGAAAAGTTGGGTGGTCCCAGAACTACAACTATAATATTGTTCAAGATTTGCATTGACGTCATCATGATGAAACAATGCGCGGCTCACTGGTGGCCAATGAGCTACCTTCTTTTGACCTGTAATCGAGGGCACCATACTCGAAATGACGTCATGTGGCATAGAGTCCATGATTAACAATACTTTTTTGTGTGAAACATTTAACTTTGATTTGCCCAATTTTAGCCAATAGATTTATTTTTTTGAACTTACAAGAGCATTCCCGAGTCTTTAAGAAAATATATAGGACCAACATGCTAATGAAGAATGTAATGAAGAAAATGCTCCAAAATATTGCAATTTGAGTAAATGTCTTTTGTGAAGATTAATTTTGGGCAAGAGTGTAGCAACTTCTGATTGGATATCGATTGGAGCGTAAACTTGACCACTTCTCTGTCCAAAAAGATTGTATTGTTTGCCACTGCAGGTATTGTCTAACTCCACAAAATACACATGTAGCAGTGACGTGGATATTGTACAAAATAGCTTGACATGTAGTGCGTTGGTTTTGAACTCAGAAATTAACAATTGAACTGATAACTGCACTGAAGTCATCGCTCCACAAAACCATGACTAAGTTCAACTTTAAAACAGCGTCATGTCACATCCATTTTTTGATTTGAGTTTTTGATAAATAAGTCGTTTGTTAATGTTAATATAAACTAATCAAAGAAACCCTACGCTTATTTTCCTTCTTGTAGGCCAGTGCAAGAGTGCACTGACCAAGTTATACACTGATCAGGTTTGCAAAATGACATGGTTTGTCATAGCCCACCCAAAAGGCACGATGTGTAGTTCATCTGTCAGTGTCGTATTGCTGTAATGTTCTCACATTTTCGCCTTTCTAAAGTTGAACAAACTGGAACATCTTTGACTATCTTACTGTGCGATTTTTCATGAGATGCATCCTAAGGTTCAACCACGCCCAGTATGTGGTAGATGGTGTGTGTCCCCCCCCCCCCCCATATTCCCATAACACACTTCCTATATGCCTACTTATAAAGTTTCCAGACACAGGGGCAGGGTACACTATCATGCCACATATCGATCACTATTTGTGTCATAATGGGGAGGTAAAGGTGCTCATAGAACCTAGCTATAGTATTTGGTTGTGATGGAGGCATCACAGTCGGCAAGCCGGCGGCAATTGAATCACAAAGTTGTCCTATGTCATATTTATACAGCATATTATACAGCAAGTACTAAGTTAAATAAGTTCCACATAATATTATATGTTTTTTTTTTAACATGGGGTTTTAGATGTTTTTGGTTACAGTGAACTTGGGTGCTGCTTATAGTAATGCGTTTGAAATCGGTGCAGGAAAGAGTTATAAATTGTACGCTTCCATTCACAAGCATTATACGTTAAGGTTATACCGTGTTTGTGTGAAACTTTTTTTTTCCGGTTCAGTTTGGGAGTGTCTTTCGTACAAAGCTCAAGTTCCTCTTATCCATTGTTCACAATGAATATTTACCATTTTGCCCAAATCGGCACTTCATATCTCAATTAAGCTACTGTACTGACATTTTCAAAGTCCGAATTCAGACTTTGTAAAAACGGCGACAACAACTACAAAATGCTATCTTCAGATTTGACTGATATTAATGGCAGTCTCTGGTTAATTAGTTACCATCTTGGCTGGGATGTGATGGTACAAAGATTCTGGGCGTGAATGTAGAATAAAACCATAGTCGAGGCCATGTATCCATCCATTGTCTGCTGCACCATTTCAAATAAGGACAGGGTAAGACAATGGCTCTCCTCCACTGCTTGCTGGGTGTCCTAGCCCTCACGGCAACAGGTAAGTTTTTAATATATAAAATAAGTTTCTTGGATAATTTCATTTATGCAGTATATGCTTTGGTCAAAATAACACCAAGTCGCGTCCACCCAAAATACTGGGGCCAATTACGAACTTATTCATGGGTGAAATACGAGACTTTGATTAAAAAAGGTTAAGCTGTTAGAAAAAGCGGAATATATAAGAAATAAAAGTACAATGATAAAAACAATTTACGTATGAACATGAATGGGTTTTTTATGTTTTCATTCACTTGTCTTGTGAGTATTTCTGATAAATAGGCCTACTTCAAAACATTACAATAATGAGATTTAAAAAGAATAAGTAAGTTGAATCGCTATTTTACAAAAAGTGAGTGGTAGGCCTTATTGACCAATTATTACCAACATATCGTTAACGACTTTGCAAAACTTGAAGTTTGTTTTCATATACGCGAAAGGAAGGTTGACGAATCTGCATCAATGCTCTGCCCATATAAGTTATTAGTATCAATCAGACGATCGGGTTCCAGTGGAGTTGAAAACGTACACATATAGACATTTGAGCCACATTCAAAAAACAATAACGAAAACCCTACCCTATAGCCAAAATATGCATAAATAAACCCTTTCCCTCATCAAACTTGGAGGAGGAACAATTCATTGTTAAAACAATGAAGCCTGGAAGACAGACAAAGCTTGCGGGTTGTAATTCGCAATTGTCTTAGTAAGTGTTCCTCTGAGTTCAGAAACGTTTGGTCTCCCTTTGTGCCCGAGATAATCGAAACAATCAAGCTGAGTAATAGTTTTGAAGATGACCTCGACCGAAAGTCTTTGCAAATAATTGTTATTTCTAAGTTCTTCGTCTCTATAAAGCGTTTAAAGAAACATTTGCCTACAATGAGCCAAAAGTATTCATAAGTATTAGTCCATGGTAAACTGTCAATATTTTATTCTGTTGTACCAAGTGCACTCCACTTGTTTGTGTGTTTAGATGGTCTTCCCGTCAAATATAATAAGGGATGATATAAATACTAAGCTGGCAACACAATCAAGAAATTCTGAGTTAGCTCGACGACAATACTTTAATATCCATTGCAATGTTCCGCGGTTAGCCGTAGGATTCCGAGTGTTGGGGGGGGGGGAGGAGGTTTGCCAGTGCCCAAAAGGACAACGCCCCTATTCTCAAAAAAACTTTGGGACTGTTACCAACTTTAAGGGGTACAAATAAGCTTTGTTGCATGCACCAGTCAGTAATGGGACAGTTCTAAGTTCAAGTGCTAATTACTTTGCACAAGCTCTGAGACAATGTCTAACAAAACGCCCCATAAACTGAAGGGCAGTGGGACGGCATGGTACAGTGTGTTTACACACACAGTTAGGCTATCTCATTACAAGATGAACTTGTAACCTCGGTCCCTGATTGTGGACCATTGCCAAAGGGGGAATTAACAACGAAACTGCATGTATGCTGTGCCAGGAGCTTGGAAGAGCTCGTTTAAATGGGTGTACAACGGGGTAAAGTTTAGTCGGCAACCTCATTTAAAGCACAAGTATTATCGACCAAGAAAGAAATGGGCAATTCAAGACCACTCGTGACGTCAAAGCCATTAGGGATCTTTATAAAATGGGTGCAGATATGGGCAGTTTGTAACACAACTATCACAGTTTTATTAAACTTACATCGTTTGAAAATAATGATAGCGGAAAGCGGTCCTTTAGTTGCTAAGGTGCTGTAGTTTTTGAGAAATGAGTAAGACAATGTCATGAAAATACGTTTTTACATGCAAAAATAATTGTTGTATCACGATCACTGGGACGAAAATTATTCTCGTGACATTGTTTTACTGATTTCTCAAAAACTGCAGCAGCTCAGCAAATGTTTTCAATAAGCTTTGTTGCATGCACCAGTCAGTAATGGGACAGTTCTAAGTTCAAGTGCTAATCACTTTGCACAAGCTCTGAGACAATATCTAACAAGTAATAATGATCAAAACGCCCCATAAACTGAAGGGCAGTGGGACGGCATGGTACAGTGTGTTTACGGCTGGGGCAAATTGGATTACGTCATCATTTCTGTGCGGTATTCAACTTGGCCTACTCACACGACATATTAAATATAATATACTTTATATAGTTGTGGCGATATTTATAGTGACTGAATTATGCCATATTGGCCTTGAGAGATGGAAACTATTTGTAATTACTCAAAATAATATGTTACTAGTGCAAAAAAAAACCTTGTAACGAGCAACGGAGTGGGAGCTGTTCATTAGTTGCAAAAAATAGTTAATGGCCTGACGTTTCGACCCTAGCAGAGTCTTTCTCGAAGGCTAAATGACAACACAACAAACATGAACAGGGAAACTAAGTGAAACATAAGCAGTGTGAGAAACGTTCTCCACTGAGTTTTGTTTGTTTTCAGAACTCACTTTTTTTTAATCCGAGATAAACTTCAGGGCAGATGAAGCCTTTCTCATGCATCTGAAAGCACACAAACTTGTGCAAAAAAGATTGTGTTTTTCTCTTTTATAATTCTCTTGCAAATTCGATGACTATTGGGGAGCCCATTTTGTCATTTATTTTACGCATTAGTATTGGGGATTGCTTGGATAACTATATGTGAGCATACGAGTGGTCTTTGACCCACATCCGGTGCCTTTAAAAACGTGAATTTGAGTCTTTGGGTAATTGCCAAAATTGGAAAACCAAAAATGTCAACCCGCTTTGCTCTATCAATAGGAAACAAGTCATCATGTCCACTCTTTTTCCACCGTGTAGGGCTACTCGTTCGGCTATAATTATCGTCTCCACGTGGTGATCGTAGACGAATGCCGAACGAACCTTTCAGTTCTAGGAGTACGGCGCATTTTGTATACTTTTCTTTTCTCTGAACTGAAAAGTAAAGCAGTAACAAAAGGATGCTACGAAATTGTTTAATCTACAAAGAGGGAAAAAAGCTCAAGAAAACAATTCGTTCATTTTTGTTTATAAAGCGGGTGTCAACTGTTCACTTCACCGAAAGACCCCCGCAGGGGTGGGGGGGGGGGGGGTTTAAATTTTGCGATCCGTATAAACTTGTCTGAAACCCAGACGTCCCAGCAACTGGGCCGCCGAGATTTTCGGGTAAGGGTTAGGAAACTCATGTAAAAATGTCACTGACATGTTTACACGAGTGACATTGTCAGTAACGGAGATCAACTGTTCAACCGTCAACTTGTCTTGACCATGCATCCGTTGAGTTTATCTCAAAAAACAAAGTCGAGTTGTCGCAAGTCAAGCCGTCTCAACCGTTGAGTTGTTGGAATGGTCAAGTTGTCCGACAGACAAGTTGTCTGACATTTGACATTATTGGTGCAGAGTGGGTCCGGAGTTTGCAAGGTGCCGAGTTTGCCAGTGCTGAGTTTGCGAGGTGACGAAGTGTCCGGTATTCAACAAGTAAAAAGTACCACCCCTTCTGCTTGCCCTACTTACTCCTAGAACTGTTTAGGTTTCGTCCGGCTATGTATATCGTCTCCCATCCCATAAGCCGATAGCTGAACGAAACCGAAATAGTTCTAGGAGTATGCTTGCCCCACACCGCAGCTAGCTAGTTCAGTTAAAACAGACAGAGTTGCAAACAAAAAGGGTAGAACCAGTAACTTGCTATGTTCAGTTGTTTACAATTATTTTGTGACATTTGAATTTTTGTACATCATGAACGTGTCCAATGATATATATTTTTGAAAAATAATTTTTTTTTCTTCAGCATATTGGCCTATTCACTATTATCAGTTGAAACTTTCACAGTGTTTTTGTTACTGTTGTATAACTCTTTATAATTGTGATTTATAGCATAGCTTGACAAAAATCAATCTATGTCTCTACTTTAAAAAAAAAAATCATACTAATCTCATGTTTTGTTTGTTTTTTGTTTCGCAGTTCCATCTGTACTTGGTTTAGGTAAGATTTGCAACTCTTGGTTTCTACAATTTGTCTTAAATTTAATTTCAAGTAATTATATGAAATATGTATACAGTAGTTTGTTTTATTATTTTACAGAAGTCTGTTAAAGAACTCTGGATTCACTTCCATGCACTTACAAAAAAAGTGTTAACTCATCTCACAATAGAAAAGTTTGCGGTAACACCTTGTAATGAGTTGGGGTGGTCCTGAAAAGACCTGTTGGTTTAAACTCGACGTTTCGATCAGTATACTCTGATCGTCTTCCGGAGAAAGCTGAGAACCACCCCAACTCATTTAGAGATTATCATTACATGGTGTTACCGCAAACCTTTCTATATGCTTTCCCAATGTGCGTTGCTGACCGATCCTTAAACCGCAAACTATTTATTGCAAAAGAAGTTTTTAATACAACCAATCCTCAAATCACAGACCCATAAAGATGGTTGTTGACGAAAAAAGTATCATCAAGACCCAAAATGAAAAAATGTTTGCGACCCAACGATTGTTTGACCCCCAAAATGGTAAAGTAAACAGTTTCCGTATGTTCACCTCCCTGACAAAAAAAAAAATCTGTCCAGGTTTGTCCCTATTTCTGGGATACCAATGTTGGCAGGTCTGCGAGGTGGGGGTGGTTTAAGTGTCCAAAACGTCACCACAAAATATTTCAGATTTTTTTTTCAACACCTGGTTGCATCTCTGTTTATTGTATTTCCACCATGCAAATACTTTCATAAAATGTGCCTGTGAGAGGCTTGGTAGTCTTGCCTTGGAACTTGTCTGTGTTTGAATGAAAAGGTTTGGGTACTTTTTGTACGACACAAAACACAAACCCGCACAGATTTAAAGATAATGATGTTAGAAAGCTTCCCTTAAAACATGAGTTGCAGAGGTGTCAAAGTTTTTGAGAAATGAGTAAACAAATGCACACAAATTATTTCCGGATTTACGTGAGTCTCCTGAAAAGCATTGCTATGTGTCTTTCACTCTTCCTCAAAAACTTGAAGACTAATGAAGCTGAAGCTTCTTATAGTAGGTATATTATATTACATACATCTTCATCCACAGTGAGTAGATATTCATGTCATTGTCAAAAACTTTGTCCACAAAAGGTATCAAAACTCTTAAAAAGTTAACCTAAATTTTTGTTGCTGCTGTTTAGGCTGTCCTGCGACATGGTACCACATCGGAGACAAGTGTTTCCAGCTTGTTACGGATACCCCTGCAGTATGGACAGCGGCTAATGCACAGTGTAAGGCTAATGATGCCAGAGCTACACTTGCAGTGGTTAATGACTACATCACACAAGGTAAGACTTTGTCAGATATTTGCTCGGTGTTGCAGGAGGATTGAGGCAGTACATCATACTGGGATGCACAATGTAAATTGCTAGGAGTGCTGAGCAACATCACTGATCCAACATTATAAGTTATCATACTAGCAATGGATGGAACACGGAAAAATATAGCGCTTCTGCGTCCCGTACCCAACTCGACGGGACGCAGGCGCGCTATATTTTTTCCGTGTTCAACGAGCGCGAGTGTGGTAATGAATTTATCCTCCAGCCTCATTAAGTCAATAAAGGTAAGGTTATGTTTTTGTTTTGGGGTTTTGCACGCTCAAAGTTTAGAATGTAAATTTTGCACAGATCGTATGCTGAGCGTGATACATTCACACTCACAATACGCTAGATCTGAGTGTAATATGAAAACTGGGAGTAGGTTATCATCTGATATCACACTCCGATTCGAGCATCTGATTGGAGGATTAGCGCGTACTGGAAGATTAAAACTCATATTGGTTGATTTTGAAGTGAGTGATCCAACATAAACTCATATTGGTTGACTTTGGAGTATTGAGGCAGCAAGGATCTTAAATAAACTCAAATTGGTTTTTGTTTCTTCAATTGAGGAAGGTTCCTAGTACGAGAAGTGCCGAAGAGTTTATGTTTTTTTTCCCAATGTTTTTCATTTACAATATTGACATGCATAAAAAGCAGGGATGAGATTGTTCAGTCTTTTGGCTGAATTCAGACTTCTTATGTCTGCCTGGTGAAGAAAATCAGACAACATTTGTTTACACAAATAAAGAAATCCTGCTCATTTGTCTACTTTTCTGGTGCCTTGGATACTGTTTCCAAAAGCTCCTGGAATCTATAACCCCAGGGGTTACCAAACGGTAGAAATGGTATCATTCCAACTTATCTTTGAATTTTTATCCAAGTTTCAGACTTTTTCATTAGGAATGACTCTCACCCCTGAAAAAGTTTCCTTTCTCCAATAACTTTCAATACAGCTGTTATCGTGAGCTTGATGAAAGGCGTCAGTGGGGATGTTTACATCGGTCTTCGTAAAACGCCGGAAAATCCCTCATTCCAGTATCCAAATGGAGAGATTTATTCGTACCAGCGATGGGCCGTTAACGAACCTGATGGCAACGTTTACCTGGTAATATAACATTTTTTTCTTTAAATTTCTCATTTTAATTTTGAAAAAAAGTGGGTTGAAAATCAAAACAGTTATGTCGCCAAAAACGCCTTCTGTGGTGTCAATTTGTGAATGTTTAGGCCAGGGATTATGTAGTAGGTACCTCTACTGTCACATCCTTAAACGTGGATGGATTTGCCATTCTTGATGGAAATACAGTGACTCTCTAGGCTGACTTTTTATTGTATCTGTCTTGGGGAGTGAAACAAAACCACTGGCATATTACTCGGGTGGGATTTGAACCCACGACCTTTGCAAAATGAAGTTCTTATGTTTGAAGTGTTATTGGATTTGCTGGTTACCGTTTTTCTTTTGCCTCTCCAGACAAACAAGGAATTTTGTGTAGTCTTGGATAATAGCAACTATCAGTTACCTGGTCGCTGGTATGATGTGCCCTGCTCAGAATCCCACTTGTTCATCTGCAGTATGCCTCTAGGTAGGTCTAGTTAATAATAATAATAGTGGCTACTAATCCCCAGCCGTGACACTTGAGTCCTTAAGCAAGACACTTCAACTTTGCTTCATCTTTCCGATTGGACGTTAAGCCGTTGGACTTCTACTGCTGCCAATACGTTATTTTCCGTCTTTTTCGTCATCTTTTAAGATCCGGATTCAGACACCAACTATCCCCAACCAGGTGTGCAGTGCCTGACTAACTTTGCGGCGTACGGGACGTCGTGCTTCGGTGTGTTCGGAGAGACGGATTTGGATTCCAAGACATTCGACGAAGCGCAGTTAGAGTGTAACAAATATGCTGGTTCATCAGATTTGGATGTGAGCCTAGCGACCCTCGTCGATGGATATGACTCCGCGTTGTTGAACGTCATAATGTATGCTAAGAATGTTGACTCTGCATGGATTGGTTTCAAGAAAGGATCAGAGGTAAGTGACTTTGCAAATAAATTTTTAGTGTGTGGGTGTAGTTTTTACATGAAGATTTTTAGGTGTTCGATAACCATACACAGCTAGATATATATGATTTGAGGCATAGCATGGTGAGGTATCAATATATTTTGTGGTTTGTGGTAACACCATGTGTGTATCTACTTAACAGGTAGAGTTTGTTCATAAGATAACTTTCTTTATTCTACTACCGCTGAGTAGATTTATTGGATGTTTGGTTAAGAGGATACCTCATGGCCATTTTTAAATGTGCAATATTCACAGGGTGAGGAGTATTTAAGCATATACCCGGTGTGCAAGCCTATGTGCCCGCAAATTTACGCATAAAGCAGCAATACATACTGTACTGTATATAAAACCTATTAGTCTGCGCGCATATGTTGAGCGTCATATGCAATTTTGGGAAATCAAATGATTTTTGAGAGCTAACTTTTCAAAGTATCTAAAACAAAACAGGCCTTGTCTGGCTCCCTTCACAACAGCATTACTATCAATTGTTACAACTGGTTGGTACGAGACTGATTTACTCGGCGCAGCCTAGTGCTCGGGCCAAATATACAAAGTGGGTTGGACCCAAATGAGGCTAGGATAAAGGTAAAGGCCCAGCCACACACTGGCCCCGGATAACGAGAACGAAAACGAGAACAAAAAAAATGCCACCCTTGATTGGTTGAATAAGCGTGGGCGTATTCTGCGTGGAGCAGTTTAACCAATCGCGGGGCTGCATCTTTATCATTATTGTTCTTGTTAATGGGGCCTGTGCGACTTGGGCTTAATCCGGCTGTGACCCTGCTGGTTTTAACTACATTTTAAAACCTTGTCGCCACTCTTCTATTCCATTACTTTAACGTAATAATAATGCTGTAATCTTTCTAGGGTGCTTTCGAATGGCAAAGTGGCTACCCAGTAGTGTACACCAACTGGGGCCCTGATGAGCCCAGTGGCGGGTCGGGAGAAGGATGCGTCAAGGAAAACAAAGAGGGCTTTTGGGATGAAACCACCTGCCTTGACAAGTCAGCGTATGTTTGCAGATATGACTTCCCACGTAAGTTAGCACATCGATAAGTAAATCGTTAAGTCGGATTTGAAACTTTGCATGGTTGAAGAATGATTAGAGAGGTTTGTGGGGTAACCCAATGTGAATGTCTCTCTTGGAGTAGTGTTCTGACACTATTGGTAATTACTCAAAATAATCATTAGCACAAAACCTTTCTTGGTAACAAGCAATGGAGAGCTGTCTATAGTATAAAACTTTGTGAGAAACGGCTCCTTCTGAAGTAATGCAGTTTTTAAAAAAGACGTTATTTTCAACGAATGTGATTTAGAATTTGAGGTCTTGAAATCAAGAATCTGACAGCAAGTTTTTTTTTTTTTTCACTATTATCTCGCAACTAGGAATAGTCATGGTCTGATACTGGGTGCGTTCGATAAGCTTCCCTGCGGGTCGACCCCGATGTGGCGTATTTTTTTTCTTCTCCAGGACGATTGTGGGGTAATTATGTGCCCACGTTCGTCCTGGAAAAAATTAAATACGCCACATCGGGGTCGACCCAGGGAAGCTAATTGAACTGCTGTACCATGGTTGATATGTAGCAGACGACATCCACTCTTAATGTTCCCATACTTTAACGCAGAAGTACCCCCCCTCCCTCTCAAATAGAAAAAAAAGTAATAATGATAAATAAATAAATGAAAAATAAATAAATAAATAAACCAAACAAAAAACAGACACCTCAACACTCAAGCAATCAAAACAACGAACTTCAAAATAAAGCAACAAAAAAAAGAAGGAAATAATGAAAGAGTTCCTGAGATTTGCAGAACAAAATAAAGGTACAATATTGAAGGGGGTCTTAGGTTGGGGGTGTGTACTCGAGCAACTCATGAATACTGTCAACATGTCACTTTTGTTTTCCACCGTTATTCTTGTAGATCTTCTAGTTCCAACTTCACCCCCTGACATTGATACCCCATGTCCTACTGATGCTAGTTGGGTATCCTTTGGCTCCTACTGTTACTTATTCCCCAGTACTGAAGCCCAGTGGGGTGAAGCCAACTTCAAGTAAGTTTAAAGCATAGAGTTATATATAAGAACTAGAGGGCGCACTGGTGATGCTTCTTCCACAAACGCGACGGCACTGCAAGGAGACGCGCGCGCCATTATGTACGCGCGTTGAATTTGAAACACACGTTGGAGTTTGTGTTTATTGAATGCTATACGCCATTCTGTTTTGTCAACTTACAAAATGGCCATACAAACACACGCTGTGCGATGCCTGTTTTGTCAACTTACAAAATGGCTGTCTGTGCGCATGACGGGTAGCGCATAAAGGCCAGTGCGCCCTCCAGTTCTTATCTATAACTCAATGGTTTAAAGGCACAAGCCACTATAGGAAATAACTCAAAATAGTTGTATAAGCATAAAATTACTTGGTAACAAGCATTGAAGAGGTGTTGATAGTATAAAACATTGTGAGAAACAGCACACTCTGGACACTACAGTAACGTAGTTTTTGAGAAAGAGGTAAATTCTCACTGAAATAATAAAAGAAAGCACACAAATTATTTTGTGCCACAAGGGTGTTTTTTAGGTTCATTTTTCTCTTGCAATTTCGATGACCAAATTTTCACATCGGCCAGGCATCATTCCATTTATTGGCAATCACTTTGTGATGCGAATTGCTGCATCAAGTTTAGAAAGTAAATTGATGCCCGTCTTATTCCCCTAAATCACCTGACAGCCGCAATAAGTCCAGCGGGACCCATGCAGAAAATGCCTAGAAACCCGTCGCAAACAACTCGCAAACCCATCACAAGCTAATTGTGACTTTGGTTTCAGCCAGAAGCAGAGGGTTCAAAGACACTAAGCAGAAGTGAAATCCACTTTAGCAATTCTTTAGTAACTTTAATGATTAAAAAATGTAGTTCTAGAATATATAAAGTGATGCTCCTTAGTTGCTCAGTCTGCTTGGTTCACATAGCAAGCACCGTTTACAGTTTCCCTCAGGCTTGCTAGCTACAGTGATTAACTTGCCAAGTAGAGTTTGTTGTTAGAGAACTGTCTTTCTGTATTCTACTACCGCGGAGTAGATTTATCAGTTGTTCGGGAGACTTCAAATCATATATACAGTGACTTAATTCACATATGAGGCACCCTTTCATTCATTACTAAAAATTTTATATTTATATTGGTTTGGTGGATGCAGGACCGGGCCAGCAACCAATCAGCATTGCTTAGTGGGGAAAGTGATTTGATTGGTCACAAATTAGATGTTTCAGCCAATGAGAGCACAATATTGGCAGGGCATGTGTTATGTTTTGGCCGGGCTTTTCTTGCTTAGGTCACTTTGTGTTGTCACAGGTTGCGATTTTAGGCCCGGTTCATACTTCCTGTGAAGGCAATTGGTTACAAATTTTGACGTCATATGGCTGTTTTCGCAGGAGGTGAGCTCAAGTCAACTGTTGCGAATATTCGCTGTGAACTTGTGACGTAAAAATTCGCTTCTCATCAGCATTCGCAGGAAGTATGCACCGGGCTTAAGTTAACGTATGTGTATTTCTCTATTCTCTTATGTGTGGAATTTTAAAAAAAATTGTTTTTATTAACTCCTCAGTTGTATGCAAGAACATGGTGCTTCCCTTGTGAGCATCTCTTCAGTATCGGAGAATCAGTTTGTTTATTCAAACTCTAGACATCCATCAGGAACTGACAACTACATGTGGATTGGGCTGACGAGACAGCAGAATACAGCAGGGGATTGGGGTAATTCATAAAGGGAATAAAAGAGCGGCAACAAGTTCTTAAACGGCTGTTAAAAACAGGTAGGGTCATGGCCGTGTGATGAAGGCCCGACCATGTAAGTTTTAAACAGCCATTTAAGAACGAGTCACTAATCTTTTATTCTCATTCACAAATGTTTTTTTTTTCACTAGTCTCCCAAGTTCAGGGTCTATTCCAAAAACATGCGCCACTACTTGGGGAAAAAAGCTTCCATGCTGCTGCCCCCTATCTCCTGAACATTTTTCCATACAGCATCCGCCACTCTAGCTCACTAGCAATCTTTAAGATTAGACCGATCCATTGAGCTCAGCCCCATTGCGTATGGACCAATCACAACCCCTTTTGCGCCACCAAAAGGCAAACAAATTAAGTCTGTCATGCATGCGTGTATGCTTGGCGCGCGCGACAGACTTGTGCAGAATGGCATTTGAGAGGCTCATGTAAACCCGATCGGTCTATTCTCTAAAAGGTCACTTGTTCAGTTGATTTGTTTAAATCTGTCTATTTATCTTTGCTTGTTTTTAATTGCGTGGAGATCGCTGTGGTACTTTCCTTGGTTAGTTAGTGTGCTATACAAATGCCTGTAATATTATTTTTGATATTGTCTTCTTTGCCTTTCAGGAACGTTTGGTTGGGTTGATGAATCCGTGTACAATTACGCCTTGTGGACCAAAGGAGAGCCAGACGGGAACAGAGAGGGCGCTCTGGAATTCTGCACCGCTATGTCCACGGCCTCTGGGGGAGCGTGGAAAGATGATGTATGCTATACTAAGTATCAGTATGCTTGTAAACTGAGAAAACGTGAGTAAGGTTATTTTTTGCAATTCCCTGTTTTGGGTCCCTGTGAAAAAAACATGTGATGGCTTTGTATTAATCAGTTTTTGTTGACGTATTTTTATATTTTGTGTTTGGTTTTTATTTTGTCTCATTTGGCACTATGCTTGATTATGTTGTTATTAACTTTTAAATAATATTTGATAATAAAAGATACTTGCAAGAGTTGTTTCAAAGCGATATGTACTTATGTACAAACAAAATAATAATGACAACAAAGGTAATCTAATAATTAGCACTGGGATTTGTTCTCAAGGAAATATGGAAAATGATTACTCTAAAGTTCTGAAAAAAATATTATCTAGGGTGAGCATGAATGTTTTGCTTCAAAATACCGCTGTGAAGTAGTTATCTCTGTTACATGGTTTGCTAGCAGTGTCAAAATTTAAGTTGCAGTGTTTTTACAATTTTGTTCTTCCAATTTTGTTCCTTTGTTTCAGAATCTGGGGGAGGTTACAAATGTAAGTATTTTTATTTGAAACGCTTTTTTAGTTTTATTTCATGATTGAATAAATTTAACTCAAACTGCAAAATAAAATGAACTGTATTGAGCTAATTCATGAGTAAAATGTTACCAACCAAAGTGATATATTTACTGTTGTTGATTTGTGACGGGTGCCTTTTGAAGTAAATTACTATAAATGCGTCTCTTCACCCAGGGTGATAAACTGGTAATTGCAAGGGTAGAGGCTCATATGCATGCAACTTTTCAACTGATCAGTTGATTTCCATTTTTCACTTTTCAAACAGTGCCTTAGAAAACTGGAAAACATTGTACAACAGTTAATTGAGATCGGCCATTTCCTTTTTCTTGCAATTTCATATTGCATGTCAGTGATGTTGTGTTTAAAAAAAGCCTTTGGAATGACATGACACTACAGGGCTGGACTGTATACTCCCCAGGGAGCTGAGAAAAATTTAAGGAGTGTCGACATTGGCCCAATAACCAGGGCCCAATTTCATGGTTTTGCTTACCGTAAGCACAGAATCGGCGCTTACGGAAGCAGGGAATTCTGTGCTTACGGCAAGTGTATTTCACGGGTTAGCTCCGAATTTTGGCGTCTGCGCGTGCTTACTCCGGGCTACTAGGCACTCTACATTTACAAGGCTAGCGCAGAAATTCGGCGCTTGCACGTAAGCGGGGATTTGTGATCGTAAGCGCAGAATTCGGCGGTAAGCAGAGCCATGAAATTGGGCCCACGGCACTAATAAAAAGCCCATTGATACGTTATTGTAAAATGCACTATATAAGAACTAGTGATTATTAGAGAGGTTTCTTATTGATAAGGATACAGATACAGTAACCGTATTCAGTTATGTTAAATGCGCATAAGATCTTATTTCGCAATCAAAGAGTTATGTGTCCAACCTAGGACAAAGTGTACACACGTACTACCCATGTTGGCATATGTTTTTCGAGCAAAACAAATCCAAAAAGGAATTTCCAATGCAGGGACAATAAAGTTTTATTGGATTTGTATTGAATTGTGTCGCTGCGTCATGAGCATCTCAAAGATGGATACCGGTGCAGTATAAGTGACCAATATTATTATTTTCTTAATTTACACCCTGGGTCGTACTTATAATCCATGTCCTATAAATCCATGTCTCCAATACAGCAACACAATGCGTCGGTGACACAGAGAATCAACTAGTAGCTGAGGGCAACTTTTGCTACCTTCCTAGTATGGCGCTCGTCTCTCCCAGACGTGCCACCTGGAATGAAGCAGAGAACGCATGTAGGTCCAAAGGTGCTTACCTGGTGTCGATCCAAAGTGATGAGGAGCAGAGCTTAGTCAGCAAGCTGGTAAGTATGTTTGATTAAGGGAATCACTGTGTGGTGAAGAGGTTTTGAACTAGTTTTCAACCCGTGCCGAGGCCTGGACTTGATAGTTTTACCGAGACGTTGAGGTAAATTAAAAGACTTTTAATGCCTCAAGCCTTTTATTAGGCATCTGAAAATACACAAATTTGTGCAACAAGGGCGTTTTTCTTTCATTATTCTCTTGCCTTTAAAGCAATTGGACACCTTCAGTAAACAGTATTGTCCAAAGGCCCACATATCGTGTATCACAACTTATATATAAAATATCAAACCTGTGAAAATTTAGGCTCAATTGGTCATCGGAGTTAGGGAGATAATACTTTAAATTTTTTGTTTTGTTCCGAAAGTGTACAATGGCTTTAAAGACACTGGACACTATAGGTAGTTGTCAAATACCATTCTTTTCAATCGGTGTATCTCAACATATGCACAAGATAAAAAACCTGTAGAAATTTGAACTAAATTGGTAGTCGAAGTTGCGAGATAATAATGGAAGAAAAAACCCATTCCCGTGTGCTTTCAGATGCTTGAGCCCAGGACCACAAAATCTAATACTTGAGGTCTCAAAATCAAATTAAAATATTTTAGTGGAAAATTATTTCTTTCTCGAAAACTACTTTACTTCTGAGGGAGCTGTTTCTCGCAATGTTTTATACTATCAACAGCTCTCCATTTGCTAACAATTATTTTGAGTAATTAACAATAGTGTCCAGTGCCTTTGAAGGAATAATGTACCTTTAATTAACTGAATGTTAATTTCTTGTACTACAGGCCTACGGCTTAACCCAGAGCTATTGGATTGGTCTGAGAGAAAAGCAGCAATCTGGAGAGTTTTTGTGAGTGTTGCCTCGAGTAAAAATAATTTATAAAGAAGATGATGACAAATAAACCCTTTTCACACTATATCCCTGTGAAATAAAACCCCCGGAGGAGGCCCCTGTACTTGTTTTACCACACAGGTACCGCCGTGCACTTGCACTCTGTGTCCCTATTCCACAGGGTTTGCACATTTTCAAGAATACCTGGGCCCAATTTGCTTACCGCCGATTTCTGTGCTTACGATCACGATTCCCGCTTACCTGCAAGTGCCGAATTTCTGTGCTAGCCTTGCCTAGTAGAATGCGTAGTAACGTAGAGTATGCACGCAAAGAAGCCAAAATTTGCCGCTAACTTGTGAAATACGCTTGCTGTAAGCACAGAAGTCCCTGCTTCCATAAGCGCAGATTCTGTGCCTACGGTAAGCAGAGCCATGAAATTGGGCCTTGGAGGTTCTACCGCTTACCCCTACTCCAGAGCAGGGATGGCTATTCCTCGGGGTATGCCCATTTGCCAGCGCAGACAGGGGGGAAGACCAGGAGGAAGATCAGGGGGTAAAGCGATCAAAGTGTGAAAAGGTCAGCCGTTATTCCCCCACGGCAAACGTCCGTCTGTCAGAAAAAGAAAACAAATCAAAAACATCATCCAAAATATGTCATCCAGTGTGAAGTGGTTAATCCATAAGTCACAGGTTCTAATCCCTTTTTAGTAACTTTGTCGATTCTTCTTCAAAAAATGTACCGGTAATTAAAATTAACTAGCCAGATTCCCCCCCAAAAAGTTGCATCCGCTTAATGAAGGTGATCACTGTTTTGCTGCTTTAGTTGTATCATGAACTTGGGTAGCTCACTCATAGGTTCATATAGATTCAAATCCTGTTCCGTTGTCTTTGTTCAACCCAAACATTGAGTATTGCCCAGTCAGTTTCCCTTGTGGTATATTTCTTGATTAAGCCTCACCTGTGACATCATGCTGTTGTTAAATCGCTCCATTATTTTGAACGAATGGCGCGATTGGTACAACACCCATCTTGCAAACGATCAAACTGTCCACATTGCGTAATACTGTACATACAAACAATTGACTTAAAAATTAAACAATATCGCACCATTCGCGCAAAATAATGGAGCAATTTTAACAATAGCATGAGGTCACAGGTTTGGGTTTAGTCGCATAATGCCCTCGGTGAACGCCCCTTTCGTGTGTACGAATGGCCCTCAGGGATCACCCTCAGGCCAATCAAACCCACGAATAGCGCAATTTGGGCATTATCCTATACTGATACAGTGTATTGACCAAATTCATTTTTGAGCTGATTTCTGCCAGTGGCATCAGCAGCCCAACTGGTCTCTGCATGGTCCAATTAAACCCACTGTTTGGAAAAGGAATTACTTGGAGATACCAGGTGTGAGTTTCCAGAGGAAATTATTATTATTTATTATTATTATTTATTATTTATTATAAACGTCACGTTAAAAAACATGAAAATTGTTTTCCAGTGTGCATCATACAATAAAAACACTGAAAGGAGATAAAATGGTAACAAGAAAGGAAGAACCATAAAAAGATAAACGGTACAAATTACACAGAGAAATTTACAACCATCAAAAAATAAAAAATACAAAAATACAAAAATACAAAGGCGACGACCAACAAATTAAAACCATCAAATGTGTTATTTTAGCCTCTTTCTTTAATGAACTTGACTGCACTTTGTTCTTCTCTTCCCCACAGGTGGAGTGATGGATACGCTGGTGATTATAAGAACTTTCCGGAAGAAGGGCCGGGGGATTTGAAGGGAGAGGAACAGTGTACGGATCTGCTCGTTTGGAAAGGTAGGGGTCATTCAAGTAATAATAATATAACAATATTTGGTTTTTATAAAGCGCTTTATTCACAATGTCTCATAGAGCTTCCAACATTATTACCCTGATCACTGGGCAATTTCATTCCTTGAACCATCTCAGCTCCCTGGGGAGTATACAGCCTGTGCTGCCAAATATGTAGTGCACTAAGCAAAATCATCCACAGGAAACATCTCTGCCTTCAATGGTTGAAGGACACAAGTGTCACGACTGGGGCTTGAACCCACACTCGGATGACCAGAAACACCAGAGCTTGAAAGTAGTGCTCTTAACTGCCCGGCCACGACACTTCCCTTGATACCCATGCTAACATGCCTATACATCCTTGTTAAGAGGGTAACCCTGTTTCAGCCTTCCGAGATTGTGATATAAGGCGATCTCTCATAAATATTATATATTATTTTAAAAGACCGGTTTCTTGGAATGTTTTGCAGGAAATGGCACCATATAAATGCTGTATTATTATTGTAAAATTAATAAGTCTTGACTTGTGTTTCGATTTGACTTCACAGAGGGACAGTGGGGAACATCAGCATGTGGAAACATCCTTCCCTTCATATGCAAGAGAGAGAACAAGGCAGTCACCGTTATCAATCCCCTTCCTGGACTTCCGACCACGGGGAACTGCCCCAAAAACTACTTCAAACTAGGCTCCAAGTGTTTCATTCTGAAAGGTGTTCAAGACAACGAGCGAAAAAATTGGATCGACGCCAGGGATGATTGCCAGAAGCAGAGTGGAGGAACTCTCGCTACTATTTCTAATTATGGTGAACAAGGTGGGTTGTGGCGTAAACAATTAAGCCTTCATCAAAGGCACATTCCAGAGGTAGCAGGGTCAAGTGCAGGGCCCAATTCCATGGCTCTGCTTACCGTAAGCACAGAATCGGCGCTTGCAGAAGTAGGGAATTCTGTGCTTACAGCAAGCATATTTCACGGGTTAGCGGCGAATTTTGGCTTCTGCGCGTGCGAACTCCACGTTACTAGGCATTCTACGCTTACAAGGCTAGCGCAGAAATTCGGCGCTTGCACATAAGCGGGGAATTCGGCGGTAATCCGAGCCATGAAATTGGACCCTGTTCAAGTAAATTTTTCTGTGTTAGTCCCAAACTGATTTATGCGTGCACCGAGTCAGGTTCTGTGTCGGTGTACAACGTATTAATTAACTTATTTAGTGCCCCCTTTTTGCTTGCGTTTTCAACCTAAAACGCCCAGCTTTCTAACTAAACAAAAGTGTTTCATGCTGATTTGTGGTGCCTTCGTATATGAGGATAAGGATTAGGATCATTTGATTAGCAACCATAATCGATTCGTTATAAACTACAACATAAACTATAAAACCAACAAATGACTTATCCCAAAGTCAATTGTATTTCTTGAGTGAGATGCCCTTTTGTAATAAAGGGTTTATTATGGGTTGTACATGTATGATTGAGTACATACAACAGATTGCACATGTATGGTAATGGCGCCTTCCAATAGTTTAAGGAAAAGGTTGCATCCCTTACTGCCGCTTCCCAGTTTGCATCATACTCTGGGTTAGATCCCTGGCTGTGCAGCAGTCTAAGGTTCCTGGGGTCAATTGCACAAAGAGTTAGGACTAGATAACAAAAACGTACAGCTATAGTCCTAAGTTAGGACGAGTAACTCTTCCTAACTCGAGTTAAGACTAGTCCTAACTCTTTGTAAACTCCACCCCTGGACAAGCATCCGATGAATTTACCAATAATGAGATCTTCAACATAGTGTTATTAGCTCAGTTGGTAGAGCACTTGCCTGCAGATGCAGCGGTCACAGGTCCGAATCCTGCCTAGTACAGGCCTGGCAGTTCATCTGTCAACAGGGCAAGGCCATTTTCATTTGGCAAAGGGCACTTCCATTGGCAAATCTTAAAGTCTATGGCAAACTTTTGAAGGGGCACCAAGGCCAAGACAAGGGCAGCGGAGCCATTGCCTCCGTGGTCTCGGTGAAATTTCAGGACTGATAGTCAATTTGTCCCTGTTTCACTCAAAATAAAAATAAAAATAATTTGAAACCAATATTCAGTATGTTTCTTACCAAAAGTACCCAAACCTCTTAACCCTAAGTGATTGTTATCGTGTTTTTTTTCTCTTGACCAGCCATCTTGACCTCAATCATCAAAGTTTTGGAGCGTGAGATGGACATGTGGATTGGGTTGAACAGCATCGGTATCCACTACCAGTACCATTGGACCGACGAGACTCCATTAGACTTCACTCAGTGGATGGAAGGTGCTCCGGACAGCTTCCAGCCGATCGATGACCCTGTAAGGTTTCTTATAATAATAATAATAGTTGACATTTATTTAGCGCTTTATACACCCGGAGGGCATCTCAAAGCGTCATCGAATGCCATATTTGATGAATTGTGTGTGCGTGAAGAGCTACCATTGGCTGAAGAGTCACACGCAGCGCCTACATGCGTGCATGTTTTACATCAAAGATGGCGATTGATGACAGGCTTTGCAACCCATCTATACAACAAATTCATCGGTTCTTCAAAAGCAAAACCACATTTGATAAACAATAGAAAAGTACAAGCGTGTTGTACCCGCTGCGCACAACTCTTGGCCATTGATAGCCTTTCATGTGTGCACTTTTCATCAAATACAGCTGTTGATGACCCTTATTGCAATCCATCTGTTTCACCGAGAGACAATCACTTATTATACCTTGGATGATTTTGTATTATTTAGGACTCCAATACGTGCGTGGTCATGATGAACGCTGCTGAATCTGCCGGTTTATGGAATGACGTACAGTGCTCTATTGAAAGAGCTTACCTCTGCCAGGCACCAGTAGGTAAGGATGATGTGGAAGTGTCTTGTCGTACTTTTCGTTGTATTGTGTTGTAAGTTTGTTATTTTTCCCAAAGAAATTACAGACACTGGACACTATTGGTAATTGTCAAAGACCAGTCTTCTCACTTGGTGTATCTCAACATATGCATAAAATGACGAACCTGTGAACATTTGAGCTCAATTTGTCGTTGAAGGTGCGAGATAATAATGAAAGGAAAAACACCCTTGTCACTCAAAGTTGTGTGCTTTCAGATGCTCCATTTCGAGACCTCAAAATCTAATTCTGAGGTCTCAAAATCAAATTTGTGGAAAATTACTTTTTTCTCAGAAACTATGTTACTTCAGAGGGAGCCATTTCTCAGAATAAGTTATACTATTAACATCTCTCCATTACTCATAACAAAGTAAGGTTTTATGCTAATAATTATTGTGAGTAATTATCAATAGTGTTAAGTGCCTTTAAGAGAGCGTTTTGTATCCATTTGTCATCATAGGAGCATTTTAAATTTTCTCTCTTTTTTTACCTTCCAGATCCAAGCAATCCCAACACTCCTGCACCAATTCCTCCAGGCAGTTGTCCCAATTCCAAATTCACCTCCTATTTTGATACCTGTTTGAATGCAGAGACCTCTATGATGTCGTTTGACGATGCTAGAAAGGTAATGTGTATTACTTACGTTTTACTTGTTTAGTGGCGTGCTGTAGCCGAGCGTTCTAGTTCCACGGATCCAAGCTCTGGTGTTGCCAGCAGCAGAGTATTGGCTTGTTATCCGGTCATGACACTTTAGCCAGGAACTTAACCATAATTGCCTTGTTTAACCATCAACCTTTATGTAGTTATCTACCGTAGCGGGTAGTATTTATTTATTCGTCTATTTAGTGTTTTTATCCTGTTTTGTTCTGTAATCTTGTAACGGGGACATCCGCCACAAGCCTGAATGTGGAAATAAATGTTTGATTGATTGAGTGATTGATTTGTAAACAATTTGGAAGGAAGTGCATTCTGCTCTACCAACCAGACTCTTATCTAAGTGTATGATACCCATGCCTACACCCTTATGGACTGTGAAGAGGTAACCCACTGGTTGACTTGGGTCTATACCCCAAATCAGTTGGTTTGGGTCTACAGCCCATGAAGTGGTCGTCTGATTTGTGATGTTAGGCGATCTGTATCTTAGGCGATCTGTATCTCTCTCTAAAACAAAAAACCCCTAACAAAGCGACACGTTGCATTCGGGAGCTATAAATGTTTTCGTTATAAAATGAAGATCCTTTGAATGGTACAGTAGTTTGAAAGTAGAATATAATGATTCACACAATATCCCCTGAAACTGTGTGCTTTTTCTTATACTTCATAAACTAAACCCAGTCCTTATCCGCTACAGAACGGGGGTAGCTCGGGCGTAGCTCGGGTGCAACTGCGCTTATATTGTTGTCATCAGATAGACATTTCACTGCGGTGGGGAAGATGGATTTGTACTGATAAGCGGGCCTCAACAAACGTTGACATAACAATAGTTCTTCCTTTTTCATGTTTATTACATTTCTTGTTGCAATTGTAGAAATGTAAAGATGCCGGCGCTGACTTAATCTCAACCTATGATCAGTACGAGGTGGCGTTCCTTGCTGCATCTCTGTATCAAGATGGGCTGGAACCAGATGGTGAAGGATGGATTGGATTAAAACGCAACAAGGTAAGTTTTTTGAAATTTTTCCTCAAGTCAAGTCCAAAGTCAAATTTTTGCAAGTCAAGTCACAAGTCGCATTATGTTCCAAAAGAAGTCCACTCTTATATGGTCATTACAAACTGAAGTAAAATCAAATATTTTCATCGACTACCTTTGTTTCCCTCCCCCACAGTAAATCTCTTTACCATGCATTAGTTTTGGTCCTCGAATCACGTTGCAGATTTTGTGTACACTTTTGAGTTTTAAAAGTTACCCCAAATTTGTTTGCTGTTTATCAATGATGTCTTTTTCATTGTAGTACTTAAATCACATTTGGCATTGACACTTTTTCCATTTCAGGACACTGGTGTTTTTGAATGGGTGGACAATTGGCCACTAACCTTCACTAAATGGGACAACGATGAACCAAATAATAACAACGGAGACTGTGTAGCTGTGGATAGGAGGGGCAAATGGGCCGTACGAGATTGCAGCGCGAAAAAATACTCCTTCTGCGAGTATCCTAACAGTAAGAAATTTACCTTTCTATATAAAATCATTTTTTATGTCTATAAACTTGTTCATCTTCCAAGTGTCACACATACTTCAATTCAATTCAATAGAATATTTATTTTAATATATATATATTTTTTTTAAAGGGCACAAGGGCACCAAGGCATTTTTTCCTTGGAAAAGGGCACCCTACATGTATGTGGAAATTGTAAATTTCTACTGAAGCATTGCATGAGCACAAAGGGATTGACCAGAGGGCATACAACTCGAGAAGTGAAGCAGTGGGTCTTTTCCACAGTCGCAAAGCTCTAGATTTGACGAAGCTCCTTCTCAAAGCTAACTACATAATTTATTTTGTTTTCCCATTCGCCTAGTTAAACCCACTAAGGCCCCAAAGGTGAGCCGAGATGGTTGCCTAAGGAACTACGTCGCCCTCCCCGACAGTGATTTCTGCTACAACTTCAAGACCGACATGACCAAAATCCCGCTATCCTCCGGAGATTATTTTTGCAATCGTGACTTCAGCGGTAGATTACCCAGCATTCATAGCAAAGCTGAAGAGGACTTTGTCAGGGCGGAGGCCAAGAAGGTCTTTGGGAGCAACGCCCTCGTGTGGTTGGGTCTGGACCGTGCTAAGAATGGTGAGAAAAGAAGAAATCAAATTTAACGGTACAAATCTTGAATTGAATGTTGGACCCCTCTTAGGATGTGTGCCTAGAATACCTTGTACATTCATTTACTGCAGTGGACACTTTTGGTTATTACTCAACATAATTATGAGCATAAAACCTTACTTGGTAACGAGTAATGGGGGAGGTAGATAGTATAAAACATTGTGAGAAACAGCTCCCTCTGAAGTGACGTAGTTTTCGAGAAAGAAGTAAGTTTCCACAAAATTTGATTTCAAGACCTCAGATTTAGAACTTGTGGTCTCGAAATCAAGCATCTGAAAGCACACAACTTCGTGTGACAATTGTGTTTTTTTCCCATTATTATCTTGCAACTCTGAAGACCAATTGAGCTCAAATTTTCACAGGGCTGTTAGTTTATGCATATGTTGAGATACACCAAGTGAGAAAACTGGTCTCGCCTCAGCTGAGGTTTCAAATTCACTTCAAATATTTTAGTCAGAAATTACTTCTTTCTCGAAAACTACGTTACTTCAGAGGGAGCTGTTTCTTACAGTGTTTTATACTATAAACAGCTCTCAATTGCTCGTTACCAAGTAAGTTTTTATGCTAACAGATATTTTGAGTAAATACCAATAGTGTCCAGTGCCTATATACAAAATTGTCTGCTTTTAAAAGCAGTTTTGTGAAATTGGGCCCAGCCGTCGGTTTCACAAAACTCTTCCTAACTTAGGATTAATCTTAGGCTTAGGACGACCTTAAGATTAATCCCAAGTTAGGACGAGTTACTCGTCCTAACTCAAGACTAACTCGTCCTAACTCGAGATAAGATGAGTCCTAACTCTTTGTGAAATCGACAGCAGATGACTTACCACAATTATAGGGGAACAACAACCATTTGCCTTTAAAAAAAACCTGTTGGAGCGTTCATTTATTTAGTTTTCATCCCAAATTTCAACCAAACAGGAAGGAATCGCTGGATGGACCGCACCCTCCTGGATTACGTCAACTGGATGGACGGCGAGCCAGACGGTGACGATGACGACAATGTCTGCACTGGACTCAATGTTGAGGGAGGCTGGATGGATACTGATTGTACTGTCGCAGCCAACTACATATGCAAATCACCCAAATGTAAGAGGCCTTTCTGTAGAAAACTTTGGGGATGTATGAAAACGCAAATTGCAATTAATGCCATATTGGCCCCCTTGCCATTTTAAGATATGAGGCTCTTTGAAATAATGATAAAATAATAAAAAAATTCATGTGTATCTAAGTTGCTGATTAACGCTATTGACTGTTAATATTGAATTAAATTTATGATTTTAATCTATTCTTTCTCAACAGTTTTGAAGCCTCCAACAACTGGCACCAGTGGAGCTGCCCAATTATCTAGTAAGTATCTTCATTATTTACTTAAAAAAGAAAACTCAAAATGGCACTTCAAACACAGAAGGTGCATGTTAAGACCAACCAAAGAAGAGCACCATAACATATTAGATTAAACTTTGACACAACTCGCTGTATGGGGGGGATAGTCCAGGAAGGGGGGGGGGGGTCACAAAGAATCTCCCGCCACACTGGATACCAAATGTTTGGGTAAACCAGACACTGAACACAAAATGACGAGTGGACCACACTCCAAAAGGTGGGCGCAATGATCAGTTGTTGCACGCTGTGATGGGGTCTACAGTGTTTTGTACACCCCAGGGGGAAAGTGGTCCCTAGGTGAAGCCATCCCCCCCCCAGTTAACAAAACTTATGTTACCCGCTGCGCCATGTACATGCGTTTTTGTTGCACGTCTCGTGGTTTTCGTCCAATCAAACTTCACAATTTGTTACCGAGGTATAACAAACCTTGATGTATGCCAGCTATTGACCCATTTCACCTGACATCATCAGCAGAATAATCCTGGATGCGCCATCTTGGTGGTCAATGTCAATGTGTGTTATTCAGTTATGTGCGCATTTTTAGGTGACGTGGTGTTTACACGTAAGCCTATTGACCACCAACACGGTGAGCGTGGCATCAGTCGCCGCGAGAGACGCATGTGCAAGGGGTCAACAATAAACGCCTACACCAGGTTAAATTCTAAATTCTCAAGCTAAATGTATACTCCACTTTTTATTTTCAGTCTCTGGACTAACTGTTCTTCTTTTGCTTGCTGTTTCTACCATCTGGAACATCAGACGTTAGAGGAGGTTCCCCGTCTCCTTCAAGCCTCAACACATGACTCAATTAATAAGAGCCAGACTCCACAAAGTAAAAGGAAAACACACATATTCCATATCACCTTTCACAGTCTCTACGTCCTGTGTTTCATTTTTGTAACTTTTATTTATGATGAAATCTTTATAGATTAAAACGGATTAGGACATAATTTGATCCATTGATCGTGGATTTCTTACCATAGAACTGTTGTTTATAGGGCACCGTAAGAGCAGAATTTCGTGGTAAGCAGACGTTTTGCTGGTGCGTGTGCCTACTCCACATTAAAGGAACACGTTGCCTTGGATCGGACGAGTTGGTCTATATAAAGCGTTTGTAACCATTTAAAAAAAAAATGCATATGGTTGGAAAGATGTTTTAAAAGTAAAATACAATGATCCACACAAGTTTTCCACGAAATTGCGTGGGTATCCTTTTACTGTACAAACTAACACGTTCGGCCATTTATGGGAGTCAAAAAGTGTACTCCCATAAATGGCTGACCGTGTTAGTCGACGAGGTAAAAGGAAAACCGTGCGATTTCGAGGCATGTTTGTGTGGATCATTGTATTCTTCTTTCACAACATCTTTCTACTCATTTATGTGCATTTTATAACCAACGGTTACAAACGCTTTTCAAAGACCAACTCGACCGATCCAAGGCAACGTGTTCCTTTAATGTGGAGTAGGCTCGTAAGCCGGCGGTAACCAGAGCCATGAAATTGGGGTCTGACATAGTTGTCACAACTTTCTCTTTCAACCGTGGTCCAGCGAACAATGCTAGTTAAAAAGCCCGAGGACCAGTCAAGTTCTCTTTGAACAATCAAACGTTTTAAAGGAAGACATTGAATTGGATCATTCCAGTTCGTCTTTGAAAAGCGTTTGTAATCGTTTGCTATAAAGGAAGATGTTTTAAAAGTATAATACATGTACAATGATCCACACAAATTTGCCTCGAATTAGCGTGGTTTTCCTTTTACTTTGCGAACTAACATGGTCGGTCATTTATGGGAGTCAAAGATTTGACTCCCATAAATGGTCGACTGTGTTTAGTCAAGTGATACTTGTGTGGATCATTAGGCCTATATTCTACTTTTAAATTATCTTTCTAACCATCTGCATTTCACAACAAACGGTTACAAACGCTTTTCAAAGACCAACTCGACCAATCCAAGGCAACGTGTTCCTTTAAAGACAATTTAAAGATCAAACAAAGGTCAGTCAAAATTCACATTAAGTGTTAAAAATGTTGTGTTCATTCCAGCAGCCTTTTGTTTGACTTCTGTACAAAGAATCCTGTCAGCAATTATTAACTGTTGAAAAACAATTGAATAAATCTATGATTATATGCATGGATTGTATATTAACTTTGATTTTATATCAGACCTTGGGAGTTTTTATGAAGTGTGTCCATTCCACACTGAAATGTACTTCCTTCAGACAATATATTTAAATTTAAAATATTTTTCAGTACTTTTGGTGTAAAGAAAACAAACAAATTTGTGATCAGGTTTTATAAATTTTTGTACACATAAGGCCTAACTGTTTTTCATGTTTTTCATAGAGAATATTTTTAATTCAACACGAATAGGTTGTTGTATCCATCCATAGAGTTTTTGGATGTGGAAAATACAAACCACAAATTTGATTATATTAATGAAATTGTTGTATTTGTGCTTGGTGCCATTGTAAACTATGGGGTTGTTTTCTTTGTGTGATGTGCAGAATAATTATTTAGTTATTTGACGATAAGTAAGTTTTAATTTCAAAATGGAGTTTTCAAATTTAAAAAGACAAAGTGTATAATAAAGAGAAATTGGTTAACAATGAAATAATCCATCTTAGCAAGTAATTATGTGAGGGTTGTCCAATTCCACAGGTTTCTATTGATGTACAATCTATGCGTGATTTGCAAAACAAAAACTCACTGGTAAGTTACCACTAGGAACTTCGTCTACTTACAAAATATCTTTCTAATCATGTATTTTATAACAAACGGTTACAAAAGCTTTTCAGAGACCAACTCGACCGATCCAAGGCATTGTGTTCCTTTACAAAAACCTAATGTTTTGCCTGTAAGAAAGACTCTGCAACGGTAACAACATTAATTAGGCCACTAAAAACTTCTTCCCCTTTATTTCCAAAAAGCTTTCAGGACAATTCATGAATAACTTCTGACAGTGACTGTCGAGTTTAGTTTAGAATGATCCAACTAGGAATCATTTACTGTTCTGGCAACCAATCATATGCCAATCATTGAAGCAATTCAGCTTGCACATGCTGGCCCTACAACCGCTACATCCAAACTTGGTTTGAATTTTGTTTCCCCCGTCTGTTAACCGTCCAGCCCTTTTACAACACACGCAGTTTCGCTTGCGATCTCCAAACAGGACAAGTGCATGACCAGGCACCGATTCCCCGTCAAGTATTTCCTCCACTGGGCGTTTGGAGGTGGAAGTAGTTGTGCGTTTCCTGGAAGAAAATCCATCGGCAAGCTGATGAATGATGGCTACCTTGAATGCTTTCAGCGAGTGCGATTTCTTGCTCTTGGAATGGGGCTTTGTTGATGCCTTCCACAGGATATACGCATTTATCAACGCTTGGTTGAAAAGCGCCCAGAATAAATACTTCCACCACCTTCTTCCTGACCGAGAAACAATGCAATATGATCGGAATTGATCACTATGGTCCGCCCCTCCCGTATTGGCATTGTAGTCGGTGACTACAGACGGTACTGTGACCATGACAAACTCCTGATGATGGGATCTCGTTTGTGGTTTCATATTCAAAGAGTCTTTGCCATTGTTATTCGATGAAATGAGATAAACGTGCCTCTTGTCAAGCCAGTGCGTGACCATTGTGCATGAGGCATCTTTTCTCCATTTCACACTCTCATACTTTCTCAGCGGTACTTTCTTAATTTCACGCGGGATCCCGGCCATATTTCTACCTAACATGCCGCAGAAAAACGTATCTGCTTCGTGTAGATCCTCTACAAGAGCAAGAGAGGTTAGGAAACTGTCGGCATAAACATGATGATTTTTCCGAAGAAAATCTTGCAAGACATTCATCGCCACGCTGTAACCAAGTCCGTGTTCTTGCACTGTGCTTGGGTGGTTTCCCCGCCCAGTGTACACCTCAAAGTTAAGACAGTACCCTGTCAGACAATCACAGAGAAACCATAATCTAATTCCCCGCTTCCTCGATTGCTTTGGAATATATTGCTTCCAAAGCAATTTTCCATTCTGTTTTATCACTGCCTCCTCCACTGAGAGGCAGCATCCAGGGGTGAAATTCAGTTTAAAGTTTTGCCGTAGCTTGTCGATGATGTTGCTGACTTTGTTGCGATGGTCATTTTCAGTCGGGATATTTGCATTGCTGCAGCTAAGATACTGACATAGTTTCTCGTATCTATTTCGAGACAGAAGGGAGCTAATGTAAGGGTCATTGAGTAGTCGATCCTGACTCCAATAATCGCTATATTCTTGGGCTTGCTTGATACCCATCAAAATGATGATCCCAATGAAAGCCTTGATTTCAGCAGCAGTCGTAGGACTCCAGCGCTTGTCCGATGTGGCGAACTCATCAGTCGAGTCTTCAGGTCCTGCTGGTGACTTACACGCCGCATTGATATTGGTGTTCCTTGCTAGCGTTGCGAAAAAATCTTCACCAATCAGGCAGAGAAGAAAGTCCAACTCACGGGCGTCAGGAGGGAGGTTGCATTTCGGACCTGGTGTTTCTGTGTACGGTGGAATATTTGGAGTGGGTAAGGTATTTGTCCAGCCTTGTGGAGGACTTCGCTGAGCAAATGCTCCCTTGTTTCTCCGCCTTGTCTGTGGAGCTCTCCCGACTCGTCTACTAACCCTTACTGTTGGTGTTTGTCCGTGAGAACTTGGGCCTGGTACAATATCATTGTCAAACTCATCAACAGGATTGTTGTCATCTTCACTACTGCTGCTTGACGAACTTGAACAATTCTACGATCAGGAACAAAAACGTAAGGTGTTATTGGAAATGAAAGCAGAGGAAAGATATTTTTAAACATTATAAATGTTGATTAATATGAGTTTAAAAGTCAAACTAACGGGTGAGAAAGAGTTATAAATAATGTATGGTCCCATGTATTATACAACAAACAGAGCAGTAATCAGCTGATACCTGAATTGACTACACAGGATTACAGCTATCAGAAGTCGTATAGATCAGGAAATTTGCAATGGTTGTGCAGTTCGTTTTACTCCGGGCTCTTGCTTGTATTAAAAATTGCTGTAAATGTTCCTCCAAGTCCAACATGTTTCCTCAGTCAGTCAGTGTTTTGATTGTTATGAATGGATTCATAATAGACATTGAGGATCAAGTTCATGTGTTGTTTCGCTTGGTTACTTTTTGTGCTTTTAAAAGCAGCTCTACTATGAAACTGGGCCATGTGTTTCTGATAAGCAGAGTGTGGGTTGCCTTTGAGCCCCCCCCCCCACCCAAAGCCCAGTCCATGCAGAATGCAACCTTCATGATTGCCACTTCAATTCAAGATTTGTGGGATAACTTTCCGTATGGCGCCACCACTTTTTCACTCATTTTTACAAAAAGGGATATATCAATCAGGTAAATTAGATACTATATTATTTTATTTCGAATGAACATGATCATGATGAAAAAGTGGTGGCGCCATACGGAAACTTTTCCAGCAAAAGTCCTACAAACCTGAGAGACGTCCAAATCGCTTCCTTTTTCGTCATCCAACTCCTCACCCAAAACTTCCTGCGAACTCAAACGTGAAGCCATATTAATGGCATATTTCATTCAACAATCTTGAAATACTTGCTACGTAAAGCTGTCGCATGTCCACACAACATAAAAATTGTGTCAAAAAACAAAACATTGCATGAGAGTAGGCTTAGCGAGAGAGGGCGCCCTAACAAAACCGGCTGATGCAATTTCCATTTCCACCACACATGCTCTGATCCAATCGACAACACACAGTCGAGTCCAAGTCAGTTTTGTTTCGGTACAAAAAGCTTCACTTCCTTGTCTTGAGCCTGCTCAGAAAAATGATTCTTTTGACAGATAAAGGGAACCAGCATAGCCTGAAAGCTATTGTTGCGGCAACACTAGCAGGAGTAGCTCTTGATGTAACAATCGTAGACAGTACAGGTAAGTTGCATCTCCAGCAGAGAGAAAGATAGACTCATAATAGAGAATTAAAAAAAGTAGGCTAATTATTAAATGTAAACAAAAATATTTATCCTCCCCTTACCAGTTTTCACGCTATTATGCCTTTTTCTTTGAATTGGGGGAAAAAAAAGATGCCTTATATCAACCGATGCCCTAATTACCTTTTTTTGTTAATATGAAGTATGCAAACATATTAAAACTTGATGGACATTGATTGGAATGTTCACACTACACACCGATCTTCGATGACTTCAACTGGCCCCATTTGTTTTGAGTTTTTCCTGTTTTCACGGCAAACAAGAAAGCATGGTTTCCCGGTGAAGCCATACATGGAAGAAACATCTACAGTGACTACAAGTGTTCTTTGAGACTCTGTGTATGACTCTATAGCCAGCAGTTGTCTATGTTTTATTCAAAATATTTTTTAATGACATTTTAAAATTACCATGGCATGGTAATTTGCAAAAAATTACAAAAATAAATAATTTAATAAAAAGTGTGAATAATCTTTGGCTTTCAAATCTGATTTTTATTTATTTTTTCGCCTTTTTTTTCTCTTAAAATTACAATAAAGCGTATAAATAAACATTGATAATTGAATCAAAAGAGTAAGCTGATCGTTTAAATTTTAATATTAATAATAATATTTACCAGAGGGTTAAAAAAAAAAATTCCAAAAATATTAAAAAAATGATATAAGGCACATGGCTTCTTTAAGCCTCTGTATTTTTTTTCCAGAATGCTCAGCAAAATATTCAGTCACATGATTTGATCATCATGAATTGTGAATTGAAATAATAATAATAATAATAATAATAATAATAATAATAATAATAATAATAATAAACATTTATATAGCGCCAAATCCATTAAAAATGCTCCCAGGCGCTTTACAACAACAAAACATTTTAACCACAAAAACTAAATAATTAAAAGATCTAAAAATAAAATCCATAAAGTATGATCATAAAACAATAAAGATACATGTGTGTTCGATGAAACTTTTTTGGTGGGCAAATATTTTTATATGGCCTCAACATTATGCCATATTTTTGTACCTTGTAGAAATGCCTAAAATACCAAACTTTTTGCATTTACAAGTGCAAATATCCAGTGGAGCCTTACGTGTTTCTAAGTTTTGGTCAAGGGAGAGGAGACTCTTTGCTTGGCAAATAAAACCACACAATTTTTATCTAGGGACTGTTTACATCGCTCACAGAGAGGTAAAAGATTTGCCACGATTTTAGGGACACCTCGAAAACAGGACCTCCTACGATATAACAATAAATCAATAAACAAAACAAAGAATACCAAATCTAAATTGCGGAATTTAAAGCAATACTATTAGATTTGGTATTCTCTATTTTGTGTAATCTTTTATCAAGAAATGTCATCATAAGATTAATTTAATTTAAACAGTTTTGCGACTCGACTTTTGCAATCAATGGTAGAGAGTCATAATGGAGTCGCCCAGGCTTGATGATTCATGAGGTTCGTCCGCTATCGTCTCCATGAAATTGAAAGCAAAACGAACCTCATACTCATAGTCATACTCATAAATAGTTCTAATCATCTGTAGGATATCTCAGACTTGATAGAAAAGATCCTTTAGAATTGTGAATTAGAATGAAAAGTGTTTGACCGGTGTAGTGGGATGAACCATTAGCACCATGATTGAGGGCTAGTGCAATGCAACTGACAGATTGTGCAGGTCGACTGATTGCGCCCACGAGAGATCAAAAGTGCCAATACCGAACTAATCGCTTAATCATTTATATACATGTAGCGTCCTCTTTGTAGAGGGCAAATTACTTGGATTTTCGACCACTGGTCTTATAGCTTCTGCATACGAATCCCTGCTTTGTCAACTTTTTTGTTGTTGTCTCTAATAATTTTCTGTCTCTTATTTTCCATCATTTAAATAGATACCAGTAGTACGAACATACATATTTTTTTCAAATTTCTGGTTCCCAAGATTTTTCGTCAAAGGGATTACCAATTTCAGTTATATTAAAAAACTGTTTCAGTATATTGACTAGGGCACAGAAATATTATGAATGAATCTATACATAAATGTAATAAATGAAACTATTGTTGCTATCAATCTAAATACGGTGCTATGTGTAAAAGACCCCATTAATCAAATAAATGTTATGTCACTTAAATCATATCAGACCAAGTTGTTCCACATTTGAGGAAAAACCGACTCCCAGTTCTTGACCTAGGTGGAGGAGTACTGATATTCTCATCAAATAGTATTTGTAGGTAAGTAATGTTTTGTTTTCCACATGATTTAAATGTATGTAGGGTCATAGATTTGCTTTTGTCAATGTAATGCTTGGGAAAAATTATAAAGAAAGAGACACTAAAAGTCACATGTAGTGTAGACGTGAGAATTTTTGTTCTCAAAGATGTTTACCTATAATGATCATAATTAAAAACACTACTGCGGAGTCAGTTCTTGAATTGGTCTCAGTGTCCAGGTAGTAGTTAAAAAGCAGGACAGTTCTTTTCAGAACTGAGAAGTCTCCCGAATATCCAAGAAATCTATTCCGCGGTAGTAGAATAAAGAAAGACAGTTTTCTAAGAACAAACTCTACCTGGCAAGTAGATACATACACAGTGTTACCAGAAACCAAATTAATATTGATACCTCACCATGCAATGTCTCAAATCCTATGTTTACGTTTCCTTGATTGTGCAGATACTTGCTTGCCCAGGGTGGTTTGGATACGGATGACATACAGGTAGAAGAGTGGCTGGAATGGGAGGCTACACAACTACAGGTGAGTTAAAGACTCCTTGCACCACACGGAATCGCACCCCTATAGGCGTCCACCATTTCCGCCTTTCTGTGAGCCAGTGCCTTTGTGTACATTTTGACTCCTAAAACTGCAGAATTTTGGGGGAAAATCCACTAGAGCGAAGACTTGTAGCTCAGAATCTTTACTGGACTGGATTTTTATATACAAGATCAGAAGCAAATTGGAAAGAGATTAGAATCAAAATGGCAACACAGTTTTATCGGCTAAAGTGTTTCATTTGAAGAAAAAAAAAAATACTAAGAAAAGATTTAGGCACTAGACACATTGGTAAATACTCAAAATAATTGTTAGCATAAAAACTGTTGAGAGCTTTTGATGCAATCAATAACATTTATTTCTATGCTGTCATACAAAACAATAATGCACATCTATGTCGGAATTACAAAAGCAAATTTAAATGAGATATGATATATATATGAGGTACCCAATGGTTCGATAATATGGAATAAAACATTGTGAGAAACTGCTCCCTCTGAAGTAACATAGTTTCTGAGAAAGAGATAATTTCTCACTCATATATTAAAAGACTTCAGGAGTCCAAAATTGCACAGATATTATACACATGTTGACTGGCAACGAGGTAACTAGTATACGTCTATTCCCACGAGGGACTTTGAGTGATCAGAAGAGCGACCTATTAGGCCCCTCTTATGGTCACTCACAGGCGCGAGGGGGAATAGACGTACCCTAGTTACCGAATTATGCCAGTCAATATGTGTTTTATAACACAGCTCGGTCTTAAATGTCAAATAAGAACAGAAAAAGGAGTTTGGTAGTTGTTGTTCACGGTTCAAGTCAAGAGAGGGCACTGTTACCACGGGCACTATTTGCAAAGGCTAGTGCCCGCTTGTACTATTACCGCAAAACAGGCGCGCGTGATCACTAGCCCATAATAGTTCATCCCACGTGACTGTGTTTCAGCCAACCAGAATACAGCACATGCAAGAGGTGTGTTATAAGTTTATGCATCTAATGTTAGGATTCCTAAGTAATAAGTCTTGTCTTTGACATACAATCAGTCAATCAATCAATCAATCAATCAATCAATCAATCAATCAATCAATCAATCAATCAATCAATCAATCAATTAAAGGTCATTTGTAGAGCGTCAAAATCAAAAGTTTGTTTTAAGGCACTGAGGCACAGTTGAATGGTCTGTAACACTGGTCTTCAAACCATTTTAGCCTTTTTGGGGGCAAACTTGTATATTTTTATTATTTTTTTTAATATTTTTTGATAAATTACCCAAGTGTCTCTTAATTTAACTCCTTTCTTTGTTCATTTCTTTGGCAGCCTATTCTAGGACCGTTCATGGCCTCTGTGTTTGGTGGCAGTAAGGTTGACAGTGAGATACTGAAACCTCTCTTGACATACCTCAATACCTCACTGCAGGGAAAAGAGTATCTAGTGAAGGTAGGTAACGGCGATGTGTTTTCTCTGGTGTTTCCCTGGTTTCATTTCTTTGGCAGCCTGTTCTAGGACCGTTCATGGCCTCTGTGTTTGGTGGCAGTAAGGTTGACAGTGAGATACTGAAACCTCTCTTGACATACCTCAATACCTCACTGCAGGGAAAAGAGTATCTAGTGAAGGTAGGTAACGGCGATGTGATTTCTCTGGTGTTTCCCTGGTTTCATTTCTTTGGCAGCCTGTTCTAGGACCGTTCATGGCCTCTGTGTTTGGTGGCAGTAAGGTTGACAGTGAGATACTGAAACCTCTCTTGACATACCTCAATACCTCACTGCAGGGAAAAGAGTATCTAGTGAAGGTAGGTAACGGCGATGTGATTTCTCTGGTTTAAGAGATGTTAAATTTGCATTGGTGATAGGGAATATCAATTCTGGTTTGACCCTTACACCGATGTTAGCACTGTATCCCGATTGCTATGAACAAACATCACTGGCATGTATCTCTGGTGGGATTCGAACCCACAACCTTGGCAATTCTAGAGCAGTGCCTACCAACTAGACTACCGAGATTGCACGTAACTACATGTAGAATCCTATATTTTAGCGGCGGCTGCCACAACGTTTTGACAGAGATGTTTAATTTGCATTGGGGATTAAGAATATTTTGGTTTCACTGAGTATACACTTGTACAGGGCTCAATTTCATAGCGCTGCTTAGCGGTCGATTTTGTGCTTACTGTGCAATTTCTATTTCAAAGTGCTGCTAACCGTAAGCGCACGAAAGGCATGCTAACCTTGCGGTGCTTAACAGCACCCAAAAAAAATGACAGCTCAATGCAAATCTACGGTAAACATGCAATATGGCCGCCCAATTTTTCTGCTAACCTGTGAAATACGCTAAGGCTCAAGCAAATTTTTCTGCTACAGTAAGCACGCAAATTTGCTTACCGTTAAGCAGCGCTATGAAATTGGGCTCTGGGCATTTGAAACTGCTTAGTCTCTACTACATTTATAATTGTATTTTCCTCTCGTTGTAGAACAAACTGTGTGCAGCAGACATCAGTATATGGGCAGCTCTGTACCCAGCACAAGTCTCCAAACCAGACCTTCTCTCAGCGTACCCCAATGTGGCGTCTTGGGTCCAGAACCTTGGTGCCCAAAGTGCCTTTCAACGTGGAGTTTCTACGGTGACCAACGATAAAGGAGCGGGGAGTTTTAAGGTGTCTGTTCTAGCGCAGCCCATTGTTCAGAGGCCGTCTACTGATGCTAGGAGTGCTAAGGAAGAGGAGCCTGGTACGGCGGAGGTAAAACTGGACATGTTAAGCTGGGGTCATACTTCCTGCTAATGGGAAGGAACTTTTTAGACGTCACATTGCTGTTTCCACAGCCAATGTTTCGCAGGGGTTGAACACAACTGTTGCAAAGTATTCGTTGCAAATTTGTGGCGTCGAAATTTGTACTGCATTGGCATTCGCAGGAAGTGAAAACCGGGCTTTAGGGGCAATTCAGAAATTTTCAATAATGAATCGTTGTTTTTCTTTTTTTTCCTTTCCGAAATTGTGGTCGGGTGGGTCAAAAGAAAAAACTGAAATCAAGAATTTAATTTTTATATAAAGGTTAAAAAAAAGTAAAATAATAATAATATCAAAGTCTTATAAAGCGCATATAAATACCAAACAAGGTACTCAAGGCGCTGAGTATATACAAACTTTCAGAAAGATAGGTAATTGCAGTGATGAATTCTGAGACCCAATTATTTAGCACCTTATAAGGGTTTACAAGGTGCTACGGCACCTACAGCAGCCACAGCCAGGAACACTGGGGCGAACCCCTTCTCTTTTTGACAAGGGTTCTTTTACATGCGTTACACAAAACATGGGACAAATGGCTTTTTGTCCCATCCGAAGGACGAAGCAATGGTTAAGTCTCTTGCTTAAGGACACAAGTGTCACGGCTGGGAATTCGTACCCATACTCTGCTGATCAGAAACACCAGAGTTTGAATTCGGTTCTCTTAACCGCTCGGTTTTATTCCCCCTGATAAACCAGTTCTGTAATGTTCCTTTAAGAGAGCTTACATCAATGTATCAGACCTTTGACTAATTTCTTGGCTGGTTTGGTTTTGATGTAGGTCGTAACAGCTGATGAGATAAAATATGCTAAAGAGGCGTGGCTGCATGGAAGAACTACTATGCCATCCCCAAGACAAAGAAATCACCCTCTGTAAGTAGAAAAATTGCCTTAGTTTATGTTCATTTGATAGATGTTAGTTTTGCTTACCCTTACATCCATGTGTATTAAGCGCCCTACACTCAGTACATTCCAAAGTTCTGTGAAAACAAAAACCCACAGGCAAACTTTGGTTGGATTCATGACCTTTGCATTGCTAGAGCAGTTGTCTTACCACTAAATCACTGAAGTAGCCCGGTGGGTAGAGGCAGTTAAGATTTTGAGTGTTAGCATCGGGGACTGCAAAGACTTGATAGTTTTACATTGGGAACAATTTGTTTTAAAACAAATACTATTAATTATTGTAGTTTTCCGAAAGTACTTGTTTTTACAAGTTGTTGTTATAGAAAGTTTTTTTGTAATGAAAAAGTTTGGTTGGGATTTTTTTCTATGTTGTTACATCTCCTGGTTTGGGACAAGTTTTAGTATAGCAACATGCAGATAGGCAAACCAGGTCTACATAGAGCCATACACATTAATTCTAAATCATTTAAGGGTATTTGCCGTCGGGAATGAACCAAAACAACCCCATTAAAATATTGTAACTAATTTTTGTTTAAAGAGTTATCACAATCTGCCGTAGTGGTTAAAAGTGAACTTGGTAATTTTTGACGTTTGTCAGACCCTAACTGAAATGATTCTAAATGGTAAGAGAGTTGAGAGGGCAGGGCAATTTTTATACTGTAAACAGCACTTCCATAAGAAAATCTTAAAGTCTATGGGAAAAAGTGGCACCAAAAAGTGGCCATCGCCAGGGCAACAGAGGCCGTGGCTCCCATGGCCTCCAGGTACTTCCAGGCCTAAACTTGGTCATAATATAATCTTCCTTGGTCATAATGTAATTCTGTGATATTTGAAATGATGTAAACCTTTTTACTACATAGTCTACCAGAGAAGGGCCTTCATAATGTTCTCATCACCAGTGCATTGCCTTATGTCAACAATGTCCCTCATCTGGGTAACATCATTGGGTGTGTGCTGAGTGCAGATGTCTTCTCCAGGTGAGTTTGTAATAAATAGATTTACAGTGGCTTCCTAGTTTGGAAATTAAAGCTTTGTGCTCGGAGGGGGAGGGTGGGGGAGGGGTGAGTGGCCCGCCAACGGAGCTCTACATGTATCTTTCTCTAGGAATGTTCCAAAGGTCCAAAGAGAAGTCTCAACTTTCTTGGAATGGTTTCTTTTATTCTTGTTGTTACTAGTGAAATATATAAATGAGAAATTTTGATCGAATACAAAAGAAACCAAAACAACAAATGTGGCACCTGGATTTTAAACTTTGGCAGGATTTCTTAAATGTGGTGAGTCCAGTGTTCTTATCCACTTAGCCCCAACATGCCATTCCTTATAGTGGGTGTGTACTGAGTGCAGTTATGTTCCCCAGGTGAGTTTGTAATGCTTTTTTAATTTTTAATTTTTTTTTTTATGCAAGTTGCCAGACACACAAGGCCCGTAGGCGACTTCAAGGTGTGGGCTACAATAAAAAAATTCCTGAAGCTGTTGCCACCTACTCTTAGGGCTGAAACAGGGTTACCCCTTTTACAGTCCATACGGATGTAGGCTTGGGTATCATCAGTCCGAAGCCTGGCCGGTGGTAGAGCAGAAAGCACTTCCTCCCCAATTTTACGTAGCAAGTGTCACGGCAGGGATTCGAACCCACACTCTGCTGATCAAACACCAGAGCTTGAATCCAGTGCTCTTGAACTTTGAAAATTAAGATTAGTGTTGGAGGTGGGTGGGGGGCACTAAGGGGACAGGCAGTCAAACGAGAAGGGGTTCACCCCAGTGTCCCTAGTTTTACTGACAGTATATTGGGCCACGGCACCTTGTAAAGCATTACATGGTGCTATGTACAAATATTAGATCTCAATAGCTAGCTACTTTTTACGACACTGTGGTTGCTAGTGTTTGGTCATACTGCTTGGTCTGTTGGGGTGGAAATGCACGTTGGATTGCAAAGGACCGCATAAATAGAATCATAAGAGCAGCAGGAAGGATTCTCGGGGAGTCGCGGCCGCTAGTTGACACAGCATATGGGGATCTCCTGGCTGGCAAGCTAAATATGCTACTAAATGATGCTAACCATCCGCTTCATGATGTTCTTGCCAGCCAGCTGATCCCAAGATCTGGTCGTATGCGAGTGCCATACTCTGCGACAAACCGCTACCCATCCTCTTTTATCCCTCGTGCAATAACACACTACAATCTTAATTTTAAACGATAATTATCGCGCAGTCTCCAGTATTTTTCTTATCTCAATTTTACTAACGATAATTATAAATTTATTGCCAAGTCTCCAGTGTTTTTCTTATCGCTTGTTAGTGGTTTTTCTTGTAGTTGTTTATAGCCATTGTCTGTTTTTTAATGTTTTTAAGTGTCAATGTTTTTACTGTATGCGAGCATTTGAACTACCCTTTTTGGGATATAATAAAGATTATTGTATTGTATTGTATTGTATTCAAATCTAGTCCCACATACTTTGCAGGAAAATACTGTATAGTAAAGTGCCTAAAAGCGCCACTGATTGACGGATATGTGCACTATACATGTATAAGAAGCAACTGTTATTATTATTATTAATTTTCCAACAATACCAACGGCAAGAAAGTTTTCTTACAAATAACAAGTGGTTCTCTCTTCCACCTTTGTCAGGTTTTGTCGTCTGAGGAACTACAACTCTCTGTACATCTGTGGCACCGATGAGTATGGAACGGCGACGGAGACTAAAGCACTAGCAGAAGGGCTTACCCCTCAGCAGATATGCGACAAGTATTACCGCATACACAAAGACATCTATGACTGGTTCTCTATTGACTTTGATTACTTTGGAAGGACCACGACAAAACAACAGACTGAGTAAGTGAATAGTATGAGTCGTAGTAAATATTGGGGATTGCTCAATTAGATATTGAATTAGTTTGCTTTTGGGCAATCCCTAGGCTTCTGTATGTTTTGTGTTGCTACTGGACACTATTGTTAATTACTCAAAACAAACTGTTAACATAAAAACTTACTTGGTAAGGAGAAAATGGAGAGCTGTTGATAGTATAAAACATTGTGAGAAACGGCTCCCTCTGAAGAAGAAAGAGGTAATTCCTCACTCAAATATTAAAAGACTTCAAGCCTGAAGCCTCTCTATAAGGCATCTTGAAGCGCACAAATTTGTGCAACAAGGATGTTTTTTCTTTCATTATTCTCTTGCAACTTCAGTAACCAATTGAGTAAAAATGTTCACTTGTTTGTTGTTTTATGCATATGTTGGGATGCACCTAGTCTTGAAGTCAAGACGGTAATTGTTAAGCGCGGTGTGTAGTTACAGCGCGGCGTAGCTACGGGGACGATACACACATCCTCAATCCCAGTATGTGTGTGTGAGTCAGTCGCAATTACCTCGCGCTACCTACGACTGTTGCATGTGTAACATTGCACTGTGACTGTTGCATGAACGGCAGACAAATAGGCAGCGCCTAACGACTTGTCATCAAGTCTAGGATGCACCAAGTCAGAATACTGGTCTTTGACAATTACCAAAGGTGTTCAGTTCCTTTAATGTGGATGGTTTTGACGTTCTTAAATGTCATACTTGTAACTCCTTCAGAATTGCACAGGACATCTTCCTGAGGTTGCACGAGAGGAAGTTTCTAGTGAAGGACACGGTGGAGCAACTCCTATGCGAGAAATGCAGTCGCTTCCTCGCTGATCGGTTCGTTGAGGGAATTTGCCCGCTCTGTAATTACCCAGATGCCCGGGGTGATCAGTGTGATAAATGTGGGAAATTAATCAACGCTACCGAGCTCAAGGTATGTTAAATAAGGGCGGTCAGGTTGTTGTTTTGGTGTTTTGCCTCACCTTCCACCTCTGGAACCCCGGTTCGCATCCCACTGGGGGCGCAACGTGGATTGGGTTTTCAGTCCTTACTTGACTGCGTGGGTTTTCCCTGGAATAATTCTCTGGGGTTTTTCCTCCCACATCTAAAACTGAAGTTTCATCATCATCTTCTTTTGTCCTTTGGCTTTGAGAATATTAATCTAGATCCAGAAATATCATTCGGCGTGTCATGGCTCAGTGGTCAAGTTCACCGGACACAAGCTCTGGTGTTCTCAGGAACAGAGTGTGGGATTGATACTCGGTCATGACACTTGTGCCCTTGAACAAGGCACTTAACCAGCAAGGCACTTATACATTTGGGGGAGTAAGTTGCATTTATTAAGCAATACATGTATGTTCGTTTGTAGAGTGTGGGTGTGAGTCCTGTGCCCAATTTCATAGAGCTGCTTAACGGTTAGCAAAAAACCTTGCTTAAGCAAGGCTATGAAATGAAAAATGTGCTAGGTGCGCTCAATAAGCACAAAATCAACGGTTACAGGCAGCTCTATGAAATTTGGCTCTATGCTTAAACGGAGTGCTTAAGCAGAAATGGGGCTTTAAGGACCCTTTTTGCTTGCTTGCTTGCCGCTATAAGCAAATAACATTGCTCAATCAAGGCTATGAAATGAAAAACTTGCTAGGTGTGCCCGATAAGCACAAAATGGACCGTTAAGCAGCTCTATGAAATTGGGCCCGGGTCGTTACACTTTTGTACTGAAGCAAGACACGTAATTGTTATTGCTGCGTCCTTCGGATGGGACGTAAAGCCGTATAATGCACGTATTGATGGATCCAGTGCACTATCGTAAAGCGAAGAGGTCCGGCCCCTTTGTTCCTGGTCTGATTGGCAGCTTATTGCACCACAGCATTTTGTAAACTCTCACATGGTGTTATAATGGGATAGGTCTCATACTTCAAAGCGTAGCTCCACAAACCATACAGCAAAAGAACTCGGCCCTTTGATATGGCCCTAGGAGTGTGATACAGGGCTATAAAAGAAACTACTATTATTATTATTTCTATATAATTCCCATATTTCCTATTTCCGTGGGAGTTTCGTGGCCGAGCGGTTAAGAGCACCGAATTCAAACTCTGGTGTTTCTGATCAGCAGAGTGTGGGTTCGAATCCCCAGCCGTTACACTTGTGTCCTTAAGCAAGACACATAACCATTGCATCGTCCTTCAGATGGGACGTAAAGCCGTTGGTCCCATGTGTTGTGTAGACACATGTAAAAGAACCCAGTGCACTTATCGAAAAGAGAAGGGGTTCGCCCCGGTGTTCCTGGCTGGATTGGCAGCATGTTGCGCCATAGCACTTTGTAAACCATTACATGGTGCTTAAGGATTAGGTCTTATATTATAAAATTCGCCCCACTCCTTGCAGTAATAATACCTGGCGCTTTGTATCCTTTGGCAAAAGGCGCGTTATAAATACGGTTATTATTATTATTATTATTATTATTATTATTTAGAACCCAAGGTGCAAGGTGTGCAGCTCTTCCCCCGTCATCAAGACCTCAGAACATCTCTTCTTAGATCTTCCAAAGCTAGAGCCTCAACTCCAGAAGTTCTTCAACAAGTCTAGCTCAGAAGGGGACTGGACATCTAACGCTAAGCTCATCACATCCTCCTGGATTAGGGATGGCCTCAAGCCTCGATGTATCACCAGGGATCTTAAATGGGGAACACCGGTGCCGCTGGACGGCTTCAGAGATAAGGTCTTCTACGTTTGGTTCGATGCGCCCATCGGGTATCCGTCCATTACTGCCAATTATACAGATAAGTGGGAGAAATGGTGGAAGAATCCACAAGAAGTAAGTGGAATAAACAGTTTGCTTAGGGGCCGTTCACAATTATCAACATTTTCACAAGCGTACAAACCGTATGCTGGGAGGGAGGGGGTTTATGCCTGCCGTATGCTTTGATTTTCTGAAAAAAAACTCGAACTTAAAAATATAGCTGTACGGCCCTTCTGCACCGTTAGATAAGACGCTTTTGTAACCTTTCGGAAGTCAGATAAGCTTAACTTGTAAGCAGGAAATTACGGCATTATTCTCATGTAAATGTTTAACATGTGTCGTTCTTTTTATATTTCTTTTAGTCTGTGCTCGTAGTAAACAGGGTTTGCATGTAATTCAAGTATCTCTTTGTAGAATAGCGTAAATAAAACCTCAACATTTTTCTTTGTACACTTTTAGGGGGAGGGAGGGGGGATTGGAAGAGTGTGTCGTTTGTGCAAATGTTGATAAATGTGAACGGCCCCTTTATTGACCCTTTTTTTTGCTTCTACCTCAATTCTCAACAAAGTAGTATCTCACGTGAACACTCTCAAGCAACAACGTGTCCATTCACTTTTTTTCATACATCCGGTTTATTTTAAAGATATGATCTGATCACGTTTCACATAAGCACTATATATATAACATCGTTGGTGCTTCTTACCTAAAAAGTTTTTATGGTCATTAATTTGTTGAGTAATTGCCAAAGATATAACCTACCTTTAATCTTATTGATTACTTATAATGACAAAGTACATGTAAATACCAGTTGTTTGAGAAATTGAAAAAAGAAGAATTTTTTTTTTAATAAAATAATGCCCAAAAAACAATTGTATTTATAAGTATCAATCTTGTTTCTTATTATAGGTGCAGATGTATAACTTCATGGCAAAGGATAACGTACCCTTCCACAGTGTAGTATTTCCATGTACACTACTTGGAGCTGAAGATAATTACACCCTAGTCAACCACCTTGTTGCAACAGGTAAAGTGGACTGCACTATAATTGCTTCTCTTCACCCAGGGGTATAAATGGGTACCTGCGAGGGTAGAGGTTGATATTGTGAATGAAAAGCCTTCGGAGCGCCACGGCAGCTCGGGGCTGTATACTCCCTAATGGGAGCTGAGAAAGATTAAAGGGATGTTATTGGCCCAATGACCAGGGGACTAATGTAAAGCGCATTGATACGGTTTATTGTGAAATGCGCTACATATATAAGAATTTGTTGTTATTATTATTATTATCAAGACCTGTTTGTGTTTGTCTTTATCTTGATTACATTCTTTGACCTTCATGGTTTGGTCTTGTTTTCATTTTTAGTTAGGTATATTTGGACCTCTGTGTCATGGTCTCGTTTTCAGTCTTGTTCAGGAACATGAATTGAATAAAGGCAACATTATTATTTTTGAAAATTGTCAAAGACCAGTATCCTTTCTGGATGTTTCCCATGGTATGCATAAAATAACAAAACTGTGAAAATATAGGCTCAATTGGTCATCAAAGTTGCAAAAGAAATAATACTGTTGCACCCGTGTTGCATTGAATTGTGTGCTTTCAGATGCCTGAGAGAGGCTTCATGCCTGAAGCCTTGGTCATATTCAAATTTTGGGGGTGAAATTGACTCTTTTTCTAAATTTACACTACTTCAGGGGGAGTGGTTTCTGGTAGAGTAATTACCATAAGTGTTCCCTGTCTTAAAGACACTGGACACTATTAGTAATTGTCAAAGACCAGTCTTCTCACTTGGTGTATTTCACATATGCATAAAATAACAAACCTGGGAAAATTTGAGCTCAATAAAATATAACCTTGTCACACGAAGTTGTGTGCTTTTAGATGCTTGATTTCGAGACCTCAAATTCTAAACTTGAGGTCTCAAAATCAAATTCGTGGAAAATTACTTCTTTCTCGAAAACTAAGTCACTTCAGAGGGAGCCGTTTCTCACAATGTTTTATACTATCAACCTCTCCCCATTACTCGTTACCAAGTGAGGGTTTTATGCTGATAATTATTTTGAGTAATTACCAATAGTGTCCGCTGCCTTTAAATGGCTTGTTAGTACTATTTTTATAATATTTATTACAAAATTGAGATTCAATGTTTCTTTAAGAAGCAATGGTATCATCCCTTAAAGTCTATTTTTGGCATTCCATTCGCAGAATATCTGAACTATGAAGACGGCAAGTTTTCCAAGAGCCGTGGTGTTGGCGTGTTTGGCGACATGGCCAAGGACACTGGCATCCCTAGTGATATTTGGCGATTCTACCTCTTGTACGTACGGCCAGAGACCATGGATAGTACGTTCAGTTGGACTGATCTAGTGCTTAAGAACAACAGCGAGTTATTGAATAATCTGGGTAACTTCATCAACAGGTATGTCATTATCACAATGCTTATGGGGAACTAAAATCAATCATAAATATTATTATTAATATTGGTTTATTAAAAAAAATATTCGCAGCCAAAGGCTGAATTGAGTTTCAATACAGAGATCTCTAAAAATAGATTTGTTAAAGGGTCTATGTACTTTTTGTAGGACAAAAAAACACAATGTCCACACATTTACATTAAACTTACACTGTTTGAAGATAATGATAGTAGAAAGCTTCTCTTTAAATATTACTTGCTGAGGTGCTGTAGTTTGTGAGAAATGAGTAAAACAATGTAATGAAAACAATTTTTGTCTCGGTGATCATGAGACATAATTTATTTTAGCATGTAAAAACAAATTACCATGACATTGTTTTACTCATTTCTCAAAAACTACAGCACCTCAGCAACTAATATTTTAAGGTACGCTTTTTACTATCATTATTTTCAAACGGTGTAAGTTAAATGTAAATCTGTGGACATTGTGCTTTGTGTTACAAAAAGTACCCAAATCCTTTAAGTGTTACAAATAGTTGCACGGTTAATCACATAAAAAGAACAAGGTGAATGGATGGGGACAAAAGGCATACCAACTTTTGAGTGAACAAATCAAGAGCTATTGTTGAGTGCTTCGACTAGGGATGGGACGCAACTATTTTTGTAACGACCAGTTCTACATTTGGGTGGGTGGGCACATTTTGTTGCCATTCCGCAAGTTGTTGTTTTTGTTTGGTGGGAGCCAGTGCCTGTAATTTTCATATTCAAACAAGGTCTTAACCAAAATTGACAAATAAGTGACAGTCTATCAGTGATGGTAGGTAAACAGTTGGCATAATAAAGACTTGTAGTGTACACATATCCACACTGCTGGGTGTTCAAGGCGCTAAAAACCCAAAACAAATCGAAAGAAAACAGACGCAATAATAAGTTGTTGAAAACCTGTGACATAAGGTAAGTTTTGAGAAGAGATTTGAATTTTGTGGTACAAAGACAAGATCTAAGATAAAATGGCAGAGAGTTCCAGAGTTCCCATTTTAGAGTCCTTTAAAAAGTATCCTTCATAAGCGTCTCTGATGGGAATAAAGCCCACAACTGTCTGTGTTTCAAAGTAGTTGTGTAATAACCAATAGACCAGGAGCTTGCCCGGTGACAAGACAACCTACATGTAATGCCCAATTTCATGGAGGTCCTTAAGCTGCTTTGCATACAAAAAGCAGGAAACCAGTTGGAAGTGGTACACACATGCACTACGTGCGATTTTAGCGGGTGACCTATCTCTGGTACACACAATTATTTTCTGATTAAGCAGCTCGATGAAACTAAGCCTGTTTTGTTCTTACAATTAGCAGTAGGTACCCACATCCATTTATAATGGAAAGAAAGAAACACCCTTGTTGCATTACTTTTTGTGCTTTCAGATGCATAATAAAAGGCTTCAGTTGAAGTATTTTAGTATTTGAGTGAGAAATTGCCTCTTTCTCAAAAGTTGCGTTACTTCAGAGGGAGCTAATTCTCAAAATGTTTTATACTATCAACAGCTCTCCTTTGCTTGTTACAAAGCTAGTTTTTATGCTAACAATTATTTTGAGTAATTACCAACAGTGTCCAGTGCCTTTAAATGATGCATTTCTTACATCTTGTATTTGAGTGAGAAATTGCCTCTTTCTCAAAAGTTGCGTTACTTCAGAGGGAGCTAATTCTCAAAATGTTTTATACTATCAACAGCTCTCCTTTGCTTGTTACAAAGCTAGTTTTTATGCTAACAATTATTTTGAGTAATTACCAACAGTGTCCAGTGCCTTTAAATGATGCATTTCTTACATCTTGTATTTGAGTGAGAAATTGCCTCTTTCTCAAAAGTTGCGTTACTTCAGAGGGAGCTAATTCTCAAAATGTTTTATACTATCAACAGCTCTCCTTTGCTTGTTACAAAGCTAGTTTTTATGCTAACAATTATTTTGAGTAATTACCAACAGTGTCCAGTGCCTTTAAATGATGCATTTCTTACATCTTGTATTTGAGTGAGAAATTGCCTCTTTCTCAAAAGTTGCGTTACTTCAGAGGGAGCTAATTCTCAAAATGTTTTATACTATCAACAGCTCTCCTTTGCTTGTTACAAAGCTAGTTTTTATGCTAACAATTATTTGGAGTAATTACTAACAGTGTCCAGTGCCTTTAAATGATGCATTTCTTACATCTTGTCATTTATGAAGGGGTTTGACATTTCTGGAGAAGAACTTTGGCAGCGTCCTTCCTAAGATGATTCTAGAATCAGAAGATGAGCAACTACTTGCGCTGGTCACGAGAGAGCTGAAAAACTACAAAGAGCTTCTTGAGAAGTCTAAGATCCGAGATGCACTCAGGCATATCCTCAACATCTCACGCTTGGGTAACCAGCATATACAAGCCAGCCAGCCGTGGGTCTTGGTTAAGGGTGGTGAGAAAGAGAGGTACATTCATGTATTGTTTGGTTTTTGTTTATGAATACACCAACGTTTGTTAACCCTTTACAGATCATATTGGCAACCTGCGGCTTGTACCACAATGCCCATAACGTCCACAAGGTTTCAACCTCGCTCCCAACCTCGCTCCCAACCTCGTGGGGTGTTTGATCTTCCCAAGCCATTTTTCCCCCAGCATGCCTTGCTCGCTCATAATTGCATTTTAGCTGTCGTAACCAATTATTGTTTGGGTCAATGACCAGTTCAACTGAAACAATTATTGGTTATGACTGCAAAAACGCAACCCTGGAGTTAGTTCCTTATTTCAATTGCGCCTGTGGCTGATTAATTCTGTGTGCTTGCTCAAGTATGGTAACCGGCAAAAGAGGCATCAAGTCAAAGAGCAACTGGTCCCCTCTCATTTCTTCTTTGATCGAGTGATTTTTCTATCTGTATTTAGTTTAGGGTGACCTTGTAAAAACATGATTCATTTGAAATGGAATCAGGTTTCTGAGATTCAATAGTTTTGGGCTGAACAATTGTCCAAACCATAACTCTTTGAAGGGAATCCTTTCTCAAAATAGTTTACAATGTCAAGAGCTGCAGTGCTTCCTCGACAGTAATTTTTACGTTCACTCATTTTGGTAGTACTTGCCAATCTATGATCCTAATCTATGAGAAAAAAAAATCTGCGAAGCATTAAAAGAGAATTGTGAAGTGTTAATGACTCTTGAGTCTGCTCTGTACCTTGTGAACAAAACCAACATGGAATAATACATTTGTGTCCCATAGTATTGGGGTGTCCAGTCTGAGCGATTTAGAGCTTCAAGTTCAAGCTCTGGTGGTTTAGGCATTGGGGTGTGGGTTCGAATCCTGGTCATCACACGTGTGTTCTTAAGCAAGACACTTCGCTATAAGTTCTCTTCACCCAGGGGTACAAGGGTTGATGCGAGGGTAGAGGTTGATATTGTGTTTACAAAAAGCCTTTGGAGCACCACAGCCGCCTGGGGCTGTATACTCCCCAGGGAGCTGAGAAAGATTAAAGGAGAGTTATTGGCCCAATGACCAGAACACTAATGGAAAGCGCATTGATACCTTATTCGTAAATACCCGGTACAGTTGATCTATTCTGATTGGTCTTGAGGTCATCACGATGCCATGTTAAACATTGATTTAAACACATTGAGAAGTGTTTAAACACAGGCGTGGCGCACAAGCTTACAAGTGGCGTTATGTTACGCCAAATGCAATAAAATACATACCACTGGTACTCAATGTAAAAACTATACACGCACGTGTACGCTCAACGGTACGCTCAACCGTTGAGCATCAATGCAATGTTGACCCTTTGCTAAACAGAGCTCAATAATGTGACAGAAATTGGAAATATTAAGAAATTGATTTTCCAACATTATTCAATTTGTTAATATAAGGGCATTTATGAATGGAAATAAAAGAGTAGTGAATCGGTATTGAGTGGGCCGTTCGAAACCTTGCAGTGTCGTGGCACTCGGTTTCATCCTTTAACACACAGCGACTACCCTGCCGGCTTAATACAGCTGCTTATGACCTTGTTGCCCATTCTTTTATTCCCTTATTGTAAACTGCAGGATATGAGAACTAGTTATTTTTATTATTATTATTATTATTATGCATTTAGGTTTGCTATGCATAGTATAACTACATAGTATAGTATACAAATATTGACTGCTACGAGTGCTATGGTTAAAACTATGACTCCCGAGGTGATCCCCCGAGCGTTCTATTTTCCCGAGGTGCAGCCGAGGGAAAATGGAACGGTGCGGGAATGACCGAGTGAGTCAGAGCTTTAACCATAGCACGAGTAAAAGCAGTCAATATTTGTTTTATAACACCCCAACAGACTATTTATCATCCTCGTACACGTAACGTTCGTACGCGCGTTTCAGACACACAGATGTACAGCTGATTGGGTTCGAGGTGGGTAAAAAGACGTCTGGGTACTGCACGCCATGTGATAGTTGTCGGACTATACATTATGTATTGCACGGCTAATATCACTACAGCGTCTTGTGTGTTCTATGTCACGCACCAAGTTTGCTTGAAGATAAATACGTTATCACACGCGCGCTCGTGGAAATTAGGAAAACATAGCGCGTCTGCGTCCCATATCCAACTCGGCCTTCGTCCTCGTTGGATATGGGACGCGGGAGCGCTACATTTTTCCGTCTTCCACTCGGGCTTGTGTGATAACTTATATTATTATTATTACTGTATCTATGGTTAGGATAAGAGCTGGCATTGTGATTGGACTGTGTGCTAATATCTCCTGCCTGCTATCCACCATACTCCTACCATACATGCCAGTATAAAATAACTAGTTATTATTATTTCTTATTATTATTGTATCTATGTTTAGGATAAGAGCTGGCACTGTGATTGGACTGTGTGCTAATATCTCCTGCCTGCTATCCACCATACTCTTACCATACATGCCAGTATATAAGAACTAGTTATTATTATTTCTTATTATTAATGTATCCATGATTAGGATAAGAGCTGGGACTGTGATGGACTGTGTGCTAATATCTCCTGCCTGCTCTCCACCATGCTCCTAGCATACATGCCAGTATATAAGAACTAGTTATTCTTATTTCTTTTTATTATTGTATACATGTTTAGGATAAGAGCTGGCACTGTGATTGGACTGTGTGCTAATATCTCCTGCCTGCTCTCCACCATGCTCTTACCATACATGCCAGTAACAAGCAGTACTATACAACAGCAACTGAATGCTTCTTCTGAGTGCAATGTTATCACCGACAAGTTTGTTTGCTGTCTGGAGACCGGGCACAAGATTGGAACGGTAAGGAGGATTAAGTAGGATTAGGATTGAGAACTTAAAGGGTGCAGTAACAAAGTTGGTTAATCAGTTGGTAACACTGTGGTAGTTATGAAGCAGCACAGGTCCGCCTCATTGCTAATATACAAATACTGCTTCGAGTGCTATGGTTAAAACTATGACTCCCGAGGTGATCCCCGGAGCGTTCTGTTTTCTCGAGGCGAAGCCGAGGGAAAATAGAATGCTACGGGGATCACCGAGGGAGTCATAGTTTTAACCATTGCTCGAGTAAAAGCAGTCAATATTTGTTTTATAACACCCCCAACATCTCTAAATACTGTATTATTAAGTTACAGACTGAATGCTACAATCTACGGACGACGCGAATACAGATTGCAAAAACTGTTTACTGTGCTGCATGTAGTGTCGTGCATTCCGAAATGGTTACAGACTATTAATTTATCATCGTCGTACACGCAACGGACGTCTGGGTACTGCAACGCCGTGTGATAGTCTTCGGACTAGCGCACTGCACTATTTTAGGCCGTCGTCTAGCAAAACTAAGACATGTCATGTGACGCGCTCTAAACCAATGAACAGGCGGAATATTTGTAAGGGGCGTTATAATAAGTAATGTGTACTGCAAAGCTTAGACTCTACTGTTAAATGTTGAACTAAAGTGTTGTTAAACAGTTTTAAAATAAAGGTACGTGTACATGTGTATAGATCACTGTACTCATTCACTTGTTTACGAAGGACCTACACCAAAGTCGAAAATGGTTGTTTCACGATAAACCAATGGGTGGTTTTCCACTTGAACACCATGAATTAAAATGATTTTACATCTGTTGGTACGAGAGGCATTCGCCTTTTCTTTTCAAAAGGTATGTTGTGATTATTTTCAAATTGATTTTTAAAAGTTAGCCTTTCTTCTAGATGACAGTCTGTTGATAAAACAATTGTGACCAACTTCCAGCGTAACAAATGTTGGCTTAGTATGCAAATGAGCAAGGTTTTTCAATTAGTTGATTCTCTTGATGGTTGTAACCTCAAAGCTTCAACGTGGTAAAGCAAACAAAACAACTGTCCAAATCATTCAAGAGATAATTGTGTCTGCTCAGGACTAGTAGGTCATTAGTGTATTTTGCACCATTTCATAGAACTGCTTTTGCTGGTTTTGGAGCCCCTGGTAAATGGGGTTTATTGATAGAGGGTGGTCTTCTGAGTATTTGTAAGCAAAAACAAACATTCTTTTTTATGTCGATTTTTTTGTCTGTTTTCCTTCAAATTTATACACAACTTGCATTTTTTATCATTGCGAGTATGAAGTTGCAATTAATGCCCTAGTAAGCTTGGGCGATATCGATTTATTTTATTCACGATATATCGCCGACAATATATTGCGATATTCGATATAATCGCGATTAATTAAATTTGACATCATCAGTCGTCAAACTCCCAGTGAAAGTTGTAGAAGAGACAGTCATAGCATAAGAGAGGTGTTCTAATGACCTATTCTTCTGGTTTTACTCCAAACCTATGGGGTGCAAGATATCTCAGCTAGGAAATACATCGCGATATTGCGACACTTAATCGATATCGCGATATTTCGCGATATTTTGCAATTTATCGATACTTCGATTAAAACCAAATTAATCCGATATCGAAATCGTTTCCAAATTAGTATTTTGATATTCGATAATATCGAGGTATCGCCCAAGCTTACCCTACAGCACTAAGCCAACAGTTTACCCAATTTTGGGTCATTTTGTTTTGTATACAGTTTTCAACAGCTAACTCTTTTTGCATTATTTGGTATCTCTCTCAGCCCAAGCCGTTGTTTGAAAAGCTGGATCAGGCTCACATTGAACAACTCAAGAAAAAGTTTGGCGGACAACAACAACAACAACAACAACAGGTACACCAGGGTCCAACTTCTTGACTCTGCTTACAGTGAAATTCTGCGCTTACTGCCCTTCTAAAATTAATTGTGTGCTTTGCAGGGCACCTTAAGTGCAGAATTTCGCAGCATGCAGAGTCATGAAAGTGAACCCAGTAAGGAATGGACAAGTTCTAACCCCTTCCAAAAATGTGATTTTGCTAGAATTTTTTAATTTGTTTTTTTTTATCAGGTTTCATTGTGCAAGAGTGTTGATCTTTGTCAACATTGTTGTTTTTTATGCCAGTAGAGAAAAACTCTTTAATATATTTAAATGATTTGGGGTTGGACAAAGGACATTTATATTTTTATTATTTATTTTATTTTATTAAAACCACAAATCGTGGCCCAAGGGCCAAATTGCATGTGACTGTACATACAAATATATTAAAAGTATATCATTTAGACAAAATTATCAAAACAAACAACATGTAGACAAAATTATCAAAACAAATTGCATGAGACTGTACATAGAAATATGTTAAAAATATAACATTTGACTGGAGCAGGATGTGAACCAACGGTCTTCAGATTATCATGCCGGTGCTCCACCAACTGAGGTATCTATTCATATGTTGGCTGTCTACCTATTTTGACAAAACCTTTGTTCAGGGGTGCCATAAAGCCAGTGATCACCCACAAGGGAAACCGACTTGGTAAATTTGATAACATTTTTGGGTTGAACAAAGATAGCTCAAACAGCGCAAGATTTGAACCACCGATCTCCACCGAACGTGGTGGCGCTCTACAAGCTGAGCTATCTTTAACAAAAATCAAAATGCGTTTCAATGCACTGATTTGAGTCTGTCAGGTGATCTCTGTGTAGTGGCCTTGTTGGATTAGTGTAAAGTTTACACCTGTACAACATACTTTTTATTTCATTTTTTATTTTGCTTGTAGAACGACTCCAAAGATGTCAAGGCAGAACCTGTGAAAGCACAAACACCGAATAAGCCCGGTCAGCCACAGGGAGTAGATGCTGAAGCGGTCAAACGATTGACCGATGAAGTGACCAAACAGGTATGCCTAGTCAGTGCTAGTAGTCAATTTTGACCCCTCGTGAGAACTTTACTGCATGAAAAATTTCTAGTGACGCATATTTGTAAACAAATTTCTTTTTTTTTTTAAATGAAAGATCGCCTTACATCACTGCAAGGTGAGGGTTACATTATCTGATTTTGGCTATCGACCCAAATCACTTTTCACCAGGAGCGCATTGCCACCTAATCCTTGGGCTGAAATAGGGTTACCCCCTTCACAGTCTGTAAAAATTTAAGCACGGGTATCATCTACTAGGAGCCTCGCTGGTAGAGCAGAATGCACGACCTTCCCATTTGTTTACCAAGCAATTATGGTTAAGTGCCTCGCTCAAGGGCACAAGTGTCATGTCAACACCAGACTTTGGGTCCAGTGAACTAGACCTCTCGGCACAACAAAAATATAGATATGATATGTTTTGGTCTCTAGTTACCACGATACATTAAATTGAATTATTACAACACCATATCTAGACCTTGGCAGTGTCTGTTGAAAACGAAAAGAAAAGTGGGCACCGAGAAATTAAAAATACTTCATCCTGATTCAGCATCTTGGTATTCTCATGTTTGATATTCCAGGGGGATGCCGTACGCAAGCTGAAGACGGCCAAGGCAGAGAAATCAGCAATTGATGCAGAGGTTAAGAAACTACTGTCCCTCAAGCAACAGTTAGCTGCAGCGTCAGGTCAGAGCGCGACCACACCCGACTCCTCCAAAGGGAAGAAGAAGAAAGGAGGCAAGAAGTAATGTCATTGTTCTAGGGTCCAAGGGAGCTGGGCAGGGCCCAATTTCATAAAGCTGCTAAGCAGAAAATACTGCTTAGCAAATTTCTATGCTAAGCAATAAATACAAAAATAGGTCTGGCATCAGTCTAAACAATGTAAACTTAATGGACCGTTGGCTGGTAACCAGTTTCTGCTAAGTAAGTTTTTCCGCGCTTAACAATTTGTTGTGCTCAATGAAATTTGTAGACTTTATGAAAGGACCTATGATAGAGCTGCTTAACGGCAAGTTTGTGCTAATACTGCGTAATTTTCATGTCATAGCGCTGCTAACCATAAGCACACGAAAGGTACATGTATGCTTACCTTCTGGTACTTGCTGCGACAATGAATGACAGTACAATGCAAATCCATTTTGGACGTGCTAGCCGGTCTTCTGCTGAAGAAAATTTTCTGCTACCGTAAGCAAACAAAATATGCTTGCTGTTAAAGCACCACTATGAATTTGGTCCCTGGGTGAGATGTGCAATGACACCAAGATTTTGGTTTTAATCAGTAACAGCAGGTTTCATTGAGGTGGGGCAACGTTTGTAAGGGGTGAAATCCACTTTGATTTTGTGGTGTAGCAATGGATTGGGTAAAACAAAATAATTAACAAATATGTGCTACCATTCAGTGTAATGGCTTCTTAAAGAGCGCTCATATCCATCACTCAGTGACGCTCAATGCGCTTTGCCGATCAGAAACACCAGAGCTTGAGTGTGGTGCTATTATCTGCTAAAATTATAGCAAGTAGACATATTAACCCGGACTCAGTAAAGGTACTATTTGAGTATAAATGTAAGATTTGTACGCAGTGATCATCACAATAAACCTAATCATTATTAGATAAGGTTCATCATTAGATGAGATGCAATGATTTTTTTAATCCTTTAAAAGTCAGATAAGACGATTCTTATACGCAGGAAATTATGGTTTAAATTTGTCTTACTTGTTGAACTGTTATCAGTAACCCCCAAACTATTGAGATCGATTGATATTTGTGATATTTTTTCCCCGTTAAAATCTGGCCTGTAAACTCAAACACAGCTCTGTAAGGGTTGCAATATATCAGATATTTCCACTCCAATTTGAAAGAATGGAATGTAAGCAATAATATTTGTGTTACACCATGGAGGAATGAACAGAAGGAGTTCGAAGAAGGGACTTCAAAAGCCGAACCCAAGGTACCAAGGTCGTTTAACGACACCTCAATCACCCACATACCTTATACAAACAATGGGCATCCTGCGTCTGTGAGTTTGTGCGTGTGCACTTGGTTCTTCACGCAACTATGGTGTCGTATGTTGTATGGATATATAATAAAGAAAACAAACCTTTTAGAGGCGCTTTCGCCCACCAAATCGAAAAACACAACTAAATACCAACCACCCTTGTGTGCTAATATCCAAATTTTGAACCACCGCTAGTGACAGGAAAGTGGCTTAAAAAGTAAAAATATGCTATGATATTTCCATGAAAACACCACAAACGGTAAATGAAGAAGTCAGTCACAACTCACTTTCTACAAGTTTGATTTTCATATGAAAAAAAACCAAATGAACCAGCAAAAAATAACGCAATCTTTTGTACCATGTGTGCATCCACAAAAGACAAAACAAAAACACTGCGCATTCTTGTCTCATCTTTGCGCGCGGTCAATGATGCAGAGTGGCGGTACCACTTATTTTGTACAAAGATATCTAATCCCGCTCGTTAATCGTCCGTCCTACTGGAGGTCTCCTATCTTTTCCCCCTGGTCAGACAGGGCCATTGTAAGGGTTTTCTTTTGTTACTCTGCGGTTTGGCGGGTCGTTCAAACTCCTTCTCTCCCTTCCTCCATGGTTACACCGAGGTCATGGCCTTTGTTCCCCTGGTATTGGCCTTGGTGTCCCCTTTAGAAGTTTCCCTTAAGCCGGCCTCAGGTCGACCTACAATTGTCTTGCGTCCACAACAAACTGTCGGCAACGCGCAGACAAAATATGCTCAATTCACAACAACTGAGAAATCATGCGCCTGCGATTGGTTCCCGACTGTCGGGATCACTTCGCACAAGTTTAAATTGTTCTGCTCTTGCAACTTATTTTTTTTGAGCATTAAGATTGTCTTAAAATCATCGCAGTTACGCTCAGGTCGTAAATAATCGCTGACTGAAAAGTTCCCGATGGTCTTGGCTCAGGCGCAGTGTGATCCTGAAAAGTCAGTCGCCAACTGTTTTTTGTTGACGCAAGGTCGACCTGAGGCTGGCTTTAGACTTAAAGATTTTCCATAGGAAGTGTCCTTTGCAAATGGAAATAGCATTGCTCTCCCATAGATACACTCCCAGGCCTTTTAGTGTACCACAGAAAGAAAAGAATCAGCGCTTGTGGCAGCAAAGAATCAGCGCTTGTGGAAGCAGGGAATTCCAAGCTTATCTCTGTATCTCACAGGTTTGCAGGGAATTTTTGCCTTGGCCACGTTACTAGACATTCTTTGCTCACACAGTTAGCGCATAAATTTGACCCTTGCCCAGCAAGCAGAAAATGGTGATCTAAAGTGCAGAATTTGGCGGTAACCAGTAAACCACCCTTGAAATTCAGCCCTGAAAATCTTTCTTTTTCCCAACACTGTAAACTAAGTGAACGTGGGAAAATACAGCTTTATCATAAACAGCCATTGTGCTCGGAGTTGTGCTTTTGTGAAAGGGTTAATCTTAATATTTGTTTTCTTTTTCCCCCTAGGTCTTTTGGTTTATAGTAAAGTGAAACTTAAAGATTTATATTCAGGAAGAAATCAAATAAAATAAAAAATGATCGAGAAATTTGCACAGAAGAACAAAATGTTTGCTCTGTTATTTCCCCCTATTGTTAACTTCCTTAATGCTGCGCTGGTTAACAGTCGGTTGCGTGAAGGTCGTGCGACGGAAATCTAGCCTTGTACACTTTTTTAGGCAAAATCTGCTAAGCACATGTACACTTAATCTGCTGAGCACACAAGGCCATGTACACTTTTTCATGCAAAATCTGCGAAGCACATAAGGCTATAGCCTTGTACTTTTTTTCAGGCGAATTCTGCTAAGCACACAAGGCCTTGTACACATTTTAAGGCAAAGTCTGCTAAGCACACAGGGCTTTAGCCTTGTACACTCTTTCAGGCAGATCTGCTAAGCACACAAGGCTATAGCCTTGTACACTTTTTCAGGCGAAATCTGCGAAGCACTCGAGGCTATTCGAAGGCGAATTCTGCTAAGCAGATCACTTTTCAGGCTTTAGCCTTGTACACTTTTCAGGCAAAATTTGCGAAGCACACAAGGCTATGGCCTTGTTCATTTTTGAAGGCAAAATCTACTAAGCACACAAGGCTATAGCCTTGTACACTTTTCAAGGCAAAATCTGCTAAGCATACAAGGCTATAGCCTTGTTCATTTTTTCAGGCAAAATCTGCTAAGCATACAAGGCTATAGCCTTGTTCATTTTTGAAGGCAAAATCTGCTAAGCACACAAGGCTATAGCCTTGTACACTTTTCAAGGCAAAATCTGCTAAGCAGATCACTTTTCAGGCTTTAGCCTTGTACACAAAATCTGCTAAGCACACAAGGCTAAAGCCTTGTACACTTTTCAGGCAACATTTGCGGAGCACACAAGGCCTTGTACTTTTTTGAAGGCGAATTCTGCCAAGCACACAATATAGCCTTGTCAATTTTTCAGGCAACATCTGCTAAGCACTTTTTCAAGCAAAATCTGTTGAGCACACAAGGCTATAGCCTTGTACACTTTTCAAGGCAACATCTGCTAAGCACACATAGCCTTGTACACTTTTCAGGCAAAATTTGCTAAGCACACATAGCCTTGTACACTTTTCAGGCAAAATTTGCGAAGCACACAAGGCTATAGCCTTGCACTTTTTTGAAGGTGAATTCTGCTAAGCAGTACACTTTTCAGGAAAAATCTGCTAAGCACACAAGGCTTGTAAATTTTTCAGGCAAGATCTGCTAGGCAAACAAGGCTATAGCCTTGTTCATTTTTGAAGGCAAAATCTGCTAAGCAAACAAGGCTATAGCCTTGTTCATTTTTGAAGGCAAAATCTACTAAGCACACATGGCTTTAGCCTTGTACACTTTGCTAAGCACACAAGGCTATAGCCTTGTTAATTTTTGAAGGCAAAATCTACGAAGCACACAATTTTTGAAGGCAAAATCTACGAAGCACACAAGGCTATAGCCTTGTACACTTTTCAAGGCAAAATCTGCTAAGCAGATCACTTTTCAGGCTTTAGCCTTGTACACAAAATCTGCTAAGCACACAAGGCTAAAGCCTTGTACACTTTTCAGGCAACATTTGCGAAGCACACAAGGCTATAGCCTTGTACACTTTTTAGGCAAAATTTGCGTATCACACAAGGCTATAGCCTTGTACTTTTTTGAAGGTGAATTCTGCTAAGCAGTACACTTTTCAGGCAAAATTTGCGAAGCACACAAGGCTACAGCCTTGTAAATTTTTCAGGCAAAATCTGCTAAGCAAACAAGGCTATAGCCTTGTTCATTTTTGAAGGCAAAATCTGCTAAGCACACAAGGCTATAGCCTTGTTCATTTTTGAAGGCAAAATCTGCTAAGCAGATCACTTTTCAGGCTTTAGCCTTGTACACAAAATCTGCTAAGCACACAAGGCTTATATAGCCTTGTACACTTTTTTAGTCAGAATCTCCTAGGCACACAAGGCTATAATAGCCTTGTCAATTTTTCAGGCAAAATCTGCTAAGCACACAAGGCTTATATAGCCTTGTACTTTTTTGAAGGCGAATTCTGCTAAGCACACAAGGCTATAGCCTTGTCAATTTTTCAGGCAAAATCTGCTAAGCACACAAGGCTAAAGCCTTGTACACTTTTCAAGGCAACATCTGCTAAGCACACAAGGCTATAGCTTTGTACACTTTTTCAGGCAAAATCTGCTAAGCACACAAGGCTATTCGAAGGTGAATTCTGCTAAGCAGATCACTTTTCAGGCTTTAGCCTTGTACACTTTTCAAGGCAACATCTGCTAAGCACACAAGGCTTGTACACTTTTTCAGGCAAAATCTGCTTAGCACACAAGGTCGTGTATACCCTTGCACACTTTTTCAGGCAAAATCTGCTATAAAGCACACAAGGCCTTGTACACTTTTTTAGGCGAAATCTGCTATAAAGCACACAAGGCTATAGCCTTGTACACTTTTCAGGCAAAATCTGCGGAGCACACTCTTTCAGGCAATATCTGCTGAGCACATTAGGTCGGTTTTTCAGGCAACATCTGCTAAGCACTCAAAGCACACTTTTTCAGGCAAAATCTGCTAAGCACACAAGGCTATAAAGCCTTGTACACTTTTTCAGGCAAAATCTGTTAAGCCCATCAGGCTATATATAGCCTTGTACTTTTTTGAAGGCGAATTCTGCTAAGCACACAAGGCTATAGCCTCGTCAATTTTTCAGGCAAGATCTGCTAAGCACACAAGGTCTTGTACACTTTTTCAGGCAAAATCTGCTGAGCACACAAGGCTATAGCCTTGTTCATTTTTGAAGGCAAAATCTGCTAAGCACACAAGGCTTGTACACTTTTTAAAGGCAACATCTGCTAAAAACACAAGGCTATTTGAAGGCGATTTCTGCTAAGCAGATCACTTTTCAGATAACTTTAACGGAACAAATTTAACCAGTGTCATTTAGCCTTGTACATGTACATCTAGCGTATCAACACAAAGACTGATTGTGACCCAAATTTATTCGACATTTGCCTTTTTTAATCAAACACTAAATTGTTTTTGATTTTCAAATTTACCCTTTAAACTGTAAAAAATAGATTCATGTTTTATTTTTTTATCCACACTAAATTATAAAATAAAAAAACCATCTTGATCCCTTAGAAGGTAACCTCTTGTATTCTAATGTTTCTCTACACATAGAAATGGCTAATTTTGTTCAGATCCGCAGAAAAACACAACCTTTTGGCGATATTACATAAAGTACTCAAACGACCTGTAACCATAACTTTAACGGAACAAATTTAACCAGTGTCATTCCACACAGTCTTCTCTAGCTCTAGGACCATGTCAAAACACTTGAAGATGTTGACATGCCACAAAACTGCTTCTGCAAACCAATTATGTATTTAAATTACTTACATGAGGAAATAGAATTAGCTGTTGCAATCTGCTTACCAACAGGACATAATGGTATAAATGCTAAAACTTGTTAAAAGCCTAACGTTTCAACCCTAGAAGAGAGTCATTCTTGATGGCTAATGATAACACAACATCACATTAACATTTATCGATGACTGTATAAAGACAGTCAAGTTGAAAGAAATAATGTATTTTACGTCTGGATCAGTGATCAAACAAAGCTCACAGCTATGTTACCACATACATTGTAAATTCTAGAAAGACCTTGCCGAACATTTAACATTTTTTTACATATTAAAATGATTAAGTTTTTCATAGTTTGCAATTGGTCCACAGTTACTGTACTATTTGAATACTTCTGGATGAATAAGTCTGTACACGAACTTAGAAGGTATCGCAATTAATCACTGTTTTCATACATTATAAAATATTGTAAAAAAAGATCATACTGAAAACAAATCTAAATGGATAAGAGTGGCTGCGCCTCGTACAACATTTGTAGAAATTAGATAAATGAATTGAAGTTAAGGCCACACGGCATAAAGGTATAAAAATGATATCCTAAAAATTAATGTAACTGAAGGTAGACTCCATACTCCATGCAAATATGATTATAAAAGAGACATTAGAACGGAAAACAAGAAAGATTGGCGGGAAAAAATGTGTGAAGTTAAACATTCACTGAGAAATGGCTAAATCAGACAAATAGCATACAAATCTTTGCTTAAAAAAAGCAAAATGCGACAGCAAGTGGAGATTGATAAAAACAAATCCTTTCCTTAATTCATATATTATGAATGAAGTATGGAACAACTGCCATTCTTCTGCAACGAAGGGAGCTGCGCTACCTTAAAACTCTGAAAGGGGCGTTGCATTAATATCTAGGCATCAGTTACTATTGCCGCTTTATCAGTTGATGATACGTACAGAGCATTGTCAAAACCTGCTGGTGTTGTCGGTGCTACTGCATCAGCCGCTGCTTTAGCGTTAAAGCTGTTGCGCTTCCAGACAAAGAAGCCCACTACTCCAACCAGGGCAACAAGCAGTACGACACCCAGGATGATACCCACGATAGTTCCAGCACTTACTCCTAGTGGACGATACAAACATGAACAGTTATTAGTGATTAGAGTCTAAGGAAGTGACCTATTTGGTCCGCAGCCAAACTATCTGTGTTTCGCGACTTACTATTTTAACTTTGTTATTTTTAAGACAACGATAAAGCAGGTCACCCATACAAATACAGGTAATCCATATAGGTCAGTAGTTGTCTTAATGACGGGAGTTCATCCAAACAACTATCGACTGCTAGTCGTGTACCCTCCCGAAATACTGACTGCAGGTTACCCATCCATTGAGGGCAGGTCACCCTTTAAACTACTGATGGCAGGTCACCCATCAAATTACTGATTGCAGCTAGGTCACCCATTTAACTGCTGGCTGCAGGTCACCCATCAATTTACTGACTGCAGGTTACATCGACTACTGACTGCAGGTCACCCAGCAAATTACTGACTGCACGTCACCCATCAAACTACTGGCTGCAGGTCACCCATCAAACTACTGACTGCAGCTGACCAAACCAACTGACTACAGATCACCCATCGAACTAATGACTGCATGTAACCATCCAACAATTGACTGCAGTACCTGATCAAACTACTGACTGCAGTTCACCCATCAAACTATCGACTGCAGGTCACCCATCAAACTATTGACTGCAGGACACCCATCTAACTGCAGGTCACTCATCCAACTACTGACTGCATGTAACCAATCGAACTACTGACTGTAGGTCACACATCCAACTACTCCTGACTGCAGGTCACCCATCAAACTACTGACTGCAGGTCACCCATCTAACTACTGACTGCATGTCACCCAACTATTGAGGTCACCAAGCAGGTCACCAAGCCAACTTTTGACTTAAGGTCACCCATTGAACTACTGACTGCACGTCACCTATCAAACTACTGACTGCGGGTCACCCATCAAACTACTGACTGCAGGTCACCACTCAAACTACTGACTGCAGGTCACCCATCAAACTACTGACTGCACGTCACCCAACAAACTATTGACTGCACGTCACCCAACAAACTACTGACTGCAGGTCACCACTCAAACTACTGACTGCAGGTCCCCCATCAAACTACTGACTGCACGTCACCCATCAAACTACTGACTGCACGTCCCCCATCCAACTATTGACTGCAAGTCACAAAGCTAACTTTTTGACATGTCACCCATATCAAAGTACTGACTTCAACCCATCAACTACTGACTGCAAGTCACCCATCAAACCACTGACAGCAGATCACCCATCTAGCTTCGGACTCACTGCAACAACGAGCAATTTGTAATCAAAATGATTTGAAAATAATTGAGTATTTTTGTGTTTCTTACCTCCTGTTTGAGGAGACTTGGTAGCTTCTGGCTCCTCTGTTTTCACTGGCATCACTGTTGAAGTCACTGTGCCAAATAATCACAAACAAAGTTAAGTAAAGGGTAAAAACAGAAACAAAACAATTGCCAATCAAACAACATTTTATGACATGCTAAACTTGTGTTTGATACATGGGAGGGCTCAGCAGTGCTAAGGGAACATAATACAATTTGTTTGTTTAATATCACCGAAACTGAAAGGGGGAGGAAATAAATGTAAAATGACACCAGCACCAGTTACCGGAAATAAAAGGATGCTTGGATTTGACGAGTGAATCAAATCTAATTTAATCATTTTATTGTTTAATACACACCGTTGTCTGGAGTCGGTGGAATCATGTCTATGATAAAGACATTGGCAACCAATCAACCCCACAGCGTAACCGCACAGGTATAATTCATTTTATCAAGTGAACGATGACATTCGGTAAAGGGGGTAAAGGCCCGGTCCCACTGCAGCGATAGTGAGAACGATAACGATCACGACGCAAAGAGAACGCATTCTATTGGTTGAATTGCTCCACGCAGAATACGCACACGCTCATTTAACCAATAAAATGCGTTATCTTTGCATTGTATCGTTATTGTTCTCTTTATCGCTGCAGTAGGACCGGGCCTTAACCCTGTAAAGGGGCTGCACCACATACAATCATCTCAGCACACTGTACGTAGTGACAATAAATGTTAGTGTTCAAAATTTGTACAAGAATCACAGCGAGCTGACTTACTTTGTGGCATTTTGCAGATGTAGTCAGCTTGGTCTGTGCATTGTTCATCATTCCATTCACCGTAATGTTGAGCATACATCTCCACACACAGCTCGGCATCGTTGTTAGGCTCACCCTCCTTCCAGAAAACGTAGTCTACTGGAGTTCCGTCAGTCCATTGTAACCCTGGAATGCAAATAACCAATAAATGTGTAAATCAACTGTTACTAATAATTATATGGGTTCTTAAACAGTGCTTTAAAGCACGTGACGGATCAACCCATATTGCACCTGATCTTCTGGAATCCTTCTGGTGGACATTCAAATCATGACAGGAGGAAAATGAGCTACCCAGACACCATCACCAAAGACACAAATCCCAATCAAAACGAGATGGCCAACAGCCCATGAGCGATAAAGTAACCTGGCACCATTCATCAAAACTGCTTCTACTATGCCGTCCAAGGACGAAGTATGATGATGATGATAACACACCATGGGTGTATCAAAGTGGTCAGTTTATTTCTTTCCTTTAAGGATGGCAGAGCTTCGTTTTGAAGTGAGCTATGATGGCACATGTAATGGCTTACAACAAGGTGCTGTGGTGCAATATGCAGCCAAGGCGAAACCCTTCTCTTTACGATTAAAGTGCACTGTCGTTGATTTTACAAAACTCTTCCTAACTTAGGACTAATCTTAGGACTTGGGACGAGTCCCAACCCTGCACTGTAGCATGCAGACCTCAAGATTAATCCTAAGTTAGGACGAGATAAGACGAGTCCTAACTCTTTGTGAAACTTACGGCTCTGGGGTTCCAATACACACAAACAAGACTTACAGTTTAGATCCTATGCAAAGGACGCAGCACTAATGGTAAAGTATCTTGTTTAGGACACAAGTGTCACAACTGGAACTCTACCGATCAGAAACACCACAGCTTAATTGAGTCCAGTGCGACTGGCCGCTCAACCAAGACACACCACTACCATGATTTAATTTAAAACCCGATTAGCAAAGCACATACCATTATTGCCCTTCTGTAGACCAATCCATACACTGCCAATGAATGATGGCAGCACCACATTGTTTGTGATGAAATAGTTCTCTTGGGTCGAGTGGATGCTGACCAGTTGCGCTCCGAAATTCTCCTCACAGTCAAACTTGGCATCGTTGAATGACCCTATAGGTTTATCTGGGTTGAACAGGTAGCAAAACTGACCGAAAGGCTTCCAGCCGTCATGGCACGTTCCTTGGGGTGGGGCTACTGTAGTTGGGCATTTAGCTGCAAGGAGAAGGGACAGAAATGATCAAATGTTCACCTTCAAAATGGGCCATGCATGATATTTGGTCCCCAGAAATAAGTAAAAAACCTGACTTTTCCGGCTGTTTAATAATAAAATCTCAGGGCAAAAAACATCAGAAATCAGACTTAAGTAGAAAGAATATCATGCCTGCTTCGGAAAATTGTCGGTCAATCCAATGTGGCCGTTTAGGTGTCATGAAATAAACAGTCCTTGAGTAGAAGTTTCACAAAGCACTAAGATTCTTTAAGGTGGGGTGATCGTTTTGTAGTGAACTCAACACAAACACAAATTGTGTAATTTGTATCCAAGAGCTAACAATTGCTTTTAAGATGGTAATGATAATTGGTACCCTGTGAAATTATTTCATATCTGATACAAATCGGTTCTCAGATTTCTGAGGGTTCGGTGACCATTCACTAATGTTCTTGAATTGTGAAGTGATGGCCATTGCCATGGTCATGGTTCCTGGATGATGCCTGTACAATTTCAACTTTTAAGATCTTGTAAGATTCTTATTATATTCTTATAAAACTCTCAAGTCAGAATAATATAAGAATCTTATAAGAATAGACATGAAAAAAGAAATTGTTAAATTTTCAAACAATTCTTATAAGAAGTTTCAGAGTAAAAAAAAAGGTCTTACCAATTCAAATGATTTCTATATGAAGTTTCAGAGTAACACAAATATTTTGCTTATTTCTTAGTTCAGTTGGAAATTGTTGAGAATACTAAGTCATAGGTCTGCTGCGATCATGACTACACAGCTCCTTTAAAGTTCAATTCAGCCGGTTTGAAATCTCGATTTTAAAGAAGGCAAGAGCACTTTCAGGGCAGTTCCATTGCAAAATCTGATATTCTATGCAAAGTGTAAAAATCCACAAGAATCTTATAAGAATCTTATAACCTTCTTACAAGACTGTCTTAGCAGTTCAATACAGGTTCTTAAAAGATGCTGACAAGATTCTTATAAGTTTCTTTTCAGTTTTTTATGAATCTATAAGAATCTTATACAATTCTTACAATTCTTCGCAGTTTAATACAGGTTCTTAAAAGATTCTTACTAGATTCTTATTAGTTTCTTTTAAGCTTTTTTATGATTCTATAAGAATCTTATAAGAATCTTACAAAATTCTTACAAGACTGCTCTTAGCATTTAAATACAGGTTCTTATAAGATTCTCACAAGATTCTTACAAGATTCTTATAAGGTTTTTTAAAGGTTTTTCATAAGAGTCTTTCATAGGGGTATTTGATGTCATACTTTGGCCAAGACTCAGGGTGTCAATACCCTCTATGGAGGCCCAAACCTGGGGTGGATTTCACAAAAAGTTAAGACAAGTCTTATCTCGAGTTAGGTTGAGTTTCTCGTCTTAGGACCAGCCTTAAGTTTTCAATATCTCCTGGGACAAGTCCTAAGTTAGGACTGATCCTAACTCTTTGTGAAATCGACCCCTGCATTCGTTGATAATTTACCTTCATCATACTTGCAGATGAATGGTTTGAGGGATGTACATAGTGTATCGTCCCATCTTCCATCAGTAGTTGACATGACGCAGCCTTCTCCAGTCCCTCCAGAGGGTTCATTCTCACCCCATGCTGAGAATAGAACAGGCCATCCATTGACCCAGCCGTAAGTCCCAGTTTCCTGCGGGGTACAGAAAAAGTTTTCAAAGATAGACAAAAAGATTAAATTTTCAATTTTACAAACTGCTTCTCTCTAAAAGTATTTTTACAACTACCGTATTTTTTTGCGGATAAGACGCTCGGTGGACAAGATGCAGGACCCTAAAATGACCCCAAAAAGTTCAAACTTTAACAGATAAGGCGCACCGCCACATGAGGCGCATGTTTAACTGCATGCCCTCTTTGTTAAACACCCCATAACTAAGTAGGAAAATCTGTAAAACCCTTCTTTTTTGTAAAGTTTTAATTCCTATCACACCTTTAGGCTCCATTTGGCAAAGGGTAAGCGACAATAGCAGTGTTAAAGTTTGATAGATAAATCACCAAAAGACTAAACTAAAACTACATTAAAAACTGTGTTACCTTTCGTAGCAACACCTAGGTGTACATGCATCAATTAATACTGGTATGTATTGATTGTGTAAATCAGCCCCCATATTAACTTGTGCACCATTAAGTTCATAACAACTGTTTGCCATGTCTGTACTTTAATAGCAGAAATCTGTTCACAAAAGCACTTGACACTATTGGTAAAAACTCAAAATAATTGTGCAAAACTTACTTGGTTACGCGAGAATGGTATAAAACATTGTGGGAAACTGCTTGCTCTGGAAGTAACGTAGTTTTTGATAAGGAGGAAAGACTTCAGCCCTAAAGCCTTTTATCGTGCATCTGAAGGTGTTTTTTTCTTTCATTATTCTAATGCAACTTGGATGATTAATTGAGTCAAAATTTTCGCTGATCTGTTATTTTATGCATATTGTGTTGAGATACACACCCCTAGAGAATAATGGTCTTAGACAATTACCAAATGTGTCCATGTGCCTTGAAGCACCTCTATGAAATAATAAGGGAACAAAAGGGTAGCGACGAGTTCTTACACAGCCGTTTAAAGCCGGCAGGGTCGAATTGCAACTACCCTGCAAGGTCTTAAACGGACATTTAAGAACGAGTCACTACTCTTTTATTCCCATTCATAAATGCATTTTTGTTTAAAAAAAAGGTTAAAAAATCCAATTACAGACACTTTGACAGTTGAAAATTCGAGGTTTGAAATATTTCTTTTCAAACACTTTGTGAAGAGTCTGTTGCGCATGGGTTGTGTGTACGCGCGCACACTTAGAAATAGATTATGCGCGCGCGCTTAGAAGTAGCTTACGCGCTGTTACTTATAGCTATGAATTGCGTTCTGCGTGATAATCTTGCGCGCCTGACACGCATAAGCCAGCCGGTTATAAACACTGGTCATTATCAACCGTTTAAACACCCGCAATAGGAGTAGGGAAAACTGTCTGGGGTATTTATGAATCACTTTTTAGAAACTCACCTTCTGAAGCTCCATACCAATCCAAACCTCAGTCACACCCACGTAATACATCATGGCCTGCACAAACGCCATCTCAAATTCATTGTTAATTGAGACCAACTCGGTGCCAGATACCTCGTTCTGGCATGTAGCTTTGGCAATGGCAAAGTTTTGAGAATCAGCAATGAACTTGAAACAAGCTGTGCCGTACTTGTAGAAGCCTTGTGGACAGTCGCTGATCTGGGCTGGATTGTCATCGTACTGTGGATCTGTTGGAGTGATAAAAATAAAATATATCACTCTTGATTGGAATCCTAAATTAACTTCAGGTCATCAAAAGATTGTTTCATCACTTATAGAGTAGCTTCTGTGCCAAAGAAAAGGCTTAATGTAATGCGTTGTATTTTTTACTGCAGGAGGGCACCCTCAAACATATTTGTGTCACCAATGGGGGTAGTTCACTCTTACAATAAGACCAACCTCAAAAGCAACTTATAACTATGGCACAACAAAAGTGACAGAGCGCTGATTAAAACTGTGCAGGATGAGTCGTGTATACCCCCGAAAGTGATAAAAAATACTATTAAGAGCGTCGTAACGCTGTCAAAAGTATGGGCCATTAAATTATAGTATAAGTTTAGGTTTAACAGACTTAGACAGGACTTCTTGCATAGTGGACAGACAATAAAATACAAATATTTTAGGTCCACTTCATGCCAACCAACACAATTGGGTTCCTGCCTGAACAGCTCAACACATCCAGCATCTTCTGCTAACTTCACTCCCCCATAAGCCACATGCTTGCTGGATTCCAATCGAACAGTCTCCTGGTGATGGACAGTATAGACGATGTGACCTATGTTTACATTCAAACTGACAAAACCCTGTATACGTCATGTTTCGCCGAGCAAAAAGGCGCATAGTCATGGTTAGATTGCGTACACTTTCTAGCTGGCTGCCAAAACACAAAAGGTTTTGCGCAAAAGTATGCGCGCAAATCATGTTACGGTTTTCAAGTGATGTCAGAGGTCACATCGTCTACAGGCCTACTGAGAGATAATGTCCGAAAGTTGAGTATTTTGAGCCATACTTCCTCAAAAGAGAGACTAACAAATTCTACAGACAAGGAGCAGCTATAGCAAATGCCCTGTTCCCCAACTTCTTTTGGAACATCGCTCAAAAAGTTTAGGGGCTCAGGATGATCATAGACGAGGACAAGTGACAGAGGGAGAATGAATGAGGCAAGAAATGTAGCCAGGGCTCGGCCATTGATGGCACAATAAGTTAAGAGACAGATTTGTATTCTTTTTGCTCTCAAACAGGAAGCCAGTGAAGATATTTAAAACGTGTGTTATAATTTATGGGATAAACGTCTTTAAAAAAAATGTATTTCTTGCATTAAGTGTTGACGGCCACTTCAAAGTGATGAGGGCTACACTGAACTGATTTGGGCCAGGAGCACTTTGGCACCTACTCCTTATGCTGAAATAGGGTTACCCTCTTTACAGTCCGTAAGGATGTATACTATATGCAAGGGTATCATCCACTAGGAGTCTGGCTGGTTGAGAAAAATGTACTGTTTTCCCAACTTGTTCGAAGCAATTATGTTTGATTGCCTCGCTCAAGGGCACACGTGCTATGACCGAGAATCAAACCCACGCTCTTGGATTTACAAGATGAGCTGCAGCATTTTGGTCATTATTTTTCTACCACTCCTCAACTGGCTTAAAAAAGAACTTACAAAGGGATGACATAAAGCAACTGTTTTTGTATACGTACCAACATCCATCATGCACACATAGCCGTATTTCTCCCTGCAGAACACATCATCCCATTTACCCGGATGGACTGGGTTACGAGACATCTTCACACATTCCTGACCATCCTGTATGAAAATAAGGAGATATGGATAACAAAATATTAGAAATTCGCTGTGAGGTCATAAATTTAAAAAATGCGTCCCCCCCCAAAAAAAAAAAAAAGTTCCAACAACTTTGAAACACAAACAAATATTTTCAAGAACACTCTTGATCAACAAGAAAAAGTAAATTGGGGAGATGTTTATGTTTGTACTCTACCATAAAGTGGAAAGAAGATTTTAAACACTATTCATAACTACCCCAGACAGTTCAGCTATTCCTATTTGTGGAGGGCGTGTCACTTGGGGGTGTTTTAACGGTTGATAACGACACAGCTGGAGCAGTTAAAGACTGGCTGCCTTCACGTGTTGAGCGCGCAAGCTCACGTACGGCAGTTTTACTATGAGGAACGCAATTCATAGCTATTAGTACTTTGTAATCTATTTGTACATGCATATACACACACAACCCAACACGCACAACATTTTTTAACAAAAGTTTCTTTAAATTTGTGAAAGAAACAAATTGTGACAGATTGTCTAGAATTGTGAACAACTGTTTCGCTTTTTAACAAAAGGGCATTTATGAACGGAACTAAAAGAGTAGTGACTCCTTCTTAAACGGCCGTTTAAAACCTTGCAGGGACGTGGCCGTGCGACAAAGCAAGGAAATGGCTGTGCAATAAAGGCTCGGGCCTCTATCCCACGGCCATGTCCCTGCAAGGTTTTAAACGGCCGCTTATGAATAAGTCGCCACTCTTTTATTCCCTTAGTATAATAACCAATACCCCAATAACCATATTTTTTCTTGCGATCTCATTTGGGGTGGGAAAATTGATTCTGAGTATGGAAGCTCAAGCTGTCAACCCTGCTCTTATACTTACAGCATCGTTAAGGCTTGGGTTAAAAGCCATCCAATTGGTATAATCAAGTGGTGTTCCATCAGCCCAGTAGAACAGAATACCCTGACCACGGTCCGTCAGTCCGATCCATACATCAGTTTGAGGGAAGATGAGATCTGCTGTCAGCACGGCTGGGAAGTTTGTAAAACACACAAGTAAAATCATTATATCAATAACAATCAGGGCTCACACTTAACACTAGCCCGGCATACTTGTCTAGGAAAAACTTCTACGGGCTAGTAAACACCACCTCTCAACTTGCCCTTTGAGCTACTAAAAACTGTGAAGCCCACTTGTTTAAAATGCTGATATTTCTTCCATTCAGATGCAAATGTTGTTTTTTGTTTAATGTGTTAATTCATTTTTTAGTGTTTTATTTTAACTTTAGTTGCCTATTATACTGGTTGGGATTGCTAGCTACCATTTATGCACCAAAGAGATACATTCATGACAATACATGTTTAAAATCAGGGCTACTCAAACTTCCTGGGGGCAAGTTAAACCCAGAGTTTATTAGGCTACTTAACAAAAAGCTTAAGAGCAAGGCCTGACAATGGTATGTAATTCCATTTAATTCATTTTTTTAGTGACTAATTAAAGGAACATTACAGAATTGGTTTTGCTAGCAAAAAGGTTGCTGGCAGTGTAAGCACTTTATGCAATCCACCATATACATAAACTGACAAACCTGTAGAAGTTTGAGATCGATCGGCCATATGGGTCATGAGAAAATAGTGAAAAACCGATGACAAATTTTGCATTGCATCGATGCCAAAACAAAAATGAATAAAACGCTCACTGAGCGGTAAACTCCACATGCGAAATTTTAATATTATTTCTCATCAAAATATTAAATTTCAGACAGAAATATTTCAAGGGATGTTTTCTAATGTCATCATCATTAGACCGTGTAAGTTTTAAGTTAATCTGTGATCTTCACAATTTTTGTTTTTTACCAATTCTGTAACGTTCCTTTAAGTGACTATCCAGAGGAAATTAAATGAGACCTGAGAGTTTTAAGGTATTTTATCATTTAGAAGATTTTAGTTGCGCAAAAAAACTGAGAAGTTAAAAGTTTTACTTCACAAGCTGATGCTTTGAAAAATCATTATTTTGAATATTCAATTAACGGGAAGGTCCACTATATATTTTTTTCAAGAATAAGTTTTAGTAGTCGCAATAGGTCTTTACACTAAAACCACGTTCAGGCTACAAAATAACAAATACACAATATGAACAAGAATTATGCAAAGAAAACAACAGCAACAAGTGGCAGGGCCTCAGAAAACATCATTACAAAAGTACTATTCATTCAATAACCTAATTGCACTGGGATAGAAACTGTGAAACTGTCGTGAGTACAGTGAGAGTCATCACTCTGATTGCTCTATACCGCTTACCTGGTCTCATCAGTACAATTAAACCATTTTTATGCAGGGTGCAACTCATCTGAAAAGGCTGGGCATTTTATTTTCAAATTGCAAAAATAAAAAGCGGGCACTGAAAGACATGCAAGATACTTCTTAAGCAGACATATCTTTGGAAACCAATATAAGGTGATTTTATAAAGAAACGATAACCAACCTTGAGTTTCAGGATTCAAAATGGTAGCAATGTCCCCATTCCTGAACTGCTGACACGTTTTACGGGCGTCGTCAAATGTCTTGGCATTGTCCGCTGCACCATCGAACACTTTGTAGCACTTGCTATGTACCTTCAGCCACGACGAATCCATACATCCTCCTTCTTTGGGTGTGGCGGGGGCGTGGGTGACTGGACCAACTGAATCCTTGGGCTTCTTGCAAACAAAAGGTTGTGGAGCTCCACAATTTTGGTCGTTCCAAAATCCAGCTGTTGAAAAACGATGGAAATAGAACATTAAGCACTGAAACTTATCAATTTCTTTTATCCTATTGTATATTTCTATCACATTAACAGTTATTTTGAGTACATCATACAACATTCAAAGTTTGGTAAATCTGACTGGACAATTTTGATTCAAATTTTAAGTAGCTATTTTAAAGGAACACGTTGCCTTGGATCGGATTAGTTGGTCTATGAAAAGCGTTTGAAACCGTTTGTTATGAAATGCATATGGTTAGAAAGATGTTCTAAAAGTAGAATATAATGATCCACACAAGTATCACTCAAAATTGCACGGTTTTAATTTTACGTCGCGAACTAACACGGTTGGGTTTGTCGACGAGGTAAAACGAAAACCATGCAATTTCAAGGCATATTTGTGTAGATCATTGTATTCGTCTTTTACAACATCTTTCTAACCATTATCGATTTTATAACAAGTGGTTCCAGGACGCTTTTCAAAGACCAACTTGACCGATCCAAGGCAACGTGTTCCTTTAACTATTGTCAAGATTTTGAGTCAAGACTCTACTGAAGGGTTGAAACATCAAGCTATTAACTATTTTTTTTTGCATTTATGCCATAATATCCCTTTGGTTGCTAAGCAAGTTGCAACAGCTAGTTCCGTTTTCTCCTGCTTGAAAAGCTAGGCGCAAACAACATGATATGAGAAGCTAAACAATAATGCACCCAATTTGTCTAAATTGACTATAAAAAAAAATCTGAGAAAAAATTCTTTACTTGTCCTGTACTCAGCGCACTGTTCAGATCCAGAGCTATCGTCGGGTTGGTTAGTATCCCAATTGTTGTAGTCCAGAGGGGTGCCATCGGACCAACTGTCGGTACAAAAATCGGCAACATTTAGTTTCAGCTCAAATCTTATAAGCCTTTCTGAGATATGGCCGACACGATGCTACAACACCAGAAGGTTTAGGTAAATTTGTGTGTATACACCCAAACCAAACAGTACATTCCTATCACGTCCGCCATACCTAAATAAGGCTTATTGGGATGGGACAAAGCAAAACAAGTTGTTTGTAAGATGGCCCAATTTCATAGAGCTGCTTAAGCAGACAATATTGCTTCAAACTATTCTGCTAAGCAAAAATGAGCAGTGAATTGGGTGGTAAACTTATTCTGGTAATCATAATTTTGTTGTGCTTAGCTACTTTTTGGTGCTTAAGCAGCTCTATGAAATTACGCCCAGGTCATTTATTACTTTTTTGTATACATTTGAAAAGAGCATAAACTATGCTTGAATACTGTTTAAACACCATGTTGATACCAACTTTTTCAAAACATAAAAGTAGAAACACCAAGATTTTCAAAACTTCAAAGTAGAAACACCAAGAGATGCAAGAGAATAAAACTGGGAAAAAGGGGTTAAAAGTCAAGTTGTTTATTGAAAATACATTGGCGCACTCTCTTAATGATAGTTGAAATTCTTTTTTAAATAAGGGAACCAATGTGTGGTGAATAGGTAATTATCTTGATAATTTTACCGAAAGACGAAGTTGAGGTAAATGAACCAGGCCCTGGCGGGTTTAAACCGCTAGTTGAAAACTGATTCAACACACTTTGATTCCCATTCAGAAATGCATCCAAGAGATTCGACGTTGGACACAACAAAACTTCCTGAAGTTAAATGATGATAAGACAGAGTTCCTTCTATTTGGGTCACGTCAACAGTTAACTAAGGTTTCAGTGCCATACATCTCCATCGGTGATGCTCGGATAGCTCCCTCGCTGAAAGCTCGGAACTTAGGGGTTATTTTTGATTCATCAATGACACTTCAGCCACACATCAACAACATTGTTCGTTTATCATCATATCACATCAGGAATATAGGTAAGATTCGCAAGTACTTGGACAAAAGTGCCACTGAAAAGGTCATTCACGCATTTGTTACTTCTCGTCTTGACAACGGCAATGCTCTTCTCTACAGTCTTCCTAACAACCAGATTTCCAGACTTCAACGGCTCCAAAATACTGCTGCCCGCATTGTGACACTGTCTAGAAAATCGTGTTCTATCACCCCCATTCTGAAACAACTACACTGGCTCCCTATCTCTCAACGAATCATCTTCAAGCTGATGCTCATTGTCCACAAAGCTCTTAATGGCAAGGCTCCCCACTATATTTCTGAACTGCTTCAAGTTTACACTCCATCAAGGTATCTTCGATCAAGTTCTATGCTTCTCCTCATTGAACCCAAGTCTCGACACTCATGGGGTGACAGGTCTTTTTCTTCAGCCGCGCCACGCATCTGGAACTCTCTACCACTTAATCTTCGATCTTGTCTTTGTACTGCAAAATTCAAGTCTCTTCTCAAAACTTATCTTATGTCACAGGTTTTCAATGACTAATTTTGTTGTGTCTGTTTTTCTTTGTGTTGTGTTTTGTTTTTGTTTTGTTTTTTGTTTTGTTTTTGTTTTGTTTTTGGTTTTACTGCGCCTTGAACACCCAGCAGGGTGGATATGTGCGCATTACAAGTCTTATTATTATTATTATTATTAAATACCTTTTCGGTCAAAAAACATCAACACTTTTGGTAAAAAAGTAAAACAAATGCAAAAATTATAATTGTTCAATGATTTCTTTCAACACAACACCCCTCCAGCCATGAAATGGTAAGGCCCTCCGCCGCCCTCGGGTAAACAACTCCTTATAAGGGAATGCTGTGCGCGTACCGCGTGATGTGGCACAACTGTTTCAGCCGTTGCTCTCGACCAATATGAATGAAGAAACTGTCTTATAAGCACCGGTGCAAGCTCCCGTGTCACGCCCATGTTTCACCACTTTTTACTGGTCATAAACAAAGGCTTATACACACCCACGTGACGCGCTCTCCACCAGTAGGAATAGCGAAACTGTCTGAGGTATTTATGAATGTTATATCAGGAAGGAAGATGCCAACATTAACTAAGATATCTTTTGTCATTTAACATTTTCAAACAAATCTTTTTGAATTTTGTTTTGCTTGTTTCTTCATACATGAAAAATTAATGGATGAAATGTGTATTCTGCCAATCGAATGACAAGGATCCGTGTGCGAGACTTAATTATAATAGTTATTATAATCATACCTGTAATCACCATTCACACGATACTCTCGCAGTCCGATCCAAAAAGAGTCAATAAAGACATTCTCATACACCTGTGAGCATTTAAACAACAAACTTGATGTCAACAAATGCATAAAATAACAAACCTAAGCAAATTGGAGTTCAATTGGTCATCGAATTTGCAACATGGATTATGGAAAAAAAACAAATAAAACACTTGGTGTATTACTATATGTGCTTTCAGATGCCTAAAAAAGGCTTCAGCTAAAGTTTTTTATTATTGAGTGAGAAATTACCTCTTTCTTAAAAACTTTGTTATTTCAGAAGGAGCCGTTTCTCACAATGTTTTACATAGTTTCAACAGCTCTTCACTGCTCGTTACCATGCAAGTTTTTAAGCTAAAATTTATCTTGAGTAATTACCAATAGGTCTAGTGCCTTAACTGTTAATGTACTGACTCCGATAATGACTCCGAGTTGATTAGTTTATAAAGAAAATTTATCCCTAAACAAGAGTGAATCTCCCTCAGTAACTTTTTACAACAGACTTCTTGTTCCCAATTTATTTGTGCCTACGCTGCTGGGTGCGAAATAAAAAATAAAAAAATAAAAAATACAAACAGACATACAACCAAACAAACAAACAAACACCCCCAACAAGTAACAACTATAACAGAAGAAGTGGATACTTTTTATCCCTGATGCAAATTTCACTTCTATTGAATTGTTGCAGTACGCGCTGCTGAAACATAGGATTCGAACTGCCTCTAGCTTCTGGGCAATCTCAGTTGTCTATTTGGTATGACACTGCTCAAGAATTGCAAAGGTCGTGGGTTCAAATCCCATTCGAGTAATTTGCCTGGTTTTTTTCCCCACAGTATATACAGAGCTAACACACATCGGTATATATGTAAAACCGAAATGAATATTCTTTATCCCGATGCAAATTTAACACTAGTGGTTTAAACCCGCCGAGGCCTGGTTCTTGATAATTTACGATGACTTCGTCTCGGTGAAATTATCAAGAACCAGGCCTCGTTGGGATTAAACCACTAGTTGAAAACCTCTTTACCACACATTGATTCCCTTATTAAAACAACAGAATCATTCCTAGATGTTCTCACTCCCTAATGATTACTTACCAATTGGCGTACGTAAGTGTTTTCATCTTCTCCATGTATGGACACAAGATGGCCGCCGTTGTCATGACAGTATTCTTCAGCTTTGTTCCAGTCACTGAGACTCCTCAAGTCTGGTGAGACGTAGTAGCAATAGCCTTGACGATAGTACCATTCACTGTTACCCGGACACCTATCATCTGAGGATGGGAACGAAAACGTTAAAGGCACTGGACACTATCGGTAATTATTCAAAATAATTGTAAGCTTACTTGGTAACGAGCAATGGAGAGCTGTTGATAGTATAAAACTTTGTGAGAAACGGCTCCCTCTGAAGTAACGTAGTTTTTGAGAAAGAAGCAATTTCTCACTCAAATACTCAACGACTCCAGGTATGAAGACTTTTTTAGGCATCTAAAAGCACATTAATTTGTGCAACAAGGTTGTTTTTTTTCCTTTCATTATTCGCTTGCAACTTCGATAAACAATTGAGTCCAAATTGTTTTTTATGTATATGTTGAGATACACCAAGTGAGAAGACTGGTCTTTGACAATTACCAATAGTGTCCAGTATCTTTAAACCACCGTTTGTTCTATTTTCATCAATCGTAGTTTGAAAAGAAGAATAAAATTTCCAACCAGAAAGGTTGCGCTTGCCCGAGCCGAAGCAAGGTCGAGCCCAAGGATGTAGAAGCCACCCGATGATGTGGACATTCTATGCAGTGACATCGGACTTGTGACAACAGATGCAATATCTTCATGCATGAGGGACAGGGAGATCTGGGGACACCTACCTCTCGTGACATTATTTGCTAATGTCACCACTAGTCATAGAAGAAGAGCTTCGAAGAAGAAGAGTTTGGTTTTTGTTTGATTCATAGTTTTAAAAAGTTCATTGTTTTGTATAAAACAGTAAAAAATGTATTTGTAACAAATTACAATGTATTTTCCCCCGAAAAGTTGTATAAATAAGAATTTAAACAAAAGAGTTCATTTCATAGACAAATATAATATTTTTTTTGAGTTGTATTCTCATTTTCCATAATAGAGACTTGCAGTGTATACTACAAAACTTGTATGTTAATTTTGTATAACTTCAATATGCCACAAAGAACATATTGATGATATTATACACATAATGAATGTTTATGAGTGCAATGGTGCGAATATGTTCATGAGTTGAAAGATGGAATGTTCTATTCAACGAGGCGGAGCCGAGTTGAATGGAACATTCCAGCTTTCAACGAATGAACATATTCGCACCATTGCACGAATGAAAAACATTCATTATTTGTTTTATATAACATCCAAGTAGAACTTTGTCATTTTGATTGAAAGAAACAACTTTCAAAACAAACAATTTCAACTGTAGAAGCCGAATGCTAGTAATTTTACTATGCCTTCTTGCAGTAACACCTGCTGCGTTACCAAAGACACGCGCACGCAGTGATGTTTTTACTCAGCTTTTTCGTTCCATCCGAAAAGTACCATTGCACGCTGGCAGCGTGCCAGCGTGCAATGGTACTTTTCGGATGGAACGAAAAAGCACGGCGAGTGACTCAGCGTGCAATGGTACTTTTATTTGCTATCACGTGACGGACAATCCTCCAATCAAATGGCAAGGATCTGCTTGGGTGTTATATAAAGTGTGTTATTCTAGATGATTACTTACTTATTGACGGTATAGTGTGTTATTCTAGATGATTACTTACTTATTGACGGTATTGTTGGTGAAACAACTGGAACATCTTAAAAAACAAAAACACAAAGAGTAAATTATTAAATCATTTATGTTTGACAAACTCGGACATGTAACTGCCCGTTGAGGACAATTTTCGAAGGCACAACGCAAGTGCGGAGCGAGGGAGCCAAAACGCCACGGGACATGATACCCACAATGGTACCCTAAAATTTGTTGAGGTTTATTATGCTCTAAGGTGCATTGTTAGCATGCACTAGGCTTATTTTACATGATTGTAGTTGTACATTGTTGTTGCCTGCATATACTAGGCTAGCGCCGATAATTTTGTTTAAAATGCCGAAATCCGCAGAAGAGTTGCATGCCTGCAAACTGGAGTTTTTAAAACAATTTAGTAGTTGTTGCGACTAATTTTGTAGTAGTTGTGGTGGCACGATTAACCGAGTAGTTAAAAAATGGTAGTGGCGACTCGATGAAGCAATCAATAGTCGTGACTAGACACAAGTCGCAGAGGCTTTACCTTACATGCAGTTGTTTTTGCTCCATAACTAAAAAATTACTGAAAACTTGTAAAGCCTGATGAAATGTTCTTACTTTTTGGGACTCCACAGATCCAGTGGCGTGGAGAGTCACATGCGAGATCGTTCCATCCTCGGAGCGGATCAGCATTCAGGAATCCCTCCGCACAGTTCTCAATTCCATTGTAGTTATTGGGTTCACCATTGCCCCAGTTCTCATACTCCACTGGACTGCCATCACTCCAAACAAATCCTAGCATTTTTTTGTGAAATGGTTATTAAAGTTAATGGAACAGAATTGGTAAGAAAACAAATCAAGATCACAGGTTTTACATAAAACTTACACAGTCTTATGATAATTGTAGTAGAAAACATCCCTAGAAATGTTTCTGCCTGAAAACTCATGATTACAAATAAACAAGTTAATTTCGCGTTTGGAGTTTATCGCTCCAGCGTTTTATTCGCACAGATTTGTAAATCATTTGTAAATCTGTGAACTTTTTTTTTTTACTGTTCCAAAAGTGTATAATGGCTTTAAAACGTACACGGTCAAATGGTGCAAATAGTAGAAAACATCCCTTGATATAGGCCTGTTTCTGTCCGAAATATCATATTTGATGAGAAATAAATAAAACTTATTTTCCCGTTTCAAATTTATAGCTCAGTGAGGGATTTATATTCATTTCTTTTAAATCGATTTCATGCAAAGTTCTACAGGTTTGTCAGTTTCATATGGATTACATAAAGTGCTTTAGCAAAAACCAATTCTTTAATGTTCCTTGAACTTACCTCCTTCATTAGCCAGATCATTCAGTCCAATCCAGTATCCAAAACTACTGTCAGCAGGTGCCCTAATAATTACAAAACAATGACAAGTTTCGAATAAAGCTGGTTATTTATTGGCAAAACGTAAATTAGAAATATTTTGTACAGATTTTGTCTTCAATGTTCCTATTCATACTATCAACAACTCTTCATTGCTCATTAGAAAATGTTGGTGCTAAAAATTATTTTGAGTAATTACAATGTCCAGTGCCTTTAAAGGGAAGGTACACGTTTGGGAATTGTCAAAGACCAATCTTCTCACTTGGTGTATCCCATCATAAGCTTAAAATAACAAGCCTGGGAAAATTTGGGCTCAATCGGTCATCGTTTTTTGCGAGAAAATGATGAAAGAAAAAATACCCTTGTTGGACGGATTTGTGTGCTTTCAGATAGGAATAAAAGACTTCTAGCTAGAAGTCTTTTATTATTTTAGTGAGAAATTAGCTCTTTCTCAAAAACTACGTTACTTCAGAGGGAGTTGTTTCTCACAATGTTTTATACCATCAACAGCTCTCCAATGCTAGTTACAAAGTCAGTTTTTAAGTTAATATTTGTTTTGAGTAATTACCAAACGTGTACCTTCCCTTTAACTTCAGCAATCCAAGGAGCACATAATCAATAAAAAAGAGAGTCAAAAACATGCTGTGAAATTTAAATGTCCACAATGGCTTAATTAACTTACAATAAGGGAATCAATGTGTGGTGAAGAGGTTTTCAACTAGCGGTTCAATCCCAACGAGGCCTGGTTCTTGATAATTTTACCGAGATGAAGTCGAGGTAAATTATCAAGAACCAGTCCTCGGCTGGTTTAAACCACTAGTTGAAAACCGATTCAACACTCTTTGATTCCCATTCATAAATACCTTTTTGGTCAAAAAAACATCAGCACTTTTTTGGTCAAAAAGTAAAATAAATGCAAAAATTATAATTGTTCAATGATTTCTTTCAACACATCATCGCGCGTATCGCGTGATGTGGCACAACTGTTTCAGCCGTTGCTCTCGACCAATAGGAATGAAGAAACTGACTTATAAGCACAGGTGCAAACACGCGTTTCACGCCAATGTTTCAACACTTTTTACTGGTGTAATATCATCCGTTCAAACAGCCCCTCGTGATGCCGTATCAACCAATCAGAATGGATAAACTGTCTTAGGTATTTATGAATGTATGTTATAAACCACATGAGAAACTGACTGGGGGTAATGGTCAAAAAAAAAATTTCTAGAGTGGGACTCAAACCACATGGGAGATCAACTGGATAAATTTAAAATAATTTGGGGTTAAAAAAAAAGACTAGAGTGGAACTCATAGGCACCATAGGGCTAGATAGCTCAGTTGGTAGAGCGTCGTCACTTTAATCCGGAGGTCGTTGGTTCGAGTCCTAGTCTACTCAATTTGTCTTTGCTCAACCCCAAATCTTAATTAACTCACTCAGTCAGAAAGCTGTTGACCAGGTAGAGTTCTTCATCTGGTGAATGATAGCTAATAAGATTCCCTTCCCCTGTATCTGTTAAACCCCGGCAGAATGCTTGGGCTTCGTTCCAGCCAAGTTTCTGGTCATAATTATCAACTTCAAATACCTGAACACAAATGAACAAATAGAAAGACAAATAAATCAATGGCAAACAAAATTATGTTTAAATAAAGTTCATGGTAAAGGCAGGGTGTACTTTTGGTAATTACTCCAAAGAAAATGATATAAAAAACAATTTGGTGAAGAACTTTGGAAATATGTTGATACTATAAAACATTGCTATAACTGACCCATTTGAAGTAAAGTACTTTTACAATAACGCACCATAACACACCACACTCCCAATTTTAAGCGTTAATTATAAATTTTATCGTCCAGTCTCCAGGTATTTTTCTTATCGCTTTTTAGTGGTTTTTCTTGTAATTGTATATAGCCCTTGTCTAATTTTAATGTGTCTACATTTCTACTGTATGCAAGTATTTGAACTACCCTTTTTGAGATCTCAATAAAGATTAATTGAGGTTAATTGAATTGAGTTTGGAGAAAGATAAATTTAATTTAATAAATTTGACTAGAGCTCCGTTGGCTCAGTTGGTAGAGCGCCAGCTTGTTTTTTGATGTCGTTGGTTTGAGTTTTACTCCAGTCAATTTTAGGAATGTCAATTCCCACCTTCAGCTCCACTGAGTTTCTGCATGTCTATGTTTTCTTCCTTGTAGCCCTTAACCTAGAGTGGCTTTTAGCTTTGTTTTGGGCGACTTGCATAAAAAAGAAAAGAAAAAAAAAGTTAAAAAAATGAAGTAATTTTTTATTTGTTCAACCCCAAATCATTTATATCAATAAATTTGAATCTGAGGTTCATAATGCGTCCTTTAAAATGCTGTTAGTTATTATTATTTATTATAACAACTGGACCATGAAACTTTGACTAATCAAGACTTGCTCAAAAAGACAGTTGACGATGTCTAACAAATGAATTTGTGTTTACCCTGAAGCAGTTGTACCCATATCCAATCCAGCCAGCTGAGCACCCGAGGTTAGTTGGGTTAGTACCCACGGCAGGGGGAGCCATAGTTGTATATCCAGGCCGTGCTGCCTCACAGACGTATGGTAGGCTCTGGGAACAAGCTGTGTTGTACCAATACCCTGCAGCGGGGGCTCCGGAGTTGATGGAAACGCACAGGCCATTGCTGGAGTCTGGGAGTGGGTATAGTAACAAAATATTTGCTCGATTATCAACAACGATTTGCAAGTTTGATGAGACTTATTCAATGGTGCTTAAAAGCACATTTTTCTTTTCCTGTTTTAAATACCCCCAAGAAATTGATGAGGTCACTTTTGAAATACATGGTCTGTACATTTTTGTACTGGTCATTTCCAAATTTGTCCTGAATTTGGTTAATATTCAATCAAAAAGGCATTTAATTTGAACTTTTGACTGGCGCAGAAATTCCTCTTTGGAATGTACAGACCCATGCTTTTGTTAATTTGATGATATGTAACGTTTCAAAATTGGAAAGAGTATCAAATAAAATGGCATTTTACACCTTTTTAAAATGAAGTAGACTTGTAAAATGTTTCCCCTCTTTCTTTTAAGGACTCTAATCTATAGACCCCTTTTATTGTCTGCCAACGCTGAGGTCAAACAATTAATTATTTCCGCATGTAAGCACTGTGCACCACTCTTGGCCAATGATAGGTCTTCAATGACCAGGGCCCAATTTCATAGAGCTGCTTAAGCCCAAAATTTTGCTTAAGCAAAAAATCCATTGCTTAGTAAAATCAGATTACCGGCCAAGACTCCACTCAATTGTTATGCTAAGTAAACAACAGCTAAATACTAGTCATAAGCAATGTATCTGGCATGAAATTTTGGCCAGTAGCATGTGTAAAATAAGCGAGCTATTTTCATGCTTAAGCAAATTTGTTGCTTAAGCAGCTCTATGAAATTGGCCCCTGAGCAAGGCACTTGTAACATCATATCGACACTGTTTTAGGAAGAGGCAATTTAGCCCTAATAATTTTGGTTGTTTACCCATACACCGATGTGTGCTAGCACTGTATACTCAGTACTTTCGCCGAGTCCTGTGAAAAAATATCACAGGCATATTACTCGGGTGGGATTTAAACCCATGACCCTTGCAATTCTAGAGCAGTGTCTTACCAACTAGACAACCGAGGTAGCCCGGTAGCTAGAGGCAGTTCGAATTTAGCCCTGGTAGCCAAAATTTCATGATTGGCGAAATCCGCATTTGAACTTTTTTTGAAATCATAGTTTTCGGACACCGTTTGCTAATTAGTGTTAGTACAAAACTATAAAATTTGATCACTTGTAACTTTGGGAAAGTGCTGACGTTAATAATAAAATCCGATATGTGTCAACACTGATTCGCCAAAATGAATTTCTTTTTAAGGAATTGCCTCCATGTGAAAACGGATTAGGATATGAAATTGCCCAGGTCGAAATTCCAGTTGAACCTAGTTAAACTGGAACTAGGTGAAACCAGTTGATAAACTAGTTAAACACAGTTAAAACCAGTTGGTTTAATATGGAAAATGGACAGAAACCAACTGGTTTATAATTTCAACCTAGTTGAACACAGTTAAACCTAGTCCAAACCAGTTGGTTAACATGGAAAATGGACGAGTTTGGGCACTTTCCAGATGAACCAGTTGACCCCTGTTAACTAGGTTCAACTGGAATTTTGACCTGGGTGGGGTCTATTGGAAAACTGTGTGCATTTCAACACTAGAATGGACCTCGAAGCCCCTCTTTCAATAAAAGGCCTACCCCGAGGCCAGTGATCTCCACTTACCTGGCTGTGCCTGTCCCCAGTTAGTATAAGATATAGCTGAGCCATCAGCCCATTCATACAACCCTGAGTTGTTTGGGTCACTCATTCCTATCCATACATTAGTGCCGTGCGTCTGCAGGCCTACTTGAGCACTCACATAAGCTGCATCATACCTAATAATATTAAAAACAACAAGACTCATAGCTTATGCATCGTGAAAAAATACTTAGTTAATGTCTGCGATGACACCATGTTAAAAACTCTTTTGTAAGTAGTGGTTAAGCCTGGGCGATATCGATTTATTTTATTCCCGTCATATCGTATACAATAAATATCGTGATATTCGATATAATCGTGATTTATTAAATTTGACATCATCAGTCTTCAAACTCCCAGTGAAAGTTGTAGAGGAGACAGTCCTAGCATAAGAGAGGTGTTCTAATGACCTATTCTTCTGGTTTTACTCCAAACCTATATGGGGTGCAAGATGTCTCGGCTAGGAAATACATCGCGATACTTATAATCGATATCGCACTACTTAATCTTTGTACCGCGCATTGGGACTCCGTGTGTAATGCGCTTTATAAGAACGGTTTATTATTATTATTATCATTATCATTATTATTATATCGCGATTTATCGATATTTCGATAATCAAATCGATCTGATATCAAAATCGTTTCCAAATTAGTATCCCGATATTGAATAATATCGTGGTATCCCCCAAGCTTAGTTGGTGTGGCTCTGAGAAGAGCTAGTCTGTACTGCTCGACGTTTCGGTCAGTGTACTCTTCTTCAGAAGGTGGTCAGAGCACACTGACATGATCCAGCAGTACAAACTAGCACTTCTCAGTGCCACCACGACTCACGAAAGAGTTTTTTCATGGTGTCAATGGAAATCTTATACTTAATTAACAATATTAATGTGTATTTATTATGCACTTTTACAAGCCACAAGTATTCAGTAACCACAAGGGGAACTGCCCCGGTAATTTTGTTTATCATTTCGGGTTGAACAAAGAACAATTTACCAGAGCCGGATGTGAACCAACGACCTCTAGATTATTGTGACAGTGCTCTACAAACTGAGCTATAAAGCCCTATACTGGCGGCCTCCATATTTTGTCAATGCTTTCTTTAGTGCTTTCTGCTCTACCGGCCAGGCTTCGAATTGATGATACCCAAGCCTACATTTGTATGTACTGTGAAAGGGGTAACCCTGTTTCAGCCCTATGAGTAGGTGGCAACGGCCTCTGGAAAATATTAATGAGCGCACACCTTGAAGTGGCCTTCAGGCCTTGTGTGTCAGGCGACTTGCATAAAACAAATAAAATAAAAAAATAAAAAGTCAGAAGCAATACAATAATTAATTGACAAGTAAAGCCAGGGACACACCAAAGCTAAGGATACAACCTGGGAAGCAGCAGCCAGGGGATCACCTAAATTAAGGGGATGCAACTTTTTTATTTCAAGTATTTAGTAATAAACCAAACGATAATACAAGTGAACGGGTACTTTTGCCAATTTTCTTATTCTGGTAGGCATTATTTTGATATGCTTAGCTACATTTTATTCTGAAGTTAGTTCCATGAAAATTGTGCCCAGTGGTGAAGAGACTTACATATGACTGACAGATACCAAGTTACCACCCATACTGTTACAATTACTCCTGGCTGTACTCCAAGTAGCTGGGCTGGTCTCAAATTTGTAACACGATCCCAGATATGCTTGCCATCCCTGTGGATTCAAAAACACAATCATCATTAATAAAAAAGAAATTAAAAGATTGGAGGTGAACAGAGAAACATTTACTAGAGCGGAATTTGAAAATCGCAAATTGAAAGAACAATTTGGGGGATCATACAAAGAGTTGACAGGAGTCGTTGTGAAAGAAGGTTATGAAAAATGTTGATATTTCTAAAATATAATCAAAAGAAGGAGATTAAACCAAATCTAGCAGGCAATCATGTTTATTATGCTGTTGCGCGTTAGTGGTGAAGGCGGGAGAGTTGTGTAACCGATAACAGGAGTGCATGGATCCTGGAGGAGTGTCCGCACATCCCCTAGCGATGACCAATTTAATCAACATCTTGAAACTCTCTTTTTTCTTTTGTAAACTTTAACGATTCAAGTTATCATATCGAGTTGCTGCATAGCCTTAAGGCAGTGGACACTATTTGTACTCAAAATAGTTGTTAGCATAAAACCTTACTTGGTAATGAGAAAGAAGTATTTTTCCACGAATTTGATTTTGAGACCTCAGATTTCATAGATATCTCGCACCTTCAACGACCAATAGAGCTCAAATTTTCAAAGTTTTTTTTTTAATGTATATGTTGAGATACACCAAAGGAAAAAACTGGTCTTTGACAATTACTAATAGTGTCCAGTGTCTTTAACCTCGCTACAGATGTTACCAATAATCATCACAACCTTCCCACTACTTTTTGGCGCTTCAGGATTGTTTTAAACCTCTCCTGATTATTGACTCCTAGGTACAATCCTGAATCTGCAGCTGATTAGCATTGTGTGCATCAGTACTGAAACACACACAAAATGTTATAAGAGCCACAAGTTTTCAGATAAGTTTGTTTCAAGTTTACAGAGTTTAGATATCTCTTGAAAATACTTAACACGCGCTTCTGTACTTTTTCTTAATTTTATAGGGTTCAAAACAGTGAAGTGTTAGACTTGTTGATGAACGAAATTAAGCAATTGAAATTGATGTAGTTGATAATTCCGAGTCTGTTTTACCGGCTGACATCCGGTGTTAAGAGGTGGTGTTCCTGATGGACCTTTAGCTACCTCACACACAGATGGAAAGAGATATCCCTGGCAGTTGATATCATTCCATTCACCCTATAGAAAAATAAAACAAAATAATGATAACAATAATAATATCGAAGTCTTTATGTAGCGCACGTATCTACCAAACAAGGTACTCAAGGCGCCGAGTATATACAAACTTTCAGAAAGATAGGTTATTGCAGTGATGAATTCTGAGACCCAACTATGTAGCACCTTATAAAAGGGTCTACAAGGTGCTACGGCGCATACAGCAGCCACAGCCAGGAACACTGGGGCGAACCCCTTCTCTTTCTGATAAGTGCACTGGGTTCTTTTATATGCCAATCATATTTAAACCAACAGTATAACCACTGTATAACCATTGTATAACCAAAGTATAACCATAGACCCTATCGCAAATACCAATGCGCAAGCGCAGACTGTTGAATGAGGTGCATTATGGGATAGATATGGATCAAATTTGGATACCAGCAAGACCACGATGCACCTAATTCCAAGCTTTACGCGCGCGCCCCGGTATTTGCGAAAAGGTCTATTTCACATGTTCCACAGTATAGAGGGAAGTACTGTAAATGTCTTAGGAATTTTAGCAATGCATAAAGCTTTCATTTTGGGTTGAACAAAGGATAAATGACTCAAGTGGGACTTGAACTTGCGACCTCTGGATTAACGTGCCGGCACTCTTAATTCCAACTGAGCTGTCTAGACCTATGCTGTCAAAATCTTTGTTCGGGTGTCAAAGTATTGTAAATATGGCTTGGCAATTAAGCTAGGATGTCACATGCCTGGTAGTTTTTTTTTTTAAATGGCAGGGCAATTAAGTTTCCAACTAAATTGGATTAGAGTACTGAACAACCATCTCAGATGCAAAATTATTTTCAAGTCTAAAAAAGGACAATCAAGAAGAGAATAAAATAGAAAGTTGCCGGAATGAAGTGGAGGAGGGGGAAGGGAATCAAACAAACTGTTGATAGTATAAAACATTGTGAGAAACAGCTCCCTTAGAAGTAACACTTTTTTGAGAAAGAGGTAATTTCTCACTTAAATGTTAAAACACTTCAGGCTGAAGCCTTTTATGATGCATCTGAAACTTTCATTATTCTCTTGCAACTTCGATGACCAATTCACACAAAGTTTTCACAGATTTGTTATTTAATGGATAATGTTAGGAGTGAGAGACCTATGACAATTACCAAATTGGTCCAGTGCCTTTAAACAGAAAATTCATAGTTTTGATGAACCCAAAACTTACGCTACTCATGTATATCTCCACACAGTCTTCAGTGCCTTGGTTGTTAGGCTCATAGTATGCCCAATTGGTGAACGTAACTTCAGTGCCATCTAGCCATTCATAGTACATTTCAGAGCTAAGGTCACTCATGCCGATCCAAGCACTCGATTTATAATCAGAAGTTAGATCTGGGTTGAGCAGATGAGATTCAATCATTCATCAAAAATGCACAAACATAGGTATTCTTCTAGAAGTGGGGTTGGGGTTATTAGAAAATATCATATGAATTTCTCATTTATAATTTTGGTGTGTGTTTTTAGCCTTCGAGAAGGACTTTGCTAAGCTCAAAACACCAGGCCGTTAAATGATTTTTGCATTTATACCATAGGTCTTCTTGTTTGATAAGCAGTTTGCAACAGCTAATTCTAATAAGAGATGTTAAATTTGCATCAGAAAGAATATTAATTGGTTTTTAATCATGCCTGTGGTGTTTTTTTCCACAGGTCTCGGGAAAGTACTGAGTATACAGTGCAAACACACATCGGTGTATGGGTAAAAACCAATTAATACAGCTAAGGCCGTGTCCTAAACGGCGACTTCGGCTACAGCTACGGCTAGATCGCGCGCGTCTGCCTATTCGTCAACACTGGTAGACGCGCTGATCTAGACGTAGCTGTAGCCGAAGTCGTTGTTTCGGACACGGCCTAAGTCTATTTTCTGTAAAGAAACAATTAGACTCATTTATTAAAGAGCTCAATTCTTTTTGGTGGATATCTGAATTTAAGCCATGGAATGAAACTGCTGAATGATCCTTAAAACTCTAATGGTAAAAGGTTTTGGGTAGCATATAGTTTATGGGTTAGTGGATTAGGGAGAGGCTGGTTGGGGCAATAGGTTGGGATGGGTTGGGATAGATTGGATGGGTTGGCCTGGTTGGGATTGAGATGGGTTGGCTAGATAAGACTGGTTGGGATGGAAGGGGTCATACGGGATGAATAGCAGAGGTGGTGGGGCACAATAGGTTGGGATGGGTTGGGATAGATTGGATGGGTTGGCCTGGTTGGGATTGAGATGGGTTGGCTAGATAAGACTGGTTGGGATGGAAGGGGTCGAACAGGATGAATTTAGCAGAGGTGGTGGGGTGCAAAAGGTTGGGATGGGTTGGGATAGATTGGATGGGTTGGCCTGGTTGGGATTGAGATGGGTTGGCTAGATAAGACTGGTTGGGATGGAAGGGGTCATACGGGATGAATAGCAGAGGTGGTGGGGCACAATAGGTTGGGATGGGTTGGGATAGATTGGATGGGTTGGCCTGGTTGGGATTGAGATGGGTTGGCTAGATAAGACTGGTTGGGATGGAAAGGGTCATACGGGATGAATTTAGCAGAGGTGGTGGGGCGCAATTAGTTGGGATGGGTTGGGGAGATTGGATGGGTTGGGCTGCCTAATTGGGCTAGATGGGGTAGGCTGGGATAGATGGGATGGAATTGCTTGGCATGAGTTGGGCTAGATTGGATGGGTTGGGCTGGTTGGGTTGGGTTAGGATTGAGATGGGTTGGCTAGATAAGACTGGTTGGGATGAAGGGGGGCCATACGATAGGTGGGGCCAGATGGGATGAGTAGTGGTAGGGATGGAATGGGTTGGAATGGGTTGGTGGGTCGGGGTTGGGATGGGTTGGGCTAGATGGGTTGGGAAAGTGGGCTCAGATGTGTTGGATGGGTGGGTTGGGATAGGTTGAGCCAGATAGGATGGGTAGGCCTAAGGCTGGTTGGGGTTGGGCTAGATGGGATAGGTTGAGCTAGGTGTGGTTCGAGTAGGTGGTGTGAGATGGGTGGGGTGAGTAAATGATTTATAACATAAAAACTAGACATGAAGGAAATTACCATCATTACAACTCTTCAGAAATGGTGTGGTTGGTTAATTTAGACCAATATAAGACCGCTTTTAAACATGACTGTTTTTCTGTTGAAATCCTATATTATAGACCGATCAATTAAGCTCCGCCCAAGGCACATGTATGAGCAAGGACATGGAGCCTCTCCAATGCCATTTTGCACAACTCTGCCGCGCAGGCTTGCAAACCTACGCGCACGCCTGTTGGACTTTATTTTGTCGGGCTTTTGGTTGCGCAATGGGTTGTGATTGGTCAATACGCAAAGGCGCGGAGCTTAAAGGATCGGTCTTTTGTCTATAAAGACAAGAAAAAAAAAAAGGAAAAAGAATTCTGTTAACTATAGTACCTTGATTAATAGCACTCAGAACAAAGTTATTCTCATTCAGGTTAGCGATTGAGACGAGGTTTGCGTTGTTCATGCGCGCCTGACACTGCGTCTGTGCACTGCTGAAATCAGTCTTATCGCTCTGAACATAGTAACAGCTATCACCATAGGGCAACCAGTCATCAGATGGGCAGTTATAAAAGGATGGGAGGGTTGGTGGTGGTGCGTCGGTAGTCGCCGAAAAATCTGAAGAGTAGAAGAGAATTAGGCAGTAGAGAAATTCAGAAGCTCACAAAAACAGTGCATTAAAATCACTCATTTCTTGCAGACAATGGCTGGTCCAGGTTTTAATTAAATTTGATTTTGTATGTGTAACTTCTAGTGCTATATTATTATAACAATAATTATAATTTTGCAAGGGATTTTTTAATGCCTGCCGCCTTTCAAAACTAGTGTTCTCCCTGAAAGATTTCCTCAGGCTAAAAAATCATAAGTCGTTTGCGTGTTAAATTTGATTGTTGTCTGGTACAAAGTGTGCTTGATCACAAATTAATCCATTAATCTCTTAAGCGGTTTTCACCTTCTGTTTAGTTTGTTTCAGTTCCTAGATGTCAGCTTAGTAAGGGTTCCTGCGCCAGGAGTGCCACCTTGTGACACGACATGGCACAGTAAAAGTCTCCATTATTATTAATATTATTATTTTAATTCTTTGTACAAACAGACAGTTTCTGTTTTTTTTTGGGGGGGGGCCTTATTACCTCTCTCATAGTAATCAAAAGGATCCAGGTTGTCAGTAGGTACCAGCCCGCCGCTTGATACCTGAGTGTTCAGTCGACATTCCATATTGATTCTCCCGTAGTCAAAGGACATACAGTTGGGACTCTTGATACATGCCATTGCGCAATCCTCGGGCCACACACTGGGTATCACTACGGCATTGGTTTGGTCAAGTTTCCTCAGACGAGATGGGATGAAGTATGTTTGGATGTAATCTTTTTCAAACAGAGGAAAAACAATCAATATTTTAAAGGCAGTGGACACTACTGGTAATTACCCAAAATAATTATTAGCATAAAACCTCACTTTGAAACGAGTAATGGGGAGCTGTTGATAGTGTAAAACCTTGTGAGAAACAGCTCCCTCTGAAGTCATGTAGTTTTCGAGAAAGAAGTTTTTTTCCACGAATCTGATTTTGAGACCTCAAAAATAGATTAGATTTTGAGGTCTCGAAATCAAGCATCTGAAAGCACACAACTTTGTGTGACAAGGGTGTTTTTTCTTTTCATTATTTCGACAACTTCGACGACCAATTGAGCTCAAATTTTCACAGGTTTGTTATTTAATGCACATGTTGAGATACACCAAGTGAGAAGACTGGTCTTTGACAATTACAAAAGGTGCCCAGTGTCTTTTAATCAAGAAATAGGATTTGATTTGAAACTTTGCATGGTAGAAGTATAATTACGAGAGGTTTGCAGTAAACACCATGTGAATTTCTCTTTTGAGTAGTGTTGGTTCTGAAAAGAACCGGTGGTTAAAGGAACACGTTGCCTTGGATCGGACGACTTGGTCTATAAAAACGTTTGTAACCGTTTGTTACTAAATGTATATGGGTAGAAAGATGTTGTAAAAGTATAATACAATGATCCACACAAACATGCCTCGAAATTGCACGGTTTTTCTTTTACCTCGTCGACTAACACAGTCGGCCATTTATGGGAGTCCAGTTTTTGATTCTCATAAATGGCCGACCGTGTTAGTCCGCAAAATAAAAGGAAAACCACGAGATTTCAAGGCAAATTTGTGTGGATCATTGTATTCTACTTTTAAAACATCTTTTCAACCATATGCATTTTATAACAAACGGTTACAAACGCTTTTTATAGACCAACTCGTCCGATCCAAGGCAATGTGTTCCTTTAACGACTCAACGTTTCGATCAGTATGATCTTCTCCAGAAGATGATCAAAGCATACTGATCGATATGTTGTCGAGTCGTTAACCACTGGTTCTCTTCAGAACCAACACTACTCTCTTAGTTAAATCAAACAAATTTAAAGTGAAAACAATTATAAACAATCACAAAAAAAGGTCAGAAAATATTGCAAAATAAGATGAGTAGGATTTAAAACTTTGCATGGTGGGAGTAAATTTAGGTGAGGTTTTGCGGTAGCACCATATGTGAATCTGATTTGAGTAGTGTTGGTTTTGAGAAGGTGGTTGACAACTCAGTATGCTCTGATCGTCTTCAGGAGAAAAATAGAATGAACAAAATCAAACAAAGCGACCATTATTAATTAATTAACTTATTAATTAACATTAACATTTATTTCATCGCTGCCATTCATCTTACAGTACATAGATTAACATTACATTCAGTTACACAATAACATGTTTATGATAAAGTAGGCTATTACAATGTATACGCAATATAAATAATAGATTAACAACAATTTTATATGTAATAAGCGGTTGGACAACAATTAGGTTCAGGTGAAGCCGTGGCTTTTGTTCCTTAACCTAAGGACAGACGAACACAAAAATAACAGCACCAGCACATATTGTACAGACAATAGACTTGACAGACAAACACAACAACGGCTAATGTAAGGTGTGTTGAAAGATAACATAACCTAGGCAATGCAGAAACAGTCATAATCTATGAATATCCATCAAGTAGTTGCTTTTTCAAATTTCTTGTAAAGACAGGTAGAGTAATTGATTTTTTAATTGAGTTACTCAGAAAATCAGAAAATCAACTAAAACAAACAACGGCCTTACAATTATTTGGAATAAGAAAGAAAATTCAAGTTGAGTAGGGTTAGGAGACTCTTACCTATTTGCTTGCAGGCATATGGACGTACTTGGAAGCACTTGTTGTCATTCCATTTGCCACTGCCCGTGTAAAAGTCACAACAGTTCTCACCGGCCAGTCCGTCATTGTTAGGTTCACCTTGAAGGAGTGAAAATAAATAAATTAACAAATTAGCCAAAGAAGATAATTGCACCATGTTTTACTCCTGGGGAGGGTATAAGAATAAATTATGGTTAGTGAATAACACATAAGGAAAGGAATTTTTAACTTGGAACAAAAACATCTGAATCCCACCCGAGTAGCAAGCCTGTGATGTTTTTTTCCCAGAACTGGGGAAAGTATTGAGTATGCAGTGCACACATAAGTGTAAGGGTAAAAACAAAATCTGTATCTTTATTATTATTATTATTACTAGAATACTGATTAAACAAATGTGTATAATTCATACCACTATCCCAGTTGAAATAATTGAATGGTGATCCATCAGTCCATCTGAATCCCCCTTCACCTCCGAGATCACTGGCTCCGATCCATAAAGCACCGGTCGACAGATAGTTCACACGAGCTGTTATCAGCAAACAAAAAGGGCACACAACATTCAATACCACGTTACGAGAAAATAAATAGCTGATTTTAGTTTTCTGATAGGGCTGATTTCAAAGAACTATTTAAAGGCAAAATCTACCTTCAGTTTTTGGACTTGATATACAATAAAATTAAGATGTGAACATTTCGTTATAGGGATGTAATCTGAACAATGCTGAGTGGCTCAGCTTGTTAAAACTGTTGGCGCTTGTATGGCCAGTGTAGGACACCTAGTACGAGCGTGTCAAATTGCAATTTGTTTAAGCTATTCCACTCAAATGTTTTTACACAGTCACCCTTATCTGCATCAGTTAAACATCACAAGATCAAAGAAGAAATCACAGGGGACCAGTTGCTCTTTGTCCTAATGCCTCTTTTGCGGGTTACTATTGAGCAGGTGCGATGAGTGGATCGGTCACAGGCCGAACTAAAATGTGCTATATTTTGGGCACATTTTAAACAGCCAATAAAGGATGATCTCAAATATATAAATAATTACAGTTGTCTAATAGCTGGAGTCCATAGGAAACATAAAAAAAAATATAACGAGTCTCTTACTTCATGTTAAAACATGGTAAAAAATTGTTTTCTACCGCTTCAAGCCAAGTTTCTGAAAAACGCGGGGTCAAACAAACCTGTGCGACAAAGGAATCGTGACGTCAGTGGCGGCTATTTGGTGTGGAAAATAGCGCCCTCAGTTTGCCAAAGCTGGAGAACTGTGTCCACACCCAATTAGGGGAATATCGTCACTGGCGTCAAGAGGTCATTAAAATAGATAAGCTGTTTTTGACTCTCTGCTGAAAATGCCGCGCTGCCGGGTGCATTTTTGACTCGAGTTATTCATTACTTAATGCAAATTTTGAGAGTAAAATGGTTTTTACCCGGTATCTATGATGTCTATTTGGCCATAAATCGGTAAAAGTTGAAATATTGGGATCATCCTTTATTTGCTCTTTAAAGAACCTAGAGTGAGAAAGGCATGTTGGAAAAAAATGGCGCAGCGTGAGATCGATCATGTTTTGTTCCCCTCATCTCCACAGCAAACCTTTTGGTTCACCAAATTGTAATTGTTATTCTCTGTGCAATTCCATGTCTCTAGGGACCATTGCCTACAAGCTCTGCTGCTCTGCATTGTCATAATCTTTACTGTATTGTATTCTTCAAACTGATCACTCTCGAGTGAATGTCTTTCATTTTTTGATACTGTGGAAAATAAATTAACCTTGAACCGCCGATGAGAACGAGTTTTGGCAATGTTTATTTGGCAATGTTGACTTACAGTAGAAGAATTGCTGTTCCTTGATGTCAGCGATACTGACTAGATGAGCGCCCTCGCTGTGACACTGATTCTCCGCTTCCTCCCACGTAATTTCTTCACTTCGGAAACTGTAGCACCGATCCCCAGAGCTTTCATACTCCCAACCAAGGCCGCATTTCCTGTCATAAACAACTGCCAAACATGCCAAATAAAAGAAAATGATATAACTCTTACATCGGTGTAAGGGCCAACAACGAAATTATACTCTTGATCCATTCATCTATTATCGTTGCGGTGCCCTCTGCTAAGGAATCAAACTGCCTCTAGCCATCGGGCTAGCTTAGTGGTCTAGTGCTCTAGAAATGCAAAAGTCAGAGGTTTGAATTTGACCTAAGTGATTTGCCTGTGGGTTTATTCCCATAAAACTTTTGCCATTTTCTCAACAAGTAGACAATGAATTTGGATAGTTTTGCCTATGATAATCGTAATTTTGTAACCAGACCCAATATTATGAGCCTACCAACGCTGCAATTAGATGATCTTTTTAAAAGTCAATAAACTACATATCTGTATCAACTTTGCAAGAACAAAGTACAAGTATTATCAATGACACACAAAATTTGCTGTTACTTTTGGAAAAATTTTCAGATTCATGATTAATTTATGTTTTTTAAAAAGTCTCTAAACTCAATACTTTAGAAGAAAAATGTGTAACTACGATGCATTAACTTGCAACTTGCTGTTGAAAATATTGTTCTCACTCAGAGGGCCTTACCTGGTGCTGTTGGTGCTGGAGTGTTTACATCATTGCCGGCTGATAGGACAAAGAAAGAAATGTGGGCATTCACAATTTTAATTATTTACATTAAAATATATATATTTTGTCTGTGCTTACACCATGTGTGTATCTAATTGCTAGGTAGTTGTTCTTTACAGAACTGTCTTGCTTTAATTATATTGTACTACCGCTGAGTAGGTTTCTCAGATTTGACGGGAGATTTTTTTCAGTTCTTAAACGAACTGTCATGCTTTTTAAATACTACCTGGGCGGAAGGTAGAAAATCTGCTGGGACTACTGCTTCAGCTTAAAGGGAGGGTACACATTTGGTAATTACTCAAAACAAATATTTACTTAAAAACTGACTTGGTAACGAGCATTGGAGAGCTGTTGATAGTATAAAACATTGTGGGAAACTATTCCCTCTGAAGTAATGTAGTTTTAGAGAAAGACATAATTTCTCACTAAAATAATAGACCCTTCCCATGAAATATGTAAATTGCACATAGGGCGTGCGCACTTAAGTTTTGGCTGGCAAACTGAGGGAATCGCGCTGTTTTGTACACGGCTAATGGGTGCGTGACGCAGACGCGATTGCGCGTCTGCTTAGTGCACAATTCAATGGTGTTTGCCAACCAGCAAGGTATGTACGCATGCGTGAATGTAATTCGCATATTTCATGGGAAGGGTCCATTAAAGACTTCCAGCTAGAAGTCTTTTATTCCTGTCTGAAAGCACACGAATTTGTCCAACAAGGGTGTTTTTTCTTTCATAATTTTCTCGCAACTTCGATGACCAATTGAGCCCAAATTTTCACAGGCTTGTTATTTTATGCGTATGATGGAATACACCAAGTGAGAACACTGGTCTTTGACAATTACTAAAATGTGTACAGTGCCTTTAAAGGATTAACTGCACTACTGCGGAGTGAGTTCTTAAATTGGTCTCAACGTCTCAACTAGTCTGCTCTAGTCATCGCCAGGAAACTGGAGATATATGAGAGAAGTAGCTATTTGTTATTATTTTTATTTATTATATTATATTTATATTGTTACATTCATTAATATCTTTCATTTTCAATATTCCTTGTGTTTGAAAAAATTCATGAGAGACAGTTAAAAGAAATTAGTAAATTGGATTTAAAACTTTGGGTGTAAGTTCTGCTGAGATTTGAACGACCATCAGCTCCCTTGCACCAGCCTTGCTACTAGAAAATTGAAAGTTATGCTAATTGTCCATCTGGCCACCTTGGCTCAATATCATGGAGCTGCTTAAGCAGAAAGTTTGGCTAAAAAATCTGCTTAGCAAATACAAGCAAGATACCAGCCACAAATAGTATTGTGAGATTGTATTTTGGTTGTCAATCTGGTAAGTATAAGTTTATTGTGCTTAGCTACTTTTTTGTGCTTGAAGGGTCTGGGTGTCCAAAGATTTACATTAAACTCACACAGTTTGAAGATAATGATGGTTGATAACCTCTTTAAAAAAAAACTACTAATGTGCAGTGGTTTTTGAGAAATTAGTAAAACAAGTCGCACCCATTATTTTAGCATGTAAAACGTATTTTTGTGACACTGTTTTACTCATACAGCACCTCAATAAGTAATATTTAAAGGGAAGCTTTCTGCTATCATTATCTTCAAACTGTGTAAGTTTAATGTAAATCTGCGGACAATTGTGTTTTGCGTTACAAAAAGTACCCCAATCCTTTTTGGACACTGTTGGTAATTGTCAAAGACTAGTCTTCTCACTTGGTGTATCTCAACATATGCATAAAATAACGAACCTGTGAAAATTTGAGCTCAATTGGTGGTCAAAGTTGCGAGATAACTATGAAAGAACAAACACCATTTCACACGAAGTTGTGTGCTTTCAGATGCTTGATTTTGAGACCTCAAAATGTAATTCTGCGGTCTCGAAATCAAATTTGTGGAAAATTACTTCTTTCTCGAAAACTGTGTCACTTCAGAGGGAGCCGTTTCTCACAATGTTTTATACTATCAACCTCTCCCCATTACTTGTTACCAAGAAAGGTTTTATGCTAATAATTATTTTGAGTAATTACCAATAGTGTCCAGTGTCTTTAAGCAGCTACAGTGTATATGAAACTGTTATTGTAATGTACAGATTTGAACTTACTCTTGGGTTTCTTGCAGATGAAGCGGTATGGGTAGTCACAGTTAATGTCATTCCAGACTCCAACCTTCTGGAAAGCTGATTCCAAATGAACACAATCCTCGTCACCTCCGGCACCAAAGTTATTGGGCTCCCCAGATCCCCAGTTCCGGAAATTTGTCTGTATAATTGCAGTGATAGCAAAAATTAATGATGTTGGTATGATGGAAATTGAAGAAATTTAGTTTCTCGAAATCAAATCTGATTCAATTTTGTCAACTCTAAAATAATAATCTAACAAATTTACAAGGGTGGGTGTCGAACCAATAACCTCCGGATTAATGTGCCGGCGCTTTACCAACTGAGCTATCTAGCCCTATGTTGGCATTGTCCCTATTTTATCAATATCTTTGTTTGGGGGTGCCAGAAGCCATACAACTGTTAACTGCCGTGTAGCCAGGGATCATTAATAATAATTTTGATTGAACAAAGACAAATTTACAAGAGTAGGATTTGAACCAAGTCCTGTGGATTAACATGCCGGCATTCTACCAACTTAAGGGGATGCAACTATTTTTTTCAGAAATCTAAAGGTGATCTCCTGTCTGCCGATTTCCAGGTTGTATGGCAAACATGGGTGTGATCCGTGGCCACACAACAGTTATTGTTCTACCTCGGTAACAAACTGTGAAGTTTGATTGGTCGAGAACCAATCATGTGACGCGCAACAAAAACGCATGTTACATGGCTCGACGGGCCGGGTAACATGAAAAGTGATGTACACCGGTGTACATCACCTTGATCGTTCCCAGCGTTGGTTGATTTCCAGCGCTGTGTACGAAACAACAGCGGGTTCGAGGGAATTGTTTCTTGTTCGTCTGCTTATTAAACAATGAATAGTCCGTCGTAATAATGTTTGAAGATGACAACAGAACTACGAGAAGAGGAATAACAATTTCACAAAGGTATAACAAAACAATTGTTGCATGCTGTGACTGGTGTCCATGGCGTTTTGTACACCCTCGAGGGGAAATGGCACTCTTGGCTTCGCCTCAGGTTCCATTTTCCCCCTTGGGTGTACAAAACACCATGGACCCCGTCACAGCGTGCAATAATTGTATAATGGTTGTATGGGTTGTGACTGGCAACTCCAAACAAATATTTTGACAAAGTAGGGAGACCACAAAATATCAGGGCTAGATAGCTCAGCTCAAAGTGCTGGCACATTAATCCACAGGTTGTTGGTTCACATCCTCCTCTTGTTAAAAGTCACCCAGTCAGTTAACCTTGTGGTTTGTTTGATAAGCATAAATCTTCAATCAAGTTTCATGCTTCTTCTCATTGAACCCAAGTCTCAACACTCATGGGAAGACAGGTCTTTTTCTTCAGTTGCGCCACGCATCTGGAACTCTCTACCACTTAATCTTTGAACTTGTCTTTGTACCACAACATTCAAGTCTCTTCTCAAAACTTATCTTATGTCACAGGTTTTCAAGGACCAATGTTTGTTGTGTCTGTTTTTCTTTGGTTTTGTTTTGTTTTGTTTTGTTTGTTGTTGGTTTTTACTGCGCCTTGAACACCTAGCAGGGTGGATACGTGCGCATTACAAGTCTTATTATTATTGTTATTATAAAAGAACATTAATTAGGGAGCCAAACCTTTTTTGACAAAACAATCATGGAGAATAAGATTAAATTTTACGATAAAGGGACAATACATCTAAACTACAGCAAAAACAATCATTTTTTCAACAATAATGTGAGAAACAATAAGAAATGTGAAACTGGAGAGTTACATATCATTGGTCAGAAAGCAGAAGTAGGGCTCATAACATTAGAATGAAATTTGAACAATGCAGAGTACACAGTTAGTCACGAATAATTAGCACATTAATGACAAAATTTAGGCGTAAAGTTCAAAGAGACGCTTTTCTTCCCTACCCTACGGACAGACAGAAGTAAGACCAAGGAAGCGTAACGCAGGGATGTGAAAGGCTGTTGAAAAAGAAACCTTAACTATAAGTATATATATTTATATATTTGTTACTTGGTAAAACAAAAATTTGGGGGTGGGGGTTTAAAAAAAGAAAGAAAAGATTTCCGGTTTAAAAACGGAGAACATGGACACATTAGACAAATGAAACAGATTAGACATTCATAAATACCTCAGACAGTTTCGCTATTCCTATGAGCACTTAAAATTTTTGCATTTATTTTACTTTTTGACCAAAAAGTGATGATGTTTTTGACCGAAAAGGTATTTATGTATGGGAATCAAAGTGTGTGATCGGTTTTCAACTAGTGGTTTAAACCCACCAAGGCCTGGTTCTTGATAATTTACCTCGGACTTCATCTCGGCAAAATTATCAAGAATCAGGCTTCGTTGGGATTAAACCACTAGTTGATAACCTCTTCACCACACATTGATTCCTATATTGTATTACCGTTGATCCGTCTGTCCATCTGAAGTTTCCTTCTCCTACGGTATCATGAAGACCAATCCAGTGGCTCTCCTCAACAAAACTCGCTCTCACTGAAAAACACAAAAAAACAAACCATAAATTAGTATTATTTAGACCTTTTTCAAATCCTCGGCACAGTGCCTAAACTGTGTGGATAATCCCCCATAACTACAACTGAATTTCTAATTTTTTTTTCTGTACTGTTTAAAGCCATTGGGGGTGGACCCTTTTGGTTAACAGTATTGTCCAAGGCCCACACTTTGTGTATTACAACTATTATTTAAAATAACAAACCTGTGAAAATTTAGGCTCAATCGGTCATCGGAGTCGCGAGAAAATAACGGGAAAACCCACCCTTGTATCCGCACATTTCGCCGTGTCATGACATGTGTTTAAAATAAATCCGTAATTCTCGATATCGAGAATTGATATTGTTTTACTGTTTTCCCAAAAAGTAAAGCATTTTATGGAATAATGATTGATATTGTTTAACTGTTTTCCCAAAAAGTAAAGCATTTTATGGAATAATATTTCAAGAAAAGTCTTTCAACTACCTTCTGTAAACCCTGTAAGTTATTTGTAAATCTGTGAACTTTTTGTTTCTGTACCGAAAGGGTCCAATGGCTTTAAAAGGTTTTTGTACCTTTTGGTTCTGAAAAGAACTAGATGGTTGATAACTCAATGATTCGGTCAGTTTGCTCTGATTGTCTTTGTTCACATTTGATTAATTATTATATACAAATAATAACGGACAGTCATAAAGACCAGGAGTAATGATGTACAAGCGCCGAGTGTCACAGAGTGACAGATTTTAGCACTATAAGTAGCAACTATTAGGGAGGTTAGCTGCACGTTACAAAAACAAATACATTAACGTGAACGTCAACCAATTGGGTTGTTAAAATCTCATGTTTTTAGCATACATGAAGTCACCTCTTTCACAGCAGACGTCATACGTGAGCATGAAATAAGCCAAAAGTGGTGACGACACCTAGAAACAACACAGTTTTTTTATGTTCACGTTTATGTAATTGCACTGGTGACGCGAAGCTAAATCTCGATAATATTTATGGTAAATACCCATAGAGTTATATATAAGAACTAGAGGGCGCACTGGCCTATATACGTGCCCCGGCATGCGCACAGGCGGCCATTTTCTAAGTTGACAAAACAGCCATCTCACAGCGTGTGTTTGTGCGGCCATTTTGTAAGTTGAACAAACAGCATCGCATGATTGTTCAATAAAAAAAAACTCAAACGTGTATTTCATATTCAACGCGCGTGCAGAATGACGCGCTTGTCATCTTGCGGTCCCGTGGCGTTTGTGCACGAAGCATCACTCGTGCGCCCTCTAGTTCTTGTATATAACTCTATGTAAATACCTGACAAGAATGACTGCTCTTCTGCAGAGTGTACACTGACAAGATGGCTGTCTGAGCCGAAACCATTGCAGATTGACTCTGCTGTACTCCAGGTGGCTGTGTCCGCGGGACTGAAGTAGTAGCAAGAGTCTCCATTCAGATCCCATCCTGGATCACACCTTCCAGTACCTACAGGGAGTTATTTATACTATGTATTATTAAAGGGGTCGATACCTTTTTTTATAGCAAGTTTTTCACCGTGACATGATGCCCTACTGACTGAGAATGAAGATGTTTGGAATATAATTACAAGAAGTTTAAGCTTCATTAGTCGACAAGTTTGTGAAAAAAAGGAAAAATACACAGAGAAATGTTTTTAGGAGAGTCGCGTAAATCCATTGTAGGCCTACATGCTAAAATAATGTTCATCTCCCTGAGAAGAATTCTTTTATCCTGAACTTGTCTCACTAATTTATCAAAAACTTAAACACCTCAGCAAGTAATATTTGAAAAGGAAACTTTTAAACTGTTTAACATAACTCTGAGACTGTTTGTGTTTTGTGTTGTACAAAAAGTACCTATAAACACTTTGTTTCTGGTAACAAAAGCAAGGATGGCCTAAAGTGAACTGATCACAGTAGCTTGCAAGACTGAGGAAACCAGAATTTTCAGAATTTGGGTTTAAGTCCCGGCAAAAGATACTTTTGTCCTTGAGCAAGGCACTTACCGTAATTGATTCTCGTAGCCCCCTAATGGCTATTTACGCAGCATTGGGTTGCATGCTCCTATCGATACCCTTTCTGCGATCAAACATCAAGATGCATCGACTTTTTTCCCATGTACAAGCAATGCATAGCGCTTGACAGTTTGTCCTACACTCTCCATGTTTTTTAAGCTGAAACTTCTCTCCTATTTATGTGGTAGTTAATTTCAAAACTACAACTGCATCAAGCCTGTTTTAATTTAAAGTGGAAATTCACTAACACAAATGACTTACTCATGTTTGGGGGTACAGATGTGACAGCGGCTCCTTGTTGGGGGAAAAAATATAATGCTAAGATTATTTAATTTCATTTTAATTTCATTTAATTGATCTTAATTGTGTAGCCAAAGACTCTCGGAATATTGAACTCAATCACTGTAACTTAATGAAGAGAAGACAGGGAAGGAAGTTTAAATTTTAGATTTGGGAGGAAAACCCCAGAGAAGGGACAACCCACACTGCGTCAAGTAGGGACTGAAAAACCCAATCTGCACAGTGTCCCAGGCGTGATTCACGCCTGGGGTCCTAGAGGTGGACAGATTAAACAGACTGATGAAAGTATATCTATATATATTGTTGGTCCCAATGCTATAAACACTCCACACATGAAATAATAATAATAATAATAATAAAAAGATATTTATAAAGCGCCAAATTGCCACAAAAAGGCCTCAAAGCGCTAGATACAAAGGTAAAAAGCAATTTCCAAAATACAACATTACAATACAGAGGGTTTCTGAAGAAAACGGTTTAAAAAGACAATAACAAAAAATGCTATGAGGCAGTTTACGAAATCTGGACCAGCCAGTGAAAAAGTAGAAACAACTCTACAAAACAATTATTTAAAATAATATTGCCTAAAAAGGTAAGTCTTCAGATGACGCTTAAAAATGTCAATACATGACAAGCCTTAGGGGCAGCAATACTGAAGGCTCTGCCACCATAGGTAGATGTCCGAGGAGGTGAGGGTTGTTGCAAGAGGTTAAGGGATGTGGAACGAAGGGTGCGTGTGGGTTGATGACGATGAACAAGGTCCTGTATGTACGAAGGGGCAAGGTTGTGGAGTGCTTTGAAGGTAAGATTGAGAGTCTTGTAGATTATCCGTTGTGAAACTGGTAGCCAATGGAGTGATTGGAGGATTGGGGTTATATGCTCGTGATGAAAGGCAAAAGCAAATTGTCCCATGAACATCAAAAACAAAAAATATTTGCCCCCATTTTGCTTTGATTTAGCCCCTTTTCCAACCCAGATCTCTGTTAAGTATGAGGTATATTTTGGATTTGTAAAAGAAAAATGACCGATTCAGTTTGTTCTATCACATTATTAAAGACTTGAGGAGAGACAATTATAAATCCATTTTGCTCAATTTGTCCTTTGACCGAAAGAGGAATGTAAGGCCCTCTAAAGTCCTTCTTCCAGGTACATAACCTTTTTTTCCCAGTAACAACAGAAGATCAGAACTGAAATACCCCAAAAGACTCGTCCAATTTCCACGCTGAGGTTAACCTTCCTATAATGACTAAAGCCCGGTTCATACTTCCTGCGAATGCGAAGCGAATCTGGACGTCACAAATTCGCAACGAACAATTCGCAGCAGTTGAACTCTGCTCTACTCCCTTGCGGATAATCGCTGCGAAAGGAGGGTGTGACGTCCCATTGTCGTCAAATTCGCTTCGCATTTGCAGGAAGTATGACCCGGGCTTTATGTAGGGCAGAAAACAACAAACTTTCATGCTTTTGAACATAATTTTACAAAATAATCTGCTTACACATTTTTTCTAGTGAAACTTTTGCTACACCCTTCTTTCAGGCGCAACAAATTTTAACTTTTGCAGGAATGTTGAGGTGTAAAATAGTATGTTTTCTAATAACTTATACTCCATCATTGTCCTAAGTCTTTTTCACACTGTAATAAAATTAAACTTTTCAACCAATAACTGTATACATTATTCTGTGTATTTTCTTTTAGACTTTCGTAAGCCCACATGAATTTTCCCCCTGGTTGGACAATTAAGAAAAACAATGGGGTTGTTGTATAACCTTATGTTTTATGTATAGGATAATTCCCGAGGTGCGCGCCATTCGTGGGTATGAATGGCCCAAGCCCGAGGGCCATTCGTACCCACGAATGGCTTGTCACCGAGGGCATTATGCGACTTAACCCACACCTGTGACGTCATGCTATTGTTAAAATCGCTCCATTATTTTGCACGAACGGCGCGATATTGTTTAATTTTTAAGTCAATTGTTTGTATGTATTACGTAAGCTTGTTCACTTCAGTGAACACCACCGGTGGTGCGTGAACAATGGACGAAGACCAACATTTAGGACGGAAATACGCTCGTTCCTTCGATAGTGGCTTCATAGATCGGGAGCGAAAGTGGCAGCAGATAAGTGATTTTGTTTCTTGACTTTAAGTAAATTTAGTTAGTGATAGAAAATGACTATCAAATGATGTTGTAGCCGACTTTCTTGGTCTACAAAAAAACCAAAAGGTGAAGATAAAAGAAGTGACCTACCCGCGTACAAGCCTGTAGTTTCAGATATTTCTGACATTTGTTTTTAATAAACAAATTTAAGCTAACTTTATGATCAACAGTTTCAGTTGAACTCCTGTTATTTTATAAAGATATTGAAAGAAGTATCTTTGCAATCTTAAATTTTAGGGACTTTACTCACTTACCATGTTTGTGTATGATAAATTAAGCATTTTGAATTTTTAAAAACAAAAACAAAAATACTGGTTAAAATGAAATTGATTTATCTGAATTACTGTTGTAGTTCTACAATTATTTTTTAACATCTCAGCTAAATAATAATAATGTAGCTGTTCACTTGTGGAAAGTCTTAACGATCATTTTGCAATACATGTGTAGCTCACCATATGGTCCATGGTGTCATTGGCTTCATTTACTTTATTCCCTAACTCTTTTATGCACAATGGGTGAATAGATGTACCCATCGCGCCATTCGTGCAAAATAATGGAGTGATTTAATGTCACAGGTGTGGGTTAAAACTTTGAAAACAAAAAAACCTGAAAACACACACAAAACTGCATCCCGTTAAGGTAATACATGTGCTACCACTTTCCAGGTTGTGATCTCTGGCTATACAATCGGCAGTTACAGGTTAAATGGTGTGTGACTGGCACCCCCGAACAAACATATTGACTAAAATTAATAGGGAAACCACCATCATAGGGCAAGATAGCTACGATGGTCTAGCACTGACACGTTGATCCGGAGGTCGCAACGGAGCCATCTAGCCCGTCGGTCTCTCTATTTTGTCAATATCTTTGTTTTGAGGGTACCAATCACAACCTTTAAATGATGTGTAGCCAGGGATTACAGCCACTGATACCACCTGGGAAGTGGCAGTAGAGGAATCACCTTAAGGGGGATGCAACCTTTTAATGAAGACATACCAGCTTGTATTTTACAGATGAAACCTTGAAGATTGTAACAGTCTTTGGCCATCCATTGTCCTGATGAACTTCCTAAATGAAAGATCAATACCAATCAATAACTAGAGGTTCAAAGAGGATTATGTAAGGATTGGTAAGTTACGGATTTGGCTATGGCTACAATCCCGGCCAAAATGTTTGGGCCACCCATTCCTAATGTTATAAAAAACAATTCCATGTCCACTTCCCATTGACAATAAACAATTTCTCCCCCGCCCCTGTCCTCCTGCTCGATGTTGATTGGAATGCAGAAGACTGTGCAATTAGAACCAACATTGAAAGGGGGCAGGGGGGCCCCAACAAGATAAGGCCGGGATTGTAGATTTCGTCATGCATTGAAGTATAGTACGCCCTTAGCAACAGTCGTAGCCATAGCTGTAGCTGCCGATTTAGATACACACCAACCTTAGATTGAATGCAGTTGTCTCTATAATTGGTCCTCATTTTTAACAACGAAAAAAAAACAAAAAAAACTATATTAAAATCTTACATCAAATTAGTTTGTCACTTTCTCCAGAAAACGCTGACAAATCTGTTTTGCTCAGAATCTTCTGCAACACACTCATACAACCAAAAGTTGCTGACAGTTATTTCACATTTTTATAATGGGTAATATCGCAGACAAACTTCAGAAAAAGTTCCAGAATTTATTTGTCGATGATGTTTGTTTTACCTTACTTTGGGTTGGATGGCTTTTCGGATGTTATATTCTTCACACGTATCAACAGAAATTGAACATGTGAGAAGTAATTTAATGATGTGGCTATTGCAAAGTTGAAATGATCCGGTGTGGCGGTTTCAACTTTCCGCCGTGTTCAGTTTTCCGAATGACCAAATACGGTAACATTACGTCATGCGATGCCTGCGCACAGCAAGCAAAAGTAGTCAATTTTTAGTGCTGTATTGAGTCATCCGCGTTACTCTCCGGTAGCTGTAGTCATGGCGGCGTCCACGAGTACAACGAGCGGCGAACGCGTGGATCGTATGAGAGAATTTGGTGTGGCACAAGCAGTGTAACCTGCTTACAGCTGTACGCATGAATACGTGTAAAGATGGGGCAAGAGAATGTGACTAAACAGAAAAGAATCGTAATAATAAACAACTTGGGGTCACTGAGAGAACTACAGTACTCGCCAGGGTACTCGCAACTGTATTTTTGTCTGGCTACGTCACCCGGAAAACTGAACATGCCGGAAAGCTTAAACCGTTCCAATAACGTGGTGAAAAGTCCGGCTACGTCACCCGGAAAACTGAACACAGCGGAAGACTGAAACCGCCACACTGGAACTGGGCAATGATCTGAAACTGGTAAAATGACTGTATTATAATGGCGTACCTGTGTATATGCTGCCGCAATCATTGCGACTAACGGTTAAAGTGGGTTCCCCTGTTGCCCAATTGGTGTAGGTTGAGCCGGTACTCTGCACCCACTTCAGGCTGTTATCACTGATGGTATCTGATGGTTGATAGAAGTTTTTTAGATTGTTATTATCTTAAATTCTGTTACAAATTTCTTCAGTACACAAGACAACTATAGTTTCATATTATCAATCTTAACATCAATTGTAATGAGAAGTGCACCCTCAGGTTAAAATAGCCATTTCTGGAAAATAGTGTAATATCATAATACCATTTAATATCAAGTAATAAACCACAAAATAAACTGGCTGGATTTTCCTTCTGGTTTGTTTTGGGAGTCAAAATTATGCAGAAAGGAATTGACTCCCAAAATGAGGGAAATGGCAGACATACATTTTTTAAGAGGTGCATTCTGGTTTTTGTTTTAAAGAGAATTCACGGCATGCAAATATGAGAAGATCATGGTTCAAATCCAATCAAAGGTGCCTGTCAGGCAGACCTGGAAGCACAGAGTCCAGTTATCACACATCGGCTATTAACCCAATAAACCTGACGTCATCATCACAATAATCATGGAGGCGCCATTTTGGTGGTCAATGTCACTGTGTATTATTCGCTGATGAAGTGTGCATTTTAGGCGACGCGCACGCACCCAAAAAGACTATTGTCCACCAAAATTGTGAGCATGACACAGTCGCTGCATGTGACGTGCGTGCAAGGGGGGCCAATGGGTATAATAAAAATTTAAAAAAGTCTTGCTGAATTTACCTGATATACCGATGTAAACATCATAAACACCCACTTGATTGAAGTCGGTCAGTCTGCTGGTTATGTACTGGTTTTCTCCATCACTGTGAGGGAAATATCAAACAACAAGGGAAAAGGTAAATTAAGAGCCTACTTGAAGAGAAGACAAGTTTTTAATTTTATCATTTCACTTCAAGAAATTTATTTCCATTCCATTAAGAGGTAGCGGAAACTATTGGTAATTACTCAAAATAATTATTAGCATAAAACCTTACTTGGTAGTGAGTAATGGGGAGAGGTTGATGAGAAACAGCTCCCTCTGAAGTGACATAGTTTTTGAGAAAGAAATAATTTTCCACAAATTTGATTTTAAGACCTCAGATTTGGAATTTGAGGTCTCGAAATCAACCATCTAAAAGCACACAACTTCGTGTGACAACATGGACAAGGGTGTTTTTTTCTTTCATTATTATCTCGCAACTGCGACGACCAATTGAGCTCAAATTTTCACAGGTTTGTTATTTTATGCATATGTTGAGATACACCAAGTGCCAAGACTGGTCTTTGACAATTACCAATAGTGTCCAGTGTCTTTAAAGAAATCAAAATCACACTAACAAAGTAAAGTATTGGGGAGAATTGGAAATGGGGGCATAACCAGAAAAGCCAAACCTTGTTGAAGGCATGCCCAGACAAAAAACAAAAGCACAAAATGGAGTAACAGAAACATTAACAAGTATAGTGAGAGTAGGTAGGTATTTTAATAAGACAGAGGAAAACCCCAGAGCATCATTCAAGGGAAAACCAACGCAGTCTATCAGGAGGAACTATCAAACCTAATCCACATCTTGCCCTCTGGCGTGATTCAAACCGGGGTCCTAGAGGTAGAAGGCGAGGAAAGAAAACCCTATACACCATCCCAACCACACCAATGATTTGACCAATTTTTAAAGAATGCTGAAGAAAGGTTCATGGGTGTGTGGGGACTTATTTTGGTTAAGGGTGCAGAGTGGTTGACTTGCCCCAAATTGTACGCAAAGAAAACACCAAATTTCTTATAAAATGTAAAAAGTCTGTTTGCTTTCTCAGCCCTGTTTCTTTTTCTAGCTGTGCTTGATTTCACCCCATAGTTTTGCCCCATAGTTTTACCCAAATTAACAATTTGTCAACCCAAAATTAACTCGGCTGTTTTGTCCAAATTGACAAAGTACTTTATTGAAATGATAGATGTCAAATTTGCATCGGGGATAAAGAATATTAATTTTGTTTTTTACCCATACACCGATGTGTGTTAGCACTGTATACTCAGTACTTTCCCGAGTCCTGTGAAAAAATATCACAGGCATGTTGCTCGTGTGGGATTCGAACCCACGACCCTTGCAATTCTAGAGCAGTGTCTTACCAACTAGACTACCGAGGTTGCCCGGCAGCTAGAGGAAGAACTTTATTGAACCCAAATTAATTAACAGTTACCCAGTCATTTTGCCATGTGGCTTGTTAGTTGATAAAAAAAGTAAAAAACAAAAATATGACTACTTTACTTTCTAATTGTGAGAAGATAGCCTCCTTGAGCGTCACAGTAATATTTAGCATCAGTCCATGTCTTAGGATTGTTGATATTCATCTGGTAACACTGTCCGTTATTGTAGGACCAACCAGGAGCACATGTTCCTGTTAGAAAAATAAGATGTTAATAATAATGGCTATTTTACAATACTGTTAGTTTAAAGGTGCTATGTCAGATTTTTGGCCCCAAACATTAAAAAATTAGATTTTTTTTAGTGAATGGTATTTCTAAGAGTATCACCCGCTCTAGCGAAAAAAAAGTTAAACTTTTACTTGTAATGGTCAGGAACCATGACAAAAATTTAAAACGTTTCTTATAAAACACATAAGAATTGGTCACAGGATACATTGTCGGGATCCCGACAAAAACTTATTTTGAGCACTTTATTTCACTGCTACTAATAATTGACAGACTTTTTCGAGCAATGGCTCAAATGAAGCTTGGAACTTTCTCGACCCCCATCAAAATACCTATTGAATTTTAAATCAAAATTTTTGGGTCAAATCAGCAAAAAATCTGACATAGCATCTTTAAGAGCTATTACTCATGACTGTGTGGTTTGGTACATTGAAGCAAGAAAACAAAATACAGAGAAAGTGAAACCGATTGTGAATAAAGCATCGACATAGATCGTGATGAAACTTGCAAAGAAAGGGTTCAATCTAAAGCAGAGTCAGTCAAAAGGAACATCAGCCATCCATTAAAGGCACTGGACGCTATGTTGGTAATTACTCAAAGCAATAGGAGACTTTCCAACGCTAGGCGGCAGCAGACATACCGGGTAAATTTCCATTGTTTACGTAGTTCTGAACATGCGCATAATTCTGAGAACAATGGATTTACCCGGTAAGTCTGCTGCCCTCTATCGTCCCAGAAAGTCTCCCATTGTTATCATAAAAAGTTACTTGGTAATGAGCGAGGAGAGCAGTTGATAGTATAAAACATTGTAGGAAATTACTCAAATTATTTTTGAGAAAAAGGTAATTTCTCACTCAAATATTTTAATTTAAAAAAAACCTTCAGGCATCAGAAAGGACACAAATTTGTGCAACGGGGTGTTTTTTTCTTCCATTAATATCTCGCAACTTCGACGACCAATTGGGTTCAAGACACACCAATTGAGAAGACTGGTCTTTGACAACTACCAACAGTGTCCGGTGTCTTTAAGCAGTCTTCAAATTGTTTCATTTTCATTTAAATTTCAGAAGCTAGTATGTAGTTACCTTTGAAAGTATTAAGAGAAAATAAATTTGATAATACCTTGTGGTCTTTCGCAGAAGAATGCACCACCTTCAGAGCACTCCTTGACTGCCCATTTACTAGTGGCCATGACACGAGCGCAATTCCCACCTGCATCATAGAACCTGAGGAAAAAATAGTTACAGTTTATGAACATCGTTTGTCACATGTTGTATTACTTAAACACGTGCAAATTACAATTTCAAATGAATGTGTTTGGCTGCGAACAGAGCCCAATTTTGTAAGCATAAAAATATTGCTTCATTATTGTCTGAAATGAGCGGGATAAAGTCACAAATTGTACATGTGACATGGTAGTTTGGCAGGTAATCTTATTCTGGTTAGCAAAATTGTGCAGTACTTAGCTGTGTTTTGAGCTTAAGAAGGTGCATTTGCAAAACCTTGGGCTTGGGGGTTTGGTTTGGGCTCCGTCTTCCATTTTGTAGTTCATTGTGCAGGATGCTCCAACACCATAATCCAGAGCCTGAAGTTGGAGCCCAAGCTCAAAACTTTGCTTACCTGTGAAATATGCTAATGCTAAGTGGGATATATTCTTCATTAAGCACTGGCTGTTTGCAAAAATTATAGTCAGCAGCCATGAAACTGGGCCCTGGTGTCAGACTTTAAAAATCTGGTTGACTTTCTAATTGACTCTTTTATTACTTACTGATTGTTTGGCTCACTTATGTCCCAGTTTCTATAACTGTATGCTGTTCCATCGATCCACTGGTAATTGCCTCTTCCTCTACCCTGAAATAGATGGGAATAAATTGGTAAATGGTAAACCTTCAACGAGTTCTACATGTTCATGGGCCCTTTTTGAAACCACGGCTTAGGCTTTGGATGCGGCTTGAGGCTCCGTTCCCTGGTCTGAAGCCCTGAGCACGTATACCCAAAGCACACGCAATAGTCACAACAACCGGCGGGGCCAAGTCGTCGTTTCGAAAAGGGCCTATAATCTAGATACTTAAAAACTCTATGTTGGCATTCTATTGAATTATGGAATGCTCATACGCTTGGTTTTTGGAACTGTAACACAAGTTGTAATGAGTATTTTTGTTATTCAGAATTTGCCATGAAATATAATTTAAAGCAAAGACTTGATTTCAGAAAAAAATTTACTTCTTTATTTGACGTGCTTTCATATTCCGGTAGCGCGAGACTTGCACAGTCTATTATGAGAACTTTTGTTTTATTTCCTTTGTAAAGTCAAAGTTTCATTGTGGCAACTGTATTTTTCGAATAAAAAAAAACACTACTCCAGAAACTCCAAAAAGTTCCAAAAACTATTACAGCGAGTGGGCACTGAAATATGTTCTGAATACCGACCCAAAATTGTTAAGAGCACCAGACTAAAACTCTTTTGTTTCTGTTCAGCAGAGTGTGGGTTCAAGTCCCAGTCATGACACTTGACCATTATTGCTGCATCTTCAGATGGGACGTAAAGCCGTTCGTCCCGTGTGTTGTAAAATGCACGTAAAATAACCCAGTGCACTTATCAAAAAACGTAGGGGTTCGCCCCAGTGTTCCTTGTTTGATTGGCTGCATTGCGGCACAGCACTTATAGTAAACGATTATAAGGTCTCATACTTGAAGCCAGCACTGCTTGAAGCGTCTCTGAGCGACAGATACGGGTGCTATAAAAGAAGCCATCATTAATAATTATTCATTATTAAATACATAATTAGTCTGGATTACCTTATCAGTAAGACCAATGTAGTAAGGAATCCCATTAATGTTCCTCGTTGATTCCACGCCGGCTTGCTCTGACGCATCGGTGAATGTAACCATGTTGCCGCCAAGCTGACTACAGTACAAGTCAGCACCTGACCAGGAGTACGTGTCTAACACCCACAGGTAGCATTTACCATTATAAATACGCCAGCCGGCGCTTTCATCGCAGTTTATTGGTACATCTGTTTCAAAAAAAAAAACAGGGTTCATATTTATATGCCTATCTCTCAGATCAAACAATGATTCACAAATACCCCAGCCAGTTTCTCTACTCCTATTGGTGGAGAGCGCGTCACGTGGGTGTGCATAAACCTTTTGTTAATGACCGGTAAAAAGTGTTAATTCATAAGCGTGACACGCGACCTAACACCTGTTCTTATAAGACAGTTTCTTCATTCCTATTGGTCGAGAGCAACGGCTGAAACAGTTGTGCCACATCATGCGATATGCGCGACGCCCACAGCATTCCCTTATAAGGAGTTGTTAACGCGAGGGCAGCGAAGGTCCAGCGGCGTAACTCGACATTTTCATTTGGTGGGGCAAGTGGGGGCAAAGATTAAATTTGGGGGGGGGGGCAAAGATTAAATTTGGGGGGGGGGGGCCAAAGAAGTGCACGATTATTATTAAATATGTTAACTGATATATAGTTGATACACACCAATGCAGTTCTAAAACAGTCTACATAGTCAGCAGGTAACAATAGATTGCGAAAACAACGAAATCTTAGAGAACTTGTCATTTTGTATAAGATAAAACTTTTCGACTGTATACAAGGATTAAACTACCAACTGTGATCACGGAGTACCAATTTAGAGTGGTACACGGCATTCTCAAATAGGCTCTGTGTTTCAAATAGGAGTGTTTAGCGTCCCCGCCTGCTTCCTTTTTACAGGACACCCCCTGCCCCCCCTCTGGTTACGCCACTGCGGAGGGCTCTACCATTTCATAGCTGGAGTGGTGTTGTGTTGAAAGAAATCATTTAACAATTAGAATTTTTGCATTTATTTTACTTTTTGACCAAAAAGTGATGATGTTTTTTGACCAAAAGGTATTTATGAATGGGAATCAAAGTGTGTTGAATCGGTTTTCAACTAGTGGTTTAAACCCGCCGAGGCCTGGTTCTTGATAAAATTTACAATGTGCCTCGACTTCGTTTCAGTAAAATTATCAAGAGCCAGGCCTCGTGGGGATTTAAAACCACTAGTTGAAAACCTCTTCACCACACATTGATTCCCTTATTAAATGATACAGTTTGTGTCAATAGGCCTGGGCAACTATAGTGAAATTTACTACTTGACAGTTTTTGAGAAATCAACAAATGAAAATAGCATGTATGACGTGATATCAGACTGTTTGAAGGGAATGGCCTATATCCAGTCCAATTCTCTATAAATGTTGATAATTGTATTTGTTCCATCTGCATTGATCATGGAATTTATAAATTGTTGTTGGATAATCTGGCATGAGGGTGAAAACAAATACATTTTCTGCTTCCAAACAGAAAAACAGTTCCAAAAACTTATAAACTTGGTAATGAGCAACGGAGAGCTGTTTATAAAACATTTTGAGAACAACTCCCTCTGGAGTGACAATTATTTTTTTAGAAAGAGGTAATTTCTCACTCAAATAAAAAAAAACTACAGGCCTGAAGCCTTTTTTTAAACATCTGAAAGCACACAAATTTGTGCAACAAGGGTGTTTTTTCTTTCATCATTCTCTTGCAACTTTGAAAACCATATGTTGGGATAGGCCTACATGAGATAACTGGTCTTTAACAAAGGTGTCCATTGCCTTTAAATATTTGTGTACATCTTACTTATTGAGCGAGAGCAGACAAAGTTGCGAGGTAAGATGCAATTGTTGTCATTCCATTCTCCTCTTGGATTATTAGCGTCAAACTCCACGCAGTCTTCACCTGTCTGGAAATCATCATTTGGCTCTCCAGGCTTCCAATTTCTGAAACAAAAAGTTTGATTGACAGGTAGATATAAATTTGAGAGGATCATCTTAACTCTTTCTATTCGCCAATAGGTCGGGAGCGACTGGTTTAAATCCCCTCAGGAAAATAGTTGTGAAACTAAGTTGAGGGGGGTTGAGTGACCTGTTTGGGTAGGGGGGGGGGATTTGCCAATTTGCAAAAACGAATAAAACAATTAATGTGTCTGTATGATTCATTTATCAGCACTTGCCCACATGAAAGGGTTAGTGTGTCATACTGGACAAGGACATGATAATAAAAATGAACCTTGGTAAAGAAGATAAAGGATTGAGCAAAGTGTTGGCATTGTTTAAAAAAATAATCTCTCAAGTGGCAGAAGATATCCTCCAAACAGTCAAATCCTATCAGTGTTCTCCATACTCCGGTTTGGGGGAGGGGGGTCCTCAAGGACACAAATGCCACGACTGGGAACCCACATTCTGACAAATCCAAAAATTGTTTCTGTGGTCCAGTGATTAGACATGTTAGACTGTTAGACTGATGCAGGACTTGCAATCAAAAGGTGGTGGGCTCTACCAAGCTAAATCACTGATTTCACAATGACTGGAATAAGTTTTGTCATCTAATTGCTGAATCACAGTTTCAACCGTCGTACCTATACCAATCACATCAATTTTAAAGGCAATGGACACTATTGGAAATTACTCAAATTAATTTTTAATAATAATAATGTAATATTATTTTGAGTTTATATAGCACTTTTTCACTCCCTAACGGGTGGCTCAAAGCACTTCAAATTATTAGCAAAAAACTTAATTGGTAACGAACAATGGAGAGCTGTTGATAGTGTAAAACATAGTGAGAAATGGCTCCCTCTGAAGTAAAGTAGTTTTCAGGATAGAAGTTATTTTCAACTACCGTGTAAAATATATTTAAATTTGATTACGAGACCTCGGAATTAGATTTTGAGGTCTCAAATCTAAGCGTTTAAAAGCACACAACTAGTGCGACCGGGGTGTTTTTTGTCTTGCAATATTATCTTGCAACTTCACAGACCTAAGTTCAAATTTTCACAGGTTTGTTATTATATGCATATGTTGAGATACACCAAGTGAGAAGATTGGTCTTTAAAAATTACCAAAAGTGTCCACTGCTTAGAATTGGTCAATATCTGAGTGATACCCAAGTAGTAATGAGTTTTCGAACTTTTACCTGTAGGTGCTTGTGCTCCCATCAACCCATCTAAACACTGCCTCATCTGCTCGATCGTAGAGGCCCATCCAGTAATCCAACCTTGTTGACCCCAATGCACTCATCAGAAAGTCCTGCATTCATTAAAGAAGTCAAATCAGCATTATTTGCAATTGCACAAGATAAAAAGTGTAAGACTACAAAATGTCGCATGGGTTTCAGCCATCTACAGATTTTTAATTGAGGTGGGCATTGGTACTTGGTACTTGGTAGTTCTCCAGAAGCTTCCGCTGGGGAACTTGACAAGGAGGTCAGGAGAGCGTCGTCTAATACATATTTGTCGTTGCTGTTGTTGTTAAGGGCTAAATTTTGAATGTAATTGCTTTTGAAGATTTGGTGAGATTTGGAACCTATAAGGGATTGTCGGAGATTATTCCATAATTTCATTTTTCTTGGGATGAAAGATTGTTCGTAGATTGGTAGATGAGATGCTAGGTATTTTAAACTGATTGTTGTTGCCCTTTTTTTCCCTCTGGTTTTTATTCATTGCACTGGTAATCTTTCATGTGTTTGCCTCCTTGAGTAATTAATTGTAAAATATCATTTTCCACTCCTTGGTGTTTGATAAATAAACAATTGTCACAGAAGTAGATACAGGCCCACACCATGGTGTAACCACAAACATACACTTGATACATCGCTCCCCATTACATCCACTTGCTTGTTGGCTTTGTGAACATTGTTGACAAATAATGTGTCAAGAATAACATTGCAAGTGCAGCTTATAAATTTTATTTTAGAAGTGTCCTATTCTGCTGGCCACAATTGTGCCCCGGAGTAGCTATAGAATACAGGGTCACACTCGTCGACATCCCTAACCCTAACCCTAACCCTAAAAAAGTACCTAACCCTAACCCTACCCAACCCTAACCCTAACCCTAACACTAACCCTAACCCTGGAGTGGCCCTGTATTCTATAATTGGGATAACTTTCCGTATGGCGCCACCACTTTTTCACTCATTTTTACAAAAAAGGATATATCAACGAACATATCAACCAGGTAAATTAGATACTATATTATTTTATTTCGAATGAAAAAGTGGTGGCGCCATACGGAAACTTTTCCTATAATTGTACCCTGCTGGTTTGGTTTGATGGCTCTCTTTTCATCGGTCTTTTAATCATGAATGGCGACTAGCAAAGGGCATGAAGGGCTGATGTTAAAGAGAGCCATAACAGCCCAAGAAGGTGGGCTCCACTTCTAGAAACTACAAGGCTCCCCGTGGCCATGGCGGAGCCTTCAGTGCACCATGGACTCCATGATGGCGGAGGAAGAAATCACTCTCCTCTGCTGTTGGAAGAAGGGCCCCCTTGATGAAAATAATCCATACTTACATTGACATCCTGCGATGGAATAATCATAAGATCAGCGTGTTCCTCTTGACATGCTTTCCTCGCTTCGCTGTATACCTTGGTGTCTGATCGGGGAAGGTAACACTGATCGCCATACTGCAGCCAACTCCCTCCGCAACTAGCACTGCCGCTCTGGCCATTTGCTGTCAAGGAACATAACGTGGGGTAGTAAATAAACATGGAGGAATAAGAACACCTGTATATTCCTTTACAGTCAGCAGTACACAGGTGGCCCTCATTAGACGGTAGCGGATCGGTTCTCGCTCGGAGCACCCTGCGCAGTGCCACTGACAAGACATGCAAGATATCATCAGCATTTCTTCGATGTGTGCATTTTTCTTATGCTTTTGACAGGGGTACAACCATGATAACCGAACAACGGGTACAACCATGATAACTGAACAACTAAGTCCCTTCGAATGAATGAAACGACGGAAAGTAGGGCCATCAGCAAATATTATTTTAGGAACAGGAATTTATCCCCAAACCTCGCTGGTATTATTATTATTAGTAAGGTTCCCCATCCCTAATTTGAGCTTTCCCACGCTCTGGTGACGCTGCTCAGTGATACCAATAGCATAGCAGAGCATAGAGTAAGGACAGAGTCTCTGTCCTTATGGTGATACCGTTGCCGAATTGACTACTTGAGTTGGGGCGGGGCATACGTCAAAGAGCTAGAACATTTGAAAGATGTAAAAATGTTTGTGAGGGAGCTTCTGTTTGTGAATAAGGTTTTTTTAAAGTAAAAAACCATCTGTAGCCTAATAACAATTAATATGTCTTATCTTAAGAGACGCAGGGGTCTGACATGACCCGGAAATTTAGATTTAAAGCCAGATTTAAGTTTGGATGGATGTTTATAAAGTTAAGAGTGTTCCAGATTACATTTGAGATTTTACATGAATAAGATTTCCAATCTTTAATTGAATGTAAAGTAAAATGTATACTGCCATTTTTATCTCTGTAATTCCATTGAGCCAATGCATTGTATTCAGTACTTAGGCCTCTGCGTATATGCATATATACATATATATAAAAAAATCCAGTGTGACAAGAAAAAAATGGAGTTCCTGGACGACCCCCCCCCCAAAAAAAAATGTCTGTTTCTCCCTTCCCTGGTTAAATAAGTCCCTTTTTATAAAATAAAAAAATAAAAACTCCCGGCGTGACTCATTTCTGGGTCAGTAGTGGGTCAAACGATGACGCAGAACACAAAATCCTAATTTGACCGGTTTGTGTCACTTTCAATGCGACCCGAAATCCAAAATCAAATCTGACCCGGGTCAGTGTGAAGACCGTTTTGATTCAAGTCCTGTTCTCGTGTGAGAGGTCCATAAGGATATCGCGCAAACAACGCCGCACAGCTGCAGTGCCCGCTCGCCGTCAAAATGTGGTTGGGTGAATGCAGACCATCACAAAACAATAGTTGTCTGACGATGGCGTAGGATTTGTTCTTGAGTCAAGTCTAGTCAGAGTGTCCCGCAGATCATTGTTATGATGCACAAACTAAAAGTAATGCAGAATTACGTAAAGTAGGCATGGGCCAATGCCTTTACGTTGGCAACAAACATCATACCGAAAAGTGTAGAAACCTATCGTCTGGGCTAGGCTCATAAAATGGCTATTGTTGATTTATGATTAGAGGGATTAACTGATTTTGTATATAGATTTAGAAATCATAAGTTAAATAATCATTTGAACATCATTGAGTGTTGAACTTTGAGTTGGATGACTATAGACCTTTATCACGCCGCCACCATCTTGGTCATGTTCCCTGATCCAAAAACAGTACGTGTGCTAATTTGTGTAGCACAAAAAGGAACCAGACTAATTCTCCTTCCAGCCTCAGGTTGGTTACTTTGATTTGAATAGGAGAAAATCAAGATGGCCGCACCATGATCAAGGTCTATACACAAATCTAATGTCCTGATGATGGTCCAAGGATATCACATGCCGAGATGAATATCATCAGGGCCCAATTCCATTAAGCCTGTAAGCATACAAATTTGCTAAGCACAACAAATCATGCTTAAGAGAAACTAAACACATCAACAAAAGTAAGCCCCCCCCCTCAACAATTCGTCATAACATCGTCAGGTAAAACATTTTACCAATACAACTAATTATTAAGAAATAATTCTATGACATGTTTCCCAAGTGTTAAAAAATGAAAGATGTCAATGAATTCATGGCTAAATGAGCTCAAATGGAAGACAAAAACTGCCTTTCTCAAAAGTCACACAGGTTGCGTTGTTTTGTTCACCGATGAAACGAGAAGTTGCCTGTGTCACATTGATGGCCGGAGAGACGGGTGTGGCGTCGAGTTGGAGAGCAACATGCAGAGTGCTGATCAACCAGTTACAGCCTATGGTGTTCGGAGTGTCATGGTGTGGGGTGGTATAAGCCTTACCAGGAAAACTCCACATGTGCAGATTGCTGGCAACCTGCCAGCGCAACGATATGTTGATGAAGTGCTGTGTCCACAAGTTGCACCACTTGCTGCAGCCCATGGTGGAGCATTGGTGTACATTTATGACATTAATGCCCGACCACACAGAGGGAGAGTAGCTACTGCTTGTCTGGTTGGTAAAGGCATTAAACGAAAGGTGTGGCCAGCAAGCTCGCCTGACCTCAATCACATCCCTGTGGGACTAGCTGAAGCGATCTGCATATCCACACATCAATCCAACAGCAGCAACCTGGCTCACCTGTCCCATCTTCTGCAGGTTCAGTGGAATGCCATCCCACAGCAGCGTGTCACCAGACTGATCAACACCATGACCATGGAGGTAGACCTCCATGCCATGACGGTGCCAGGCGGTCATTGACAGGCGTGGTGGATACACCCGTTACTGGCCTGCAGATTTGATAAACCTTTGTGACTTTTGAAAAGGGCAGTTTTTGTCTTCAATTTGAGCTCATTTAGCCATGAATTCATGGACATATTTCATTTGTCAACAACACTTAGGACACATGTCATATAATTATTTCTCAATTAGTTGTACATGTATTGGTAAAATGTTTTACCTTACGATGTTATGACGAACTGTTGAGAGGGGACTTATACTTTTGTTGATGTGTTTAGTTATAAGCAAAGATTCCATAAAGTTTGCATTTTTGCAACGGGTGCCCCAATCATTGTTCGCTTAGGAAAACGATTTGCTAACAGGGGGATGTTCTGCTTAACAGCTTTATGAAATTGGGCCCTGATGGGACGACAACAAGTTTGTAGAGTGAACAATTTAAAACTTTAATATACATTGCACGTGACGCGCAGTACTAACAAAGACAAGAGGATATCAACCCGATTCTTTTATATGAACTGTCAACGAGTCGGTGCAATCAGAGTTATCGATCAAACAATTGTTTAAAGGCAGTGGACACTATTGGTAATTACTAAAAATAATTATTAGCATAAAAACCTTTCTTTGTGTAAACGAGTAATGGGGAGAGGTTGATAGTATAAAACATTGTGAGAAACGGCTCCCTCTGAAGTAACGTAGTTTTCGAGAAAGAAGTAATTTTCCACGATCAACTGGTATTTTTTTACTTGGCCTTAGCTACGCCAGCTGAAATTTCCGTGCACAGAACTATTGTAGATTATGATCCGCATGTCTGATCCACTAGCATTATCCATACCAAATCGAAACTGCTGTCGTGTCTTTAACATTTTGTGTAAAAATCTGGTCTAATTTAAGGCAATGAGGAGCACATTGCTTCGAGGCAATCCCTCAACATTTGCTCTGTTTATAGCTTCTTATCCTTAGATTTGTCCATGCACAAAACACCAAGCGTTTTGTAATAAGTGAAAAGTGATCAACTGAAAAACCACAAACTTGCCTTTCGAAGAACAACCAGCGAACATACGGTTCACCATTTTTTAAGTCACTAAATTAGCTTTTCAAAATAGCGGACCGTGTTCTATCATGAAACTATATACACAAAAACCACACCACGCCAATGGTTATTTATGTGACCATATAATTTATACATTCAACCTTTAAAATACCTTTTCAACTATACTAATCACTATAAAACTATTCTTACAGCCAAAAGCGCCCAACCGAAGGCAGTGTGCCCATATGAAAATGCCCCAAAACGCCGAACAAGTTAGTAAGGTTTGCGGGGACACCATGTAAAATCTCTTGGTGAGTAATGGGGGCTCCGAGAGATGCGGTTTTTACTGCTCGACGAACAAACGCATTGTTTGCCATCAAGGGGAAAAACTGGTATGAATTTAGGCACATACACCCTTTTGAATAATAACATAGGTTTACCATGCTGTATTTTGTAAGGATAAATTTTTTTCCACAGCCACAGTTCTTGTTTTGCTATTTATTATTACAAAACCAATGGCCCCTGGTTGCCTTCGATTAAAGGCGCTCCACACTATTGGTAATTACTTAAAAAAATTGTAAGCATAAAAACTTACTTAGTAACGAGCAATGGAGAGCAATGGAGAGAGGTGTTGATAGTTTGAAACATTGTGAGAAAAGGCTTCCTCGCTGAAGTAACTTAGTTTTGGGGAAGGAAGTAATTTTTTACCTCAGCTGGGGTCATGAATTCAAGCATCTGAAAGCACACGAGTAGAGCGACAAGATTGTTTTTTTTCTTCCATTATTCTCTCGCAACTTCGACGACCAAGTTTCAATTTTCACAGGTTTATTATTTTATGCATAGCCTACGTTGAGATACACCAAGTGAGAAGACCGTGTCTTTGACAATATAATTACCAAAGTGTCCTGTAGCTTTAAATCTGATAAACAGGTTAATGGCGGTATCGTTAACTGGACATGCCATAGATAATTTATTGCAGGGAGGCTACTATATGATATTATTCTAACAATCACCTGATCATTTCAGTGAGGTTTTGTAAAGAAAATATTATCTGCAAAGCATCACTGTATCAACAGAAAAATATACTCTAATATATTTATGGCGATCTACATACATGAGTTATCTGTGAGCTTAGTCGCATGTTTACATTAAAGATCAGTTAGCAAAAATAATGCGTAATACATCAACCCAAATAGAGACAAAAACCGGTCCCTACAATAACAGTGTTTAAAAGTATTACACAGGATCGGTAAGGACAAAAACATAATTGTTAAATTTTAATCAGAAAGCCTATTGTTAAAGAAGTTCATGCTGAAACATTTTGTCTTTCTTTGCCATATTTTCTCCGATGAAATTAATCCACAGGGCCAATCTCCGATAAATCACAAACTCCATAATTTATTTGCCTCGCCCACCCCAAAAATGATAATAAAACTTCCTTTGTCAGGCCGCTGTCAGGTTTCATGTACACCGAGTGGTAACCGCAGTCCAAGTTTATATTTAAAAGAAAAGGGACCATCATCCCTACAGGCATACCAATGCGTGTTAGATTGAAATGCACTTTAAACAATTAACCCAGATTCTGGATCGCAGGGGGGGGGGGGGGGTTGAGGGCACCAATTTCCGGGTCAGGCTGACCAATTTGCCAGTTTGACCAATTTCTGTGTCAAATTGACGCAGAATCTGGGTCAATGACACATACATGGGTTAGGTCCCACGGCACCTGAACTGAAGTCAATTCTGACACATAGCATATTAATTTTTAGTTCATTTAAGAAAGAAACAAAAGAAAAACCCCGAAGAATAGCTACATCGTCGAAATGCCCTTTACGAAATCACGGCCTTTTGGTCTCAGCTTTGGCGTAATGATTTTGAAAACGTGCACTTTCGGTATAGAGCTTCAAGCAGAATATAGATGGAACCTGAGCCGGAGCCCAATCTGATTCAATGTTTTCGCTAATGCTTTATTTTTCTGGCCATGAACATAATCTGGATTTGCCAAGGGTTAGGACGGAATAGATAAGTAAATCACGGGGTGGTTATAGATAATGTTGTTATATATGATCAGATGATGCCAGATATAAAGTGATAATGCAAATTGCATGGATTGAGGATAAACATCTGTTTAGGCTCCGTATGGATAATAAGTTAAGAGTAAAAGGTATACTTTTATTTCAACCCTTTAACTTTATTCTGCAAACAAAATTATCAACTAGTCTATACAATTGATTCATGGTTAGGTGGTGATGTTTTTGTGTATTGCCATTTTTCCCCACCATCCAATTTCCAACACACCAAACGGCAACCTGTTTTATACACACATCAAATTTGGCGGTCATTTTTTCGTGAAAAACATAGTAGGATTTGAAAATTGCATTGAAATACAATCTATGATGGTTACGGCAACACATAAATTCATCTTTGTTGTAGTGGTTTGGACAATAGCTCAGAACTCGTCGAACGAAACAAATTCTGAATCACGAACCGGACCAGATTTCAACGAGCCCATTCAATTTCTGACCAAAAATGCGATTGTTGTGATAAAGTCAGGATCTCGGAAAATATTTCGTCTGGAAAAATCACCCGTTTACTATAAATCATTAAAATTATGTCGAAAGTGTTGAATCTCCATAACCAGAAAGGCAAGCTTTTGTGGATTCAAATGTCCGTGGTGTCCGTTTGTACATTGCTGCGGCTGAAGATGCGGTTAGTACCCATCACCTCGATAAAAGTGGATCGGTTCGATGAAAAACCGTAACAGATTGTTGCCGTTTTCTAAGAGACACTGAAGTTGTTCTGAAGACGGCAGAACTTCAGTTATAGCGTTCATAGAAAGTGGTTTAGTAGCCCTTGATATCACCATACAGCAACTACGGTGGCCTCCCATATTCAGCTGGAACTTTCACAGGTGGCTTTTATTATACCGTGCTTGATAATTGTGTCTATAAATCTACACTAAGTGGACCAAAAAACTAAATCTAAGAACATTACAGGAGGCAGTTGCTAACCAAAACGTCGATCGGCTTACAATGATTTTCGAGATGCAAAATGGATAACGCAATGTCTACAGCAGTATCAGTGAGACCTTATCATGGAACTCACTAGTTGCACGTTTGAAATCCTCACTATCGATCAATTATTATTTGGTTCGGGCAAGATCTGAGAGGAATGGTTTGGTTTTTCGCTGTTTGGGCTTTTTGCTGAAGTAACATGTGTTTAAAGGCAGTGGACACTATTGGTAATTACTCAAAATAATTATTAGCATAAAACCTTACTTGGTGACGAGTGATGGGGAGAGGTTGAAAGTATAAAACATTGTGAGAAAAGGCTTCCTCTGAAATGACATAGTTTTTGAGAAAGAAGTCATTTTCTACGAATTTGATTTCGAGACCTCAGATTTAGAATTTGAGGTCTCGAAATCAACCTTCTAAACGCACACAACTTCGGGTATTTTTTCTTTCATTATTATCTCGCAACTTCGATGACCGATTGAGCTCAAATTTTCACATGTTTGTTATTTATGCATATGTTATTAAGATACACCTACTGTGAAGGCTAGTCTTTGACAATTACCAATAGTGTCCACTGCCTTTAACTAGAACAAGTATCACAACGTAGGCTGTGCTACGATTTATATTTATACAGGATTGGTAAGAGTTCAAAACATCAGTGTTTAATTTTAGGCTGAAAACTTACTCATTATAAGTCCATGCTAAAACATTGTTTTACTGTTAACTAATTCCCTACGAAAATGAATTAGTATTCGAGAACAATGTAAACTTAAAATTAAAACAACCAAAACACCCCCCCCCCTCAAAAAAAAAAACGTGTAACATGATTTTGGTCTTTGCAACCAAAATTAATAAAAAATGTGTTTGTATGCTGGACAATGTGCATGGTTTTTAGTATTTCTTCAGACATCGGATTACAATAGTCCGAATATTGTCGAAGGTTTGTGATTTCATATGTATCACATAAAAACTTGAACACGGGGGAACTATTTTTTCAGCTCTACAAACCCTGTATAAAACCTTTAACTGGCAAACTTTTAAGATAATTACCAAGAGGCACCTTATTATATAGTGATGAGGCATTCATAAGTTTTCAATTTGATTACCTGTTACAAGGAGCGCAGCAATAAGCAAAGCCGTGAGAATCATACTGGATCGTCTCTGGATAAAACAGACTACCATCCAAGCATAGAGTTCCTGCACTGCCGCAACGAGTAGCAATAAGACACTGGAGTGATGTGGATCGAAGCCCTGGTACCACCCAGCGTCAACAGCCCAAAAGATAAGATGGCGGCTCTGATGTTGTTGACGGATAAATGGATTATTATACAAAGTGATTAGGCCTTCATTGATAACCATTGGCGAAGCCAAACTTCGGGTTAATGGATAGCCTAAATGAGATAAATGCGACAAGCTTGTGTAAAAACTTTAAAGTTATGCAACATTTATCAGTTGGAAGCTCGACCCACGAAGTTGTCAGCACCGACAGAGTGAGGTCATACCCTGACCTTAAAATGGCTCCGAGAAACATTATGTCTTATGAAACCCTTGCTCTATGCTAAAACCAGATAGAGAGTTCATTTGTGTCATTCCAAACCGTGACTATAATTTCTTTGATGAGGGTACATCAGTGAGCATTGAGTTTGTATTATCATGGAGCATATTATTCACTGACCCAAGAGTTGGTGAAAGACGGGTGCGGGGGCAGGTGAAAGACAAAGTTTACCAGGGAGGGCGTGGAAGAGAGGTTAGGTCGGCTACTAACCTGATACGAATGATCTATTGGAACATAGGAATGAATGAGGTGGAGTGATTAAAAATGCAGGGTCTTTACGTGGATTTAAAATATAGCGCGCCACCAAGAGCGTGCTCCAGGGATGTTTGAAGTGTTATTTGAAACAAGACCATTACAAAAAAGTTTCAATTTACATTGGTCCAAGCAAAACAGAAGACCAGGCCCACCTGAATAGGTATTAGAAAACGATCAAGAAACAAGGTGAGACGTCGTGGAACGCTGGATGACAGCAGATTTCTTATGAATCATTGTTTCCGGGAATATTAATACGGGTAAGCTTTAAACTACGTTGATTGAGCTGGCGCGCCAATGGGAGACTTTCTGGGACGATAGAGGGCAGCAGACTTACCGGGTAAATCCATTGTTCTCAGAATTATGCGCATGTTCAGAACTACGTAAACAATGGAAATTTACCCGGTGTGTCTGCTGCCACCTAGCGTTCGAAAGTCTCCTATTGAATTAAGTTGGCAGACAACCACAATACAAGTCTCACAGAGTTCAGACGCACTTGTAATTACAAAACACACAACAGTACAAAGGGAATTATATCACGGTGCCTTTTTCGCAAGGTTACAAAGCGCCTACAGAAGATGCGACAAAAATTCCAAATAAAACAGTCAAGTATTTCGTTATATAAGAGTCTAAGTGGTTTCTTAAACTTCTTAAAAGTATGGTTTTACTCCGAAGTGAGTTCCGTACATTTGGAGCAGCAGCAGAAAATGCGCGTGAACCAGATCTAGAGACGCTGCAATATTAGGCCAGGAGGTTCTCTGAGGAAGGGCGTGGGGAACGCCGTGGGACATTGATGTAATGAGAAGGGTGTCGGGGGACCAGCAACAATTTGTACACCGAAACACCGTTAAGGGCAAGCTCCTTTCAAGGATTTCCGAGTTTGGCCACAAAAACTCTTATAATATACATGTTTTTTAATCGAGTTTGCAGTTATAGCGAGTTCTCCCGGCGGTGTCGCCGGTTACCCCCGGGATTTCTGCAGGCTGCGACGCGCGGTGACCTCCGAGACTGGAGAGCGGACTCGTTTTTGGGGGAAGATAATCCCAAGAGGCCGGCATAGTCAATTTATCGCACACACACTACACACCAAAGGGGTTGACACTTTAAAAAGTTTACACTTGACAAACTTTTTTTTTATATCAGGTCGCTGAACTGGTTTATTTCATACTGACTGTTCCCCCACAGTCTACCTATTATATTACGGGCATGTTGGCTGTTGATTCAGTGGTAATTATAATCGTAACAAAGTAACATATCATTACAACTTGATTAAGTTGGTGTGCATTGATGCGTACATATTGGTGTGTTTATGATCCAATTAAGCACACTCTTAAAGAAATTACACAGAGATAACAGGTGTGAGTTGCCAAAGGAAAGGGATTTGTTATTGTGCAAACTTCCCCACTATATGACAACATTTTCCCACAGACGTTTCCACAACAATTCTTTTGTAAAATGACGACTCATGTCTATAACACTTTAGAAAAAAGTACCCGAACTAAGCCTGACTATGCTTTGCTTGTTGACCAATGAGTGGTCCCAAATGGTGTCACATGGGGGAGAGGTTTCATTCATCACGTTGACCAATGAAACGTAGCCGAATCAAATCCACAAGCAAACAAACACATGTAACAACTGAAGTGCCACTAAACATGAAAAAAGTTGCCTGAAAACTTCCGGTTGCGTCATACAGCCACCCTGAAATGATAAAGCAAATGATTTATTATATTCAAATAGTTCGATTAAAGACACTGGACACTCAACATTATGCTTAAAATAACAAACCTGTGGAAATTTGAACTCATTCGGTCATCGAAGTTGCGAGAAAATAATGGAAGAAAAAAACACCACTGCCACACGAAGTTGTGTGCTTTCAGATGCTTGATTTCGAGACCTCAAATTCTAAATCTAAGGTCTCGAAATCAAATTCGTGGAAAATACCTTCTTTCTCGAAAACTATATTACTTCAGAGGGAGCCGTTTCTCAAAGTGCTTTATACTATCAACAGCTCCCCATTACTCGTTACCAAGAAAGGTTTTATGCTAATAATTATTTTGAGCAATTATCAATAGTGTCCACTTCCTTTAATGACATCAATTATTACAACCACTTTAAATGAGGTTTTATATTTATCAACGTCATTTTTTGTTTTATGTTTTCAATAAATTAACTTCGTTTCTAGATCGCAACTTAATATTAAAAGAAAATAAAGAATATCTCAAAGAAGAGCAAGAGTTTCTTTTGAAACACGCCTCTAAATAAAATAATGTTGCCGACTGAACTGTTATTAGCTGTTCCGACCTACCGTCGGAACAGGTTTTGTTTTCGTCTAGATTTTTATTGTTTTTATTATTAGCTGTTCCGACTTACCGTTACTTTTGGGATATCGACATTCCGAGATAAATTATCACAGGAAGACGACATTCTTCTTTTAGAATGTCGACTTCCCGAGATAAATTATCACAGGAAGATGACAACTGACGTTTAGAATGTCGTTATACCGAGATAAATTATCACAGCAAGACGACATCCTACTTTTAGGATTTCGACATCCCGAGATAAATTATCACAGGAAGACGACATCCTACTTTTAGGATGTCGACATTCCGAGATAAATTATCACAGGAAGACGACATTCTTCTTTAAGAATGTCGACTGTTTGTAGTTATAAGACTCCTTGGGGATAGGAGACAAATTTGGAAAAACCGTGACCTCATTTTGACCTCTACTTCCGGGTCAACCGGAAGTGGGACCATATATCAAGAACTACTCAACCGCTGTTCAATTTGTTTTCACTTACAGACTCCTTGACATTAATATTGACTGTGAAAACTCGTGACCCCATGTTGGCCTCTACGTCCGGGTGAACCGGAAGTGGGACCATACGCCAAGTACTATACAACCGATTTTCAATCCTGTTTGTTCAGTTTTATCCTCCTAAGGCATTAAAAATAAACTTTGAAAATCCATGACCCCAAGTTGACCTCTACTTCCGGGTCAACCAGAAGTGGCACCATATCTCAAGAACTACACAACCGATTTTCTAACTTTTTTTCAGTTACAGACTCCTTGGGCGTTAGAGATTAGCCTTAGGTTACCGTGACCCCATGAAGTGGCACCGTAACTCAAGACACTGTACAGTATTTTTCAAACCTTTTTTCAGTTATAGACTCCTTGGTAATTTTAACACATAATCAAAGCAAAAGAACACGGAACAGCTTTGTGTTTGTTCACAAACACCTAATGTCTAGTTATTTTTATTATTATTATTATTATTCTTTGTTTCCGCCTAAAACCCCATAGCGTTTGTACAGCGTTTTTGTTTAGGCCCCTACTCCTAAAGTATTAGGATAAAATAGTTAAATCATATATCAAATTGTAGCTTAGAACCTACTTTACTCTCATAAAAAAGTGTAAAAATTTTTTCATTAATTAACTACGTGGTCTTCATTTGAATTTTTAATTTGTAAACTTGATGCAGTCACTTTCATGTTATTGTGAAATATTCTCTTTGGTAATACAACACAGTATGTACCTCTATGAGTTGTTGACTTCTTGAGAGGAGTCTATACTATTTTGTTTCCTACCCGCGTTCTGGACACATTACTCTGTACACGCACAAAGTACGGACATTTAGGATTTTCGTTAGAACGTGCGTTAAATTTGTCCTTGTTTTTCTAACCGCGTTCTTGACCAATTACTCTGTGCATGGGTTTTCGTTAAAACGAACGTGCGTAATTAGATAGGGGTTTTTGACGACATCGACGTCGTCGTCAAAAACCCCCTTAAGGCATCTAATACTACATGTACATTTCAACCCTACTTAATAGTTATAGGCGTTAGCAGTTCATATTTAGTGACAATGGTCGCAAAATCATGAAACGAGAATTATTTCGCCGGATCATAATCCCCTCTGTTGATGCACACATGTAAAAACCAACCGTAATTAGACAGGGGTTTTTGACGACATCAACGTCGTCGTCAAAAACCCCTTAACTTGGGTAAAGGCATCTAATACTACATTTCAACCCTACTTAATAGTTATATGGGTTTTTAGCAGTTCATATTTAGTGACAATGGTCGCAAAATCATGAAACGAGAATTATTTCGCCGGATCTCAATCCCCTCTGTTGATGCACACATGTAAAAACCCACCATTATTGCATCGTGCCCTTCTAGCCTAGTGGTCATCAGTCGCGACTACACATCTGACAATTGCGAGTTCGAATCATCGTCCGAATTTTTTTTTTTAATCCCCCAAAACTAAACATATATTTCTGTTTGTAATAATTATTTAAGCTTGATTCTTATCTTTATATCGATAGTGTTGCCTTTTCTTGTTCTCAATTGTAAGCCCAACATACCCTGTGTGCATGCATGACATGATATGATGTTTAAAAACACAGTAAGCGCAGAGTTTGGTGGTTAAGAGTTCTGTGAAATCAACTTGTACTAGATCAAACATCAAACCACCGACCATTTTTTTTTTAATTCGTAATTAATTAACCACGTGACCCATATTTGCATATTTAATTGGGAAATCTTTGTAGCACCATATCTCAAGAATTACACGGCCGTTTAACAGACTGTTTGTAGATATAGACTCCTTGGGGATTGGAGTAACTGATTCTAATAAGAGATGTTTCAGTCCATTAAAATCAATCAAAGTACGTCTATAATTAACGATTAATTAAAGATCTTGGCATCATGGGTACAACGTAGTACCTCATAAACTGGATGCAGTCACTTTCAACGCATTGCAATAGCTTCTCCACGGTTAATGCAATACAAAATTGAGATTTTGCAAAAGGCATTGGATTGGGGTAAGTTGCGTACCATCGTGTACCTTATGAAATTTATTGGTACGAAAAATACAATTTTAAGACTATGACGTCATCACATGTTAATTTATGCTAATTAGAAACTTTAATGAGTTTTTCTTTGCAGCACTATATCTCAAGAAGTGTACGGCCGATTTCAAAGTTTTTTTCAGTATTAGACTCATTAGGCATAGGAGAATTGCCTCGGGTAACCGTGACCCCGATTTTATCTCTACTTCCGGGTCAACCGGAAGTGGGACCATATCTGAAGAGTTACACAACCGATTTAATTTTTTTCTTTAGTTATAGATTTCTAAGGCATTAAATTTTGTTGGGGAAAATCCGTGACCCCATTTTGACCTCTCCTTTTGGGTCAACCGGAAGTGGGACCATTTCTCAAGAACTACACAACCGATTTTCAAACTTTTTTCAGTTATAGACTATTTAGGCATTAAATATTAACTAAATGTTGACCTTTATTTCCGGGTCAACCGGAAGTTGGACCTCATCTCAAAAACAACCCAACCGATTTTCAGACTTTTTTCAGTTATGGGCTCCTTTGGCATTGGACCATCGCATCGGGTAGGTATGACCCCATGTTGACCTTTATTTCCAGGTCAACCGGAAGTGGGACCTTATCTCAAGAACGGCACAACCAATGTTCAAGTTCTTTTCAGTTTTAGACCCTTTGAGCTCTAAAGATTGAACCTGTATTACCTTGACCCCAAATTGACCTTTACTTCCGGGTCAACCGGAAGTGGGACCATATCTCAAGAACCATGCAACCGATCTTCAGTTTCTTTTCAATTATAGACCCCTTGAACATTGAAAATTAAAAACGGAACAGCTCTGTGTTTGTTCACAAACACTTGATGTCTAGTTTATTTTTATTTTTATAAAGAACCTTTTATACAGAACTGTTATATTGCTTGCATTTTGAGTCGTGATAACTATTTTATGTAGTAGGTAATACTAGTTTACGTAATATAGGATTGTTATAAACCACATAGTTTAATCACCTGCTATAATATCACCAATTGTGCAGGACATACCAACCAGGAAACATTGCCAGCCTATGACGTTAAACTGCTGATCGTCACTAAATGGCAGGTTTCTTGTATTCACCGCCAACACCTGAGCTACACCTTCAGTACCGACGCTCAACAGCGTCAAATTGAGAAACTGACATGTGACAGTGGTAAGGAACGGACTTGCTGCAAAACATATGGCAGATATCAACCCTGAAATGCCCGCAGTAAGATGATTTGAGATGAATTTCCGTTGAGTGACAAAAGCTGATAGAGAGAGTCCGATGATGCTGCCAAAACCCCATGCCGAAGTCAGAAACGACGCCTCAGTTGTGTTCAGCCCCAGAGATAGCCCATTTGGTACCATGTAGATAATCACTCCTGCATGTCCAATATTGATGAACATTCTTGCACAAGACAAAATCAGAAATTCTACATTTCGAAAAACATCCAAGCCCGCAATCATCCAGAGCTTATGAAAGCAGTGGTGTTTTACTTCGTCATCATCAAGAGGGACCTTGTTGTAATCTTTAAGGCTATGTTTGCCAGGTCTTAATAGTAGACCACAAATGACAACGTGGAAACTAACCCCGCCAAGAATGAGCATTGTTCCTCGCCAGCCGTAGGTATCCAGAAGAACTTGTGTTAATGGCCCGTACACCATCATCCCAACCGGGCCTCCAATTGTGAGAAGCAAATATGCTAAGGGAAATTTATCATGAAAGTAGAAAACCAGTTCAACCCTGCATGTTTCATACACGCAACCTGCGCCCAATCCTGAAAAATGATGGAGAAAAAACAATATAAAAAAATTATCAACTATAAAAATAAATTTGAACATACTACAAAACTCGGGTTAGTGTTCTCCTATATTATTTGAAGAGATAATGTTTGCACAGAACAGAGCCTACTTTTGGTGACAGATAATGAATCACTTCCACGCAATATTTTGCATGTTAGTAATAAACAATTTTTTTTCTGTTGCAATTTGTCCACCCAGGTGAGCCCATTATTTTGCACAACATTGAAAGTCATAAATCTTTGAACGCTCCTTTAAAGGGAAGGTACACGTTCGGTAATTGTAAAAGACCAGTGTCCTCACTTGGTGTATCCCATCATAAGCATAAAATAACATTTTACTTTTACACCATATGCATTTTATAATAAACGGTCACAAAACGGTTTTCAAAGACCAACTCGACCGATCCAAGGCAACGTGTTCCTTCAAAAGGAAACATTAAATGTGAGACTTTTGAAAGCTTGGTGGCAGCAGACTTATCAGGTAAACTGCCATTGTACGTCGTTCTCAGCATGCGCACATTACCGAGAACATTGGATTTACCCTTCAAGTCTGCTTCCGCCTACAATCATTATAAACCTACACATGAAGTGACTTTGACGTACCAGCCATCACAATGAGTGACACACCTAACATAATGACGCTGTTTGCCGTCGAAGCAAGTGTCAAACCAAGTCCATACAGCATTCCGCCAAAGACGACCAAATAACGGCTTCCTGTACGACGAGCTACTGCTCCGGCCACGGGCCCTGTTAGAAATTACGACAACAATAATAACATTCGTCCCAAGCAAAGTAATTTCCAATGTATACACGATTACGAAACGGTAATTATACAAACATTTGCCTTAAAATTTCAAACTTAATTTACAAAACTAACAACCAGGAAACAAGTTGACCTTTATCAAGTAAAATAATTCCAAGTGTATACGCGTGTACGGAATGGTAATTCTACACCCCCCCCCCCCCAAAAAAGGTATATTTCCTTACTTACCCATCACGAAGAACAATCCATAATGAAGAAAGCCCAGCGAACCTATGATCCACAAATCGGTGTCGAAGTCATCCTTTATTGTTATTAGAAGAACTCCAAATGCTTTCAAGGTGCCATTGAAAATAAACATAATAGTGAACCCTCCTAAAACAACGGTCCATCCCCAGCCTCCTTCACTGTAGGTTCCATTTGGCTTATAAGACATACTATAAACCGCCCTAAAGCACAACCGTACTGCTGTTACCGCAAACCTATCTAGAATCGTGTTTCCACTATGCAAAGTTTAAAATCCTACACAACCATACTGTAACTAACGTCAACATGTACCGGTGATTCTCTCATGATCCACGCGTTCGCCGCTCGTTGTACTCGTGGACGCCACCATGACAGCTACCGGAGAGTAACACGGTTGACTAAATACAGCACTAAAAATTGACTACTTTTGCTTGCTGTGTGCAGGCATCGCATGACGTAATGTTACCGTATTTGGTCATTCGGAAAACTGAACACGGCGGAAAGTTGAAACCGCCACACCGGTGCCGGTGGTCAGTGTAAATCATATACTGACAATCGTCCCAAACAAATATTTATTGACCCTCAGTTCTGGGTCAAAGATCATGAGAACAATTTGTTAAGAAATAATAACGTCTTATGAAAGTATATACCCACACATTTCTCTGTGGTTCAGTAGTTTTCTATTTAAAAATCATTCACAGAGAGCCAAAATCCGTTTTCAGATACAATAAGCAATTGTTATTGTTGTTATTGTTATTTGTATTTGTAAGTACAGGAGCCCCGCCGGCCCCAAGGCTGTGTTTTGTCCTCTATTCTTTCTCTCTGTCTACACAAGTGAATAGGAGTGGAAACGCGCGGTCAGTTTCTGTGGTGTAAGGCCAGGACACTCTTGGTAAATTCTCAACATAATTGTTCGCATAAAAACGTATTTGGTAACACGCAATCGAGAGCTGTTGATAGTATGAAACATTGTGAGAGACGGCTCCCTCTGAAGTGAACGCAGTTTTTGAGAAAGGCGTTATTTCTCAGTAAAATATTTGAATTGAATAAGAGACCTCAGCAGTGAGCTCTCGAACTCAAGGCATCTGAAAGCACACAACTTGTGCGACAAGGGTGTTTTTTCTTCAATTATTCTCTCGCAACATTGAAGACCAATGGAGTTAAAAACTTCACAGGTTTGTTATTTTATGCAAATGTTGAGATACACCAGTCAGAAGACAAGTCTTTGAAAATGTCCAAGGGTGTCCATTGCCTTTAACTATGCCGCGCGATTACGCTTCACCATGGTCCTTGCTCTATGGCTTCACTAACTGGCAAAATCTGTGCAAGCAACGCAAACATTGATAGTACTAAAATTAGGGAGGCCGTCTTTAACTAACCCCCTTATTCAGATGTTAATCCCCCTGGCAAGGGACTGGGGTTTTATTGAGCCCGAGAATGACCTCTTGGGCGCTGGCATATTCACGATTATGCAATCCTTTTGTAAGTGTTCACTGAGTTAAAACCCGCCGGGATCCGGCGGTTTACGGCGGAAAATGGGGGTTAGTTAAAGACGGCCTCCCTTAAGCCCTTTTTTAGTTGGCGTACTCAGATCTCAGACCTTCTTACTTCGGACCATGGACGTAATTTTTGATTTTTCGGAAGACGGAGTTACAGACACTGGACACTATTGCTAATTGTCAAAGATCAGTCTTCTCACTTCGTGTATCTCAACATATGCGTACAATAACAAACCTGTGAAAGTTGTGAGATAATAATGAAAGAAGAAAAAAAAGGCCCTTCTCACACGAAGATGCTTGATTTCAAAACCTCAAAATCTAAATCTGAGGTCTAGAAATCAAATTCGTGGAAAATCAGTTCTTTCTCGAAAACTACGTTACTTCAGAGGGAGCCGTTTCTTACAATGTTTTATACTTAGTATGCGAATCTACAGTTAAGTGTAGATTCGTAAAAATAATCTACATTTTCATCAATAGATTGACGTCACAGAAATAGTTTATGATTGATATGACTATTCCCTTGATGATGTCATGGTTGCCTGCGTAACCATTTAGGATGCCCTTACGCTATTGTTATTCTACCGCTGAGCATCAACAACTGGTAGGAGCAAGTGTGGGCGGTGAAAACTGGTTTGAAAAAAAAAAAACCTGTGGAGCTCCGAGTATTGAACACACAGGCAAGTACGAATACCAACGTTTGCGTTAACCCATCAGGGGTGGATTTCACAAAGGTAGTCCTAACATAGGACTGATCCTAGACAATGCTAAGAGATAGGACCAGTCCTAAGTTAGGACATGGTTAGGATAAGTTACTGGTCCTAACTTAGGACCAGTCCTATCTCTTAGCATTGCTTAGGACTAGTCCTAAGTTAGGACTACCTTTGTGAAATCCACCCCAGACGCATGAAAAAAATTGACAAGTTTCTTATAAGGCAAAGGTCAAGTTTATGGCAGCCATGCTGATCAAGAAACACTCCAAACAAGCACTGAAAACATCACTTAGTCAATTGTCAAAAAAAAAATAGTCATTTACATGGTTTAATTTGACTAATCTTTAATTGGTCACTCAATCAAAAGATTAGTCAATACACACTGAAATGACAAATTATAGTTTGTCTTTGAAAATGGTTTAAAATGACTAATTGATCTGGAGATTGGTAATACACGAAATTAATTTAGTCATCCAAGAAAATTAATTAGTCATGCAGCACAACTATTTAGTCTTTCAATTAGTCTGACAACACCAATAATTAGTCTTTTACACACTTCTGTTATAATTAGTCACTGTAAATTTATTGCAAATCCAACACAACTCCAACTGAAGCAACTTTGTTAACCATCAGTTTCTTTGAGAACAATCTGCTGAATAACTACTGAATCTCAATTTTTTTTTAACATTATTAAACAAACTTCAATAGATTTTTTTCCCAACTTGCAAAGTTAAAAAGTTGTTTTAACAACCCATTAGTCCCACCTACAGTACACACCGTGATGACAGGACTTTAATAAAGCGGTATTTAAGGTCAAATTTATCGACAGTGAAACAATTATGAAAGTAAACAAGTATCACAAGTCTCTAACTTTACGTGAAAACCTGTAATTTTGTATGCCCTTTCAGTGCAAAATCTTGAACACAACTTCAATCGCTGCCAACAATAACTTTAAGAGGTACATTCCATAGAGGAATTTGTTTGTTAAAAAGTTTAATTTAACACAGTTTAGACGCAATATTATGGAAATTTAGTATACAGAACCATATTGGAATTACATGCTCATTGCACACGTTTTTGGGGTGCTAACAGATTTTGCACTGAAAGCGTATCAAATAAAGTTAAAACTTACACAGTTTAATAATGTAAGATTGGCCATGATGATGTCTTTCTTTCACAAGTGGACTTTGACTACTGACAAATAATTGTACTGTTTTATATATGGTTAAAGGGTGTGTACAACATTGGTAAGAATGAAAATATAAATGCTCACAGATTTGCACAAAACTTACATGGTACAAAGATGGTCATGGTAGAAAACTTCCCTTGAAATAGTTTTGCTTGAAATGGCATAGTTTTTAGGAAATGAGTAAAACAATAGTATTTATAGTAGGGTCATATCTTTGGATTCCGTGACCATTTTTTTGCTACCTTTTTCTCTCGATGGATTTGACTTCAGGAACCATCTAAAAGGAAAATAAGCCCCTATGAACCTCTGAAATGTGATAGGAACTTTTGTTTTATTGCGCAATATTCAAAATGGCCGCCGACGCCATCTTGAAAAACATAACTTGTAATACTAGCTCTGGCACCATATGAGCTAGACAGACAAAATATATGTCCTTTTCCACTATATCTGGCATGCCAAAAACACTGGAATGGTAATTGTAAGGTTTGGGGACCATCTTGACCTCTAAATCCAAGATGGCCAACATCTCCAACTTGAAAAACATAGCATGTAATAGCTTGGCACCATATGACCTAGACGGGAAAAAGAGATGTCATTTTCCACTATTTCTGGCATGCAAAATACACTGGAAAGGCGAATGTAAGGTTTGGGGACTATCGTGGCCTCTAAATTCAAGACGGCCGCCATCGCCATCTTGAAAATTATACTACCTATATGAAACCAGATAGGGAAAAAGAGGTGTATATTCCCACTATTTCTGCCATTACAAAATCCACTGGAATGGTAATTGTAGAGTTAGGGATCATTGTGGTCACAAAATCCAATATGGCCGCCTCCGCCATCTTGAAAATTATGAAATGTGACAGCTCTGGCACCAGATAAACTGAGAGAACAATTAGGGTTTCATTTTTAACATATGAAAAATCAATTATGGTTTTTGTTTTGTTTATAGGGACCATCCAACCTCTTTTAATTTAAATTGACTGAATGCAAGATGGATTTATCAGCTGTTTTTTAATTAAGTATGAGAAGCTAGGTGTAATTAATACTTGTTTTTTTATGTATGTTTACTTTTTCTTTGATTGCTTGAAGTACCCCCTCTAGTTGCTAAATGTTTAACTGAGTTCTCATTATGTTTGTCTTTATCATTTTAATTCGGTAAGATTTAATAAGATTATTATCTAAAAATATCACTGGCCATCCTGAGTGATGAAAACCTATTCATGCCTCTATTATATTATTTGATAGTTTAAGTCTATGCTTGTCTAGGTCATCTGGTGCCAGAGCTAATATGGAAGTTATGTTTCAAGATGGCGAAGGAGGCCATCTTGGATTTAGAGGTTAATATGGTCCCCAAACTTTACAATTTCCATTCCAGTGTATTAAGCATGTCAGAAATAGTGGAAAATGACATCTCTTTTGTCCATCTAGGTCATATGGTGCCAGAGCTATTATATTGTATGTTTTTTCAAGATGGCGACGGCGGCCATCTTGGATTTAGAGGTCAAGATGGTCCCAAAACTTTACAATTACAATTCCAGTGTATTTGGCATGCCAGAAATAGTGGAAAAGGACATCTCATTTGTCCGTCTAGGTCATCTGGGGCCAGAGCTATTACAATTTATGTTTTTCAAGATGGCGTCGGCGGCCATTTTGAATATTGCGCAATAAAAAAAGTATCTATCACATTTCAGAGGTTCATAGGAGCTTATTTTCTTTTTAAATGGTTCCTGACGTCAAATCCATCGAGAAAAAAAGGTAGCAAATAAATGGTCACGGAATCCAAAGAATATGAACTATGAATACCAGTCTGGTCGTCAATCTTAAGAACACCATATTGATAAAAAGCAATTGTCTTCACTAGTTCTGGGATGTACTGCAGGTGAAATACAAAAAACGAGGAAATGTAGCACGCGACTGCTGTTGTTACATCATCAACAACAGAAACTACCTCGCCTTCTGCAACTACTAACTCTGTAGACACATGTGCCGATTTTTCATCCATTTCGATGTACACAGGATGTGTGGTGTCTTCATCCTTCAATAAATAAAAGTAAAAAGTAAAGTTACTCAATATTGCTGTAAGCAACCAGATGTCTTATTCATACTTCAAGTACTAAATGGACAAAACTTAATTTATGCTACAATACAGCACATCAGTGCTTTGAGAAGCAATTTTGCAACATTTTTTTCTACAATTTGAGACCACTGCATGACATTACATAACACTATTAGTTATTATACAAGCATGAGTGGAATACAGAAAAACACGACAGTGCTTCTGCGTCCCATGTCAACATGGGATGCAGATTTTTTTGGGGGTGCATATTCCACGAGTTCGTCGTGGGTGATCACCCCCCACCCCATTTAAAGGAATAAACCATAATAGGCAAGTTTTCCACAAATTTGTGCTAATTTGGATCAGAATTAAATACTCTAATCAAAAGTCCTTAAAATAAGTAAAAAAATAACCATGAACTTTGACACAATACCTTGACCTTTGACCCAGATAAAAAAAACACATCATTCCGGAAATTTCATGAAAAAAACTCTGCTTGATAGAGCAGATTACCACGCACAAAAACCATTTAAATTTATTTGGGGTCATAAAATGAAGGTTCTGTGGTGGTTTTGCCAGAAAGGAGGTGGGGTGCATGCAAGTAGTATTCAGTTGACATACATTACCGCTTACACTAGAATAAAAAAAAACACTTGATCCGTGTTTTGTGTACAAAACATGTGTTTTGTGTACAAAACATATGGACACGCGTCTAGGAATCAGACGTCTGGTTCCCAGACGCGTGTCCATATGTTTTTGTACGCAAAGCACGGATCGAGTGTTTTTTAATTCTAGGACAAACGTGTGTAGATAATTCTCCACGTTTGTTCTGGGAAAAAAATAATATGCGCACGCTCGACACGTGTCGTGACTTCGCGATGCGTTCGGCAGAGTTCGGGGACAATCAGCATTTGTAGTGTAGTGGTAAAACAGAGTATTTGGGGACTGAATAACGGTAAGAATTTATAACTTTTAACATTTTTTGAGATTGCGGAGCGAGTGGGTTCTCTGGTCGCCCCCTTGGACATTGAGATATCAAAGGACACATTAGAGCCTACGGTAATTTTTGCGAGATTAAAATAAAAATAAAGAGAGATTTTTGATTCCAAAATTCAATGAACAACCATTGAACCATCATCGTTTAAAGCGTGAGAGATATAAACCTATGAGGTTACGGGAGACGATAGCCGGATGAAACCGAAATAGTTCTAGCTAGGAGTAGTAGCTACTCTAATACACTAAAAGTGGCTAAATCTCCCTTGTGCAACTTACATAATAGTAATAATGATTGGGTACGAAATGTCCTGCTTCAGGTATTCATGCAGAAATTTAATTTTGCCATCAATAAATATAAAATGTGAAAAACTGTTGACTGTGTGTGTCTGTGTAGGCAGTGAACTTACTTTGTTGAGTCCATGGTGAAATTTGTATGGGATGTATGTAGGCCTGTGTACATGCACGTCAACCTGAAATACAATACAAAGGTTTCTTAATTAAAATCCTTAAAGTGTTTGGGTCCTTTTTGTACGACCCAAAACGCAATGTCCAAAGGTTTACATTTAAAATTAAACTTACACAGTTTTAAGATAATGGTGGTAGAAAGCTTCCCTTAAAATACTTGCTGTGGTGCTGTAGTTTTTGAGAAATGAGGAAAACTATGTCACAAAAATAACTTTCGCCTCAGGATACAAACATTATTTTAGCATGTACAGCGTATGTACCAGTAGCAGTACTGGTATTTACTATTTAATACGCGACTCTCCTGAAAACATCGATTTTCACCTTTTTCCCAAAAACTTGGCGACTATAAATCATGCAAATTAATTTTTTTTTTTTTTTTTTAGTTTGTTTGTGACTCACGCACAGCTAATTTCTGAATTGCTCATAACTTGCCGTCACTGCACTGGTGACTGGCTCAACAGAAACCGGTTGCTTGTGTATGGTGGTGTATTTACTTAAAAGTAGTGTAGCAATAGCAGTTTTATACTATGTACAGCAGTACAACATACATGTACTCCGCATAAACTTTTTTGAGTTGAGATTGAAATTTGAAAAGGGAAACTAAAAATGTTGCTTATGTAAGTTAACGTTTGTTCATTCTCAGCCAGGCAAGTCCTCTATTATGGAACGCCATAGAGGCATTTAATCATCGGTGATGGTCTTTTGCAACCGGTGATCAAATGTGTCATCGGTGGTGGTCCTATGCGAATCGGTGATCAACTTTAGCAATCGGTGATAAAACACGATCGGTGGTCATTTTAGCGATCGGTCATGCAAATTCATGATCGGTGATGGTATATAGCGATCGGTCATGCATATTCACGACCGTTGGTGGCTTTTTGCAATCAACTTTAGTGATCGGTGGTGGCTTTTTGCAATCGGTCAACTTTAGTGATCGGTGGTGGCTTTTTGCAATCGGTCAACGTTAGGGATCGGTGGTGGCTTTTTGCAGTTGGTCAACTTTAGGGATCGGTGATGGCTTTTTGCAATCGGTCAACTTCAGGGATCGGTGATGGCTTTTTGCATGCGGTCAACTTTAGTGATCGGTGGTGGCTTTTTGCAATCGGTCAACTTTAGTGATCGGTGGTGGCTTTTTGCAATCGGTCAACTTTAGGGATCGGTGATGGCTTTTTGCAATCGGTCAACTTAAGGGATCGGAGGTGGCTTTTTGCAATCAGTCAACTTTAGGGATCGGTGGTGGCTTTTTGCAATCGGTCAACTTTTGCAACCGGTGATGGGATTTTGGGATATCGGTGCAGGCCTACTTCAAAACCTATGATTGTGTAGATTGTGGATATTATTTGTCGTTATTTTCTAGGTTACACCACCATGGAGGAATAAATTACACTCACCAGTGGGTTGACTGACTTGCCAAACAATTTTAGAAGAGTACCATTTTATAACTATGTAAGGGGGAACGCAACAAACATCAAATTAATCAGCTCTTTCTAAAAAGTTAATAATAACTAGACATTAGGTGTTTGTGAACAAACACAAAGCTGTTCCGTGTTCTTTTGCTTTGATTATGTGTTAAAATTACCAAGGAGTCTATAACTGAAAAAAAGTTTGAAAAATACTGTACAGTGTCTTGAGTTGCGGTGCCACTTCATGGGGTCACGGTAACCTAAGGCTAATCTCTAACGCCCAAGGAGTCTGTAACTGAAAAAAAAATAGAAAATCGGTTGTGTAGTTCTTGAGATATGGTGCCACTTCTGGTTGACCCGGAAGTAGAGGCCAATTTGGGGTCATGGATTTTCAAAGTTTATTTGTAATGCCTTAGGAGGATAAAACTGAACAAAAAGGATTGAAAATCGGTTGTATAGTACTTGGCGTATGGTCCCACTTCCGGTTCACCCGGACGTAGAGGCCAACATGGGGTCACGGGTTTTCACAGTCAATATTAATGTCAAGGAGTCTGTAAGTGAAAACAAATTGAAAATCGGTTGAGTAGTTCTTGAGATATGGTCCCACTTCCGGTTGACCCGGAAGTAGAGGTCAAGTTGAGGTCACGGTTTTTCCGAATTTTTCTCCTATCCCCAAGGAGTCTTATAACTACAAACAGTCGACATTGTTAAAGAAGAATGTCGTCTTCCTGTGATAATTTATCTCGGAATGTCGACATCCTAAAAGTAGGATGTCGTCTTCCTGTGATAATTTATACCGGGATGTCGACATCCTAAAAGTAGGATGTCGTCTTGCTGTGATAATTTATCTCGGTATGTCGACATCCTAAACGTCAGTTGTCATCTTCCTGTGATAATTTATCTCGAGAAGTCGACATTCTAAAAGAAGAATGTCGTCTTCCTGTGATAATTTATCTCGGAATGTCGATATCCCAAAAGTAGGATGTCGTCTTGCTGTGATAATTTATCTCGGGAAGTTGACATCCTAAAATTAGGATGTCGTCTTCCTGTGATAATTTATCTCAGGAAGTCGACATCCCGAAAGTAGGATTTTTGTTGTTGAAATGATTTTACTTGTATACGTTTTGTTATATAGTATTACATTTCCAACAATATTTACAATATTCATGGTCATAAACTACGTTAAACTAAAATAATGGACGAAACAAAATGTCCCACGTAAAACTCCATAAGGTTTGGAACATAATGGTCCCGCAAGTTCAAATACGCGCAAGCCTTGCTTAGTCTACACAGAAGGTAATAAATAATTTATTACAAGCAAATGCAATCGTACAATAATAGAAAACAAAAATTAAAAATCAATGCAAAACACATGTAGGGGATGGAGGGACCCATAAAAGCAAACCTTAACGAGTACGGACCCCCTCCCCCTTTTTTTCTAACGAAGAAAGCAATGTGAGCAATTCTATTTAGTGGGTGTAATCTTATGTAACGGCAAAACAACTCAAATTTGCAGGAAGAACAAACACAAAAACAGTTAGCGTAAAATAAAACTTAACCATATATTTAAATGAAACAGATAAATAAAATACCCAACGTCATAATAAAACATAAAAGGGAACACTAGTTGTGTGATAAAAATAAATACTAGAGAAAATGGGCCCCACAACTCTTGCTGGGAAAAAAAACATGTCGAAATATACCATTGTTATCCATTAGAGACGTTTTGTAGTCACTTTGGTTGGGGAGTGAGGAATCTAGCAAAAATACACGAAAATCCCAATGCTGGGACATCAGTTTATACACCAGACAAATCTATTATATGGATATTCTTTTGAATATTTTATTTTGTGCATAATATGGTCCGTGATTCATGGTCCGTTGAATATAAGTGGGCGGTTGTGTATCGACAACAGACTTTTATCATTATGATCACCATCAGCCCCATGTATAATAAACCACAACGACTGACGATTGCACTTTTGGTATTGTCATTGTTAAACTCCGGTTCCATTGTGTGCTGTCTGTTATCCTCCACACATAGATTTTCTTGTGAATAGTAGCTGTGTATGATTCATGGTTCGCTGAATATTGTGGCGATAACAAACTTTTATCATTTTGAACTGAATGCTTGATTTATTACCCTCCACACATAGATTTTCTTGTGAATAGTAGCTGTGTATGATCCATGGTTCGCTGAATAATGTGGCGAAAACAAACTTTAATCATTTTGAACTGAATGCTTGATTTATTACCTTCCACACATAGATTTTCTTGTGAATAGTAGCTGTGTATGATTCATGGTTTGCTGAATATTGTGGCAATAACGAACTTTTATCATTTTGAACTGAATGCTTGATTTATTATCTAGAGGTAAATGCTTGAGGCCAGTAAGAGTATTGTGCACGTACACCATGTAGTTTTTGTTGGAAACCGTTTGCTAACAGCCATTTATGTTACCCTTTGAAATAAAATCAGAAAATTTATAAGTTTGCTTGTTGCATAAAATTAAATTGAAGATGATGCCTGAATTGATTTTTACAATCAGAGTTGGACTCTAGACTGACGTGTTGGACTCCTTGAACACTCCAAGTGGTTCAATAGGTAGTGCAATTCCAATACTTATGCTGATGTTCTCATGATGTCAGCATCAACAGGAAGTTCCAACCACTTTGTCCCCTTGTACAATTAAATATGCAAATATGGGTCACGTGGTTAATTAATTACGATTTTTAATTTTTTTGGGGGTCGGTGGTTTGATGTTTGATCTAGTACGATTTGATTTCACAGAACTCTTAACCACCAAACTCTGCGCTTATGATCACCATTTTCCGATTACTGTGTTTTTCAAACATCATCGTGTCATGCATGCACACAGGTTATGTTTGGCTAACAATTGAGAAAAAGAAAAGGCAACACTATTGATATAAAGATAAGAATCTAACTTAAAATATTTTAAAAAGAAATATTTTTTTAGTTTTGGGGGCTAAAAAAAAATTTTTTCCCGTGCGCAGATTCGAACTCGCACGTATCAGTGAAGAAAGCGCGACTGATGTCCACTAGGCTACGAGGGCCAACACAATAATCAAGGGTTTACATGTATTTATTTCAACAGAGGGGATTATAAATGATCCGGCGAAATAATTCTCGTGTCATGATTTTGCGAACATTGTCACTAAATATGAACTGCTAACGCCTTTAACTTAAGTAGGGGTTGAAATGTAGTATTTGATGCCTTTAGGGGTTTTTGACGAGGACGTCGTCGTCGTCAAAAACCCCTATTTCAACTACGCACGTTCGTCCACGAAGAAAACACATCGGAGTCTAAATTTGACATTTTTTCACTCATTTCTCAAAAACTACAACACCACAGCAAGTAATATTTTATAACTGTTAAGTAGGGTTGAAATGCAGTATTAGATTGCCTTAAGGGGGTTTTTGACGACGACGTCGATGTCGTCAAAAACCCCTATCTAATTACGCACGTTCGTTTTAACGAAAACCCATGCACAGAGTAATTGGTCCAGAACGCGGTTAGAAAAACAAGGACAAATTTAACGCACGTTCTAACGAAAATCCCAAACCTCCGTACTTTGTGCGTGTACAGAGTAACGTGTCCAGAACGCGGGTAGAAAACAAAATAGTATAGACTCCTCTCAAGAAGTCAACAACTCATTGAGGTACATACTGTGTTGTATAACCAAAGCGAATGTTTCACAATAACATGAAAGTGACTGCATCAAAATTACAAATTAAAAAGTTCAAATGAAGACCACGTGGTTAATTAATGAAGAATTTTTACACTTTTTTGTTAGAGTAAAACTTATGTTCTAAGCTTCAATTTGATATATGATTTAACTATTTTATCCTCATACTTTAGGAGTAGGGGCCTGAACAAAAACGCTGTACAAACGCTATGGGGTTTTAGGCGGAAACAAAGAATAAATATAACTGAAAAAAAGGTTTCAAAAAAGTTGTGTAGCTCTTGTTATAAGGTTTTACTTCCCGGTTGACCCGTAAGTAAAGGTCAACATGGGCCCACAGCTACCAAAGATTAATCTGCAATGCCAAGGAGTCTATAAAATCGGTTGTGTAGATCTTGATTTATAGTCCCACTTCCGGTTGACCCAGAAGTAGAGGTCAACTTGGGGTCACAGTTTTCCAAAGCTAATATTTATTGCCTAAGAGTCTACAACTGAAGTTTGAACATTAGCTTTGTACTTTTTTAGATATGGGTTCACTTCCGGTTGACCCGGAAGTAAAGGTCAACATGGGGTCAAAGTTGTTTCAAACTAATCTTGAATGCCCAAGGAGTCTATAACTGAACCAAAATTGATAATCTGTTGTATAGTTCTTGAGATATGGTCCCATTTCCGGTTGACCAGGAAGTAGGGGTCAACTTGAGGTCACGGTTTTTTAAAGTTAATATTTTATGCCTAAGGAGTTTATAACTGAAAATATTTTGAAAATCTGCTGTATAGTTCTTGAGATATGGTGACACTTCCGGTTGACGGGGAAGTAGAGGTCAACTTGAGGTCACAGTTTTTTCAAATTAATCTCCAACCCCCAAGGAGTCTTTAAAAACAAACAGTTGAAAAGTCGGCCGTGAAGTTCTTGAGATATGATGCTGCAAAGATTTCCTAATTAATATGCAAATGAGGGTCACTGGTGGTTAATTAATAAATAATTTTAATATGTTTTATGATAGGAATTAAGCTAAACATCCTAAAGCTTCCATTTGATATTATTTTACGTGTTTAAAAACACATAATTAATTTGTAGGATACTCCTTTATTTTCCTACTCCTGCCGATAGGGGGCGCTCTTATGAGACATTTCAATTGCACGATTTCTGCACCGTAATGTCTGTATCTGACTCTGTATTTGTATGTGTACGTCGCAGAGACCAAAACTGTCACAAAATGTCAAGCTATAATTTCCCCTATAGAACACGGCCCAGTTTTATGGCTCTGTCTGCTTCAACGAAACTCTGCCCATTTATTATACAACCACCATTCTCCGCTTACTGTGCAGGCGCTGAAATATCTGTACAATTAGTTCAAAGCAAAGATTACATATGATAAGTTTCCCCGCGCACAAGCAAAAATATCCCTGCTAAGCTGTGAAATATGCTTTAAGTAAGCGATAATATCCGCGCTTCTGATGTGTAAATTCTTTGCTTACGCAGTGAAGCAGAGTCAAATTGGACCAGATTCACAAGATTTCCCTCATGTACTAACAATCTTTTTTGACTTTACATGTTTGAAGTGTAGGCCTTACTAAACCTACTTACAGGGCAAAATTACATGGTTCTCATAACCACCAAAGTCTGCGCTTCAATCACCATTTTCCGCTTTACTGTGATGTGCAAGCTTGGAAAATAATGTGCGAACTTGGAAGCACACAAACAAAAGAAATCCATGCTATAAGCAGTCTATTTTGCTTGACACAAACGCAGAATTCAATGCTTCTGCAGAGCACTGAATCTTTTTCATTATGCAAGTTCCCATCATGACTCGACTAGTCGCACCTCAAACCTGCCTACGACACTTGTCGAGATAAAATACGGATTCTCAAGATTTGTACCGCTATGTGCCGCAAGGGCAATATTAATTATGTTGCGAATGGGTGTGACTAGTGAAATTTACTACTCGACTAGGCGCACTTCAAACCTAACTACGACACTTGTTGAGATAAAGTACGGATTCTCAAGATTTGTGCCGCTATGCCGCAAGGGCAATATAAATTATGTTGCGAATATAAGCAACACAACTGGTTCACCAAACAGGTAGTCGGGACAAATTTTTAATTATGTTGCGAATGGGTGTGACTAGTGAAATTTACTACTCGACTAGTCGCACTTCAAACCTAACTATGACACTTGTCGAGATAAAGTACAGATTCTCAAGATTTGTGCCGCTATGCCGCAAGGGCAATATTAATTATGTTGCGAATAGTAGTAAGCAACACAACTGGTTCACCAAACAGGTAGTCGGGACAAATTTTGTAGTCGATGTGTGGACACGATTATAACGGAGTAGAGAAAAACAGTAGTCGCGACTCAAATAATAATTTGTAGTCGCGACTTTACCACTAAAGCACACTAGTCGCCCCTGCCTACTTTTGTCACAAGTAAAGCACGGTTTTTCCTGCGAATGCAAATCAAATTTTTAAGCACTGTTTTTGCAGTGCAAGTTTCGCAGGAGTTGAGCACAGTTAGTCAACTGTAGCAAATTTTTTGATGCGAATTGTGACGTGAAGAACACATTCCCTGCTAAGCTGTAAAATACGCTTAGCGTAAGCACAGTTCCCTGATTACGTAAGCGCTGCGATTCTTTCCTTTAAAAGCCATTGGCCCAGGACCAAACTACACAATAGCTTTTTAAACACAAAAAGCAGCTTAACCATGCCTCATGTTCAAGTTGTGAATCCAGGTATTCTGCTCAATTTCTGCAATTTTGTAAAGCAAAATGTTTTGCCTGTTTATTATAAGCAGCTCTATAAAATTGAGCCACTCAACCACCAGAGAAACGTCAGCATAATAAAATCTCTGCTTTTGTATTCCTGTCAAAGAGTTTTTGTTTGTCATGGTCTAATTTCCGAACGTAACGCGAAATACTGGAATTAGTTTAGGCAAATGGTCCCAGGCGCGAACAAGGTGACTTTACCCGTAAATAACTCCAAATCCCGGGCGGTCTATTTTCGTCGTCCACGCTCGTCGGCTGAAATGAACCCGGTCCACGACGCACCATGCTCAGGCTTGTCAAATTTTGGAAACAAGTTTAGACTTGTGCTAGTCGGTTACCGTAAGAAATCTATGTATATTGAACAAAAAAACGCAATAACACCGGTCGAAAATGATATAAGGACTTGGTCAAGTTAACAGTTTTACAATTTTGACTATTCAAATCAAGTTTTACGCCGTACCCATGATCTTTGAAAAAACTTCCCCGGAAATACAGGTTTTTAAAAATAATTACACTGTTTCTATAAGTTCTGATGCTTTTAAAATGACCATCAATAAAATGCATCTTAATCTAAAGCAATTTTGGGAAGTGTACAACATGTAATTTAATTTTAATCGAATAAATTATGTTTTGGAAAGCTGGGTTTGTTTACACTTCAAGAGCCATTGTGTTTGTGCACAGACACAAAACGTGCATTACATGACGTCATGGTGACGTCGTCCAGAATTTTATGTCGGAAATCACATTAACAGGACCTGACTAGTGTATAGCTGAAAAAAGTTTCAGGATCGGCGGTCTAATTTTTGAGATATGGTGTTAACTTGGTTTGCTAATTAAATATTCACAAGCTTAATTAAGGCTTATTGATTAACAATGTTTAAATTTTTTACGATAAGAATTAAGCTTATGTTCTAAGCTTCAATTTGGTATAATAAACTCACTCTTTCGTATTATGGTTTAGGAGATTAGGCTGCCGCAAAAACGTGTACAAACACTATGGGATTTAGGGAGAAACAAAGAATAATAATAATAACTAGACATTAAGTGTTTGTGAACAAACACGAAGCTGTTCCTTGTTGTTTTGCTTGGATTATGTGCTTCATTGCCCAAGGAATATATAACTGAAAAAAAGGTTTCAAAAAAGTTGTGTAGCTCTTGGTATTAGGTCACACTTCCCGGTTGACCCGCAAGTAAAGGTGAAAATGGGCCCACAGCTACCAAAGACTAATCTGCAATGCCAAGGAGTCTATAACTGAAAAAGTTAAAGCAATCGGTTGTGAAGATCTTGATATATAGTCCCACTTCCGGTTGACCCAGAAGTAGAGGTCAACATAGGGTCACAGTTTTCCAAAGTTAATATTTATTGCCTTAGAGTCTATAACCGAAGTTTCAACATTGGTTTTGTACTTCTTGAGATATGGGCCCACTTCCGGTCGACCCGGAAGTAAAGGTCAACATGGGGTCAAATGTGTTTCAAACTAATCTTGAATGTCCAAGGAGTCTATAACTGAAAAAAGTTTGAAAATCGGTTGTATATTTCTTGAGATATGGTCCCACTTCCGGTTGACCCGGAAGTAGAGGTCAACTTGAGGTCACGGTTTGTCAAAAGTTATATTTTATGCCTAAGGAGTTTATAACTGAAAAAAGTTTTATAATCTGTTGTACAGTTCTTGAGATATGGTCCCACTTCCGGTCGACCCGGAAGTAGGGGTCAACTTGAGGTCACGATTTTTCAAAATTAATTTCCAATCCCCAAAGAGGCTTTAGCAACAAACAGTCTTAAAATCGGCTGTATACTTCTTGAGATATGGTGCAGCAAAGATTTTCTAATTTAATATGCAAATGAGGGTCATGTGGTTAATTAGTTACTAGTTGCCATTTTTCAAAAACAAATTAAAGATGCAAACATCACGACATCGTCTTCTCAGACTCTCCCCGAGAGTCCTCAACCCATACAGGTCCGCAGTGTGTTGCAAGAGCCATAGAGATGTTTAAACATTGCAATGAAAGTGACTGCACCCAATTTATGAAGTACTACGTTGTACACATGATGCCAAGATTCTAATTGATTAATTAATTAATAGACGAACATTGATTGCTTTTATGGACTGAAACAAATCTTATTAGAATCAGTGTATTTTTCTACACATAATATGATATTTAGGAAACTAACAGATACATTATTTCGAAGTTATTGTGTTTTTGACCAGTTTAAAGTATAGATTTGAAGAGCCATTGTGTTTGTGCACAGACACAAAACGTGCATTACATGACGTCATGGTGACGTCGTCCGAAATTTTATGTCAGAAATCACCTTAACAGGACCTGACTAGTGTATAGCTGAGAAAAGTTTCAGGATCGGCGGTCTACTTTTTGAGATATGGTGTTAACTAGGTTTGCTAATTAGATATTCATAAGCTTAATTAAGGCTTATTAATTAACAATTTTAATTTTTTTTTACGATAAGAATTAAGCTTATGTTCTAAGCTTCAATTTGGTATAATAAACTTACTCTTTCGTATTATGGTTTAGGAGATTAGGCTGCCACAAAAACGTGTACAAACACTATGGGATTTAGGGAGAAACAAAGAATAATAATAATAATAATAAAAATAATAAAAATCTCGACGAAAACAATAGCTGTTCCGACTGGATCGGAACAGCTAACTAGACATTAAGTGTTTGTGAACAAACACGAAGCTGTTCCTTGTTGTTTTGCTTGGATTATGTGCTTCATTGCCCAAGGAATATATAACTGAAAAAAAGGTTTCAAAAAAGTTGTGTAGCTCTTGGTATTAGGTCACACTTCCCGGTTGACCCGCAAGTAAAGGTCAAAATGGGCCCACAGCTACCAAAGACTAATCTGCAATGCCAAGGAGTCTATAACTGAAAAAGTTAAAGCAATCGGTTGTGAAGATCTTGATATATAGTCCCACTTCCGGTTGACCCAGAAGTAGAGGTCAACATAGGGTCACAGTTTTCCAAAGTTAATATTTATTGCCTTAGAGTCTATAACTGAAGTTTGAACATTGGTTTTGTACTTCTTGAGATATTGGCCCACTTCCGGTCGACCCGGAAGTAAAGGTCAACATGGGGTCAAATGTGTTTCAAACTAATCTTGAATGTCCAAGGAGTCTATAACTGAAAAAAGTTTGAAAATCGGTTGTATATTTCTTGAGATATGGTCCCACTTCCGGTTGACCCGGAAGTAGAGGTCAACTTGAGGTCACGGTTTGTCAAAAGTTATATTTTATGCCTAAGGAGTTTATAACTGAAAAAAGTTTGAAAATCGGTTGTATATTTCTTGAGATATGGTCCCACTTCCGGTTGACCCGGAAGTAGAGGTCAACTTGAGGTCACGGTTTGTCAAAAGTTATATTTTATGCCTAAGGATTTTATAACTGAAAAAAGTTTGAAAATCGGTTGTATATTTCTTGAGATATGGTCCCACTTCCGGTTGACCCGGAAGTAAAGGTCAACTTGAGGTCACGGTTTGTCAAAAGTTATATTTTATGCCTAAGGAGTTTATAACTGAAAAAAGTTTTATAATCTGTTGTACAGTTCTTGAGATATGGTCCCACTTCCGGTCGACCCGGAAGTAGGGGTCAACTTGAGGTCACGATTTTTCAAAATTAATTTCCAATCCCCAAAGAGGCTTTAGCAACAAACAGTCTTAAAATCGGCTGTATACTTCTTGAGATATGGTGCAGCAAAGATTTTCTAATTTAATATGCAAATGAGGGTCATGTGGTTAATTAGTTACTAGTTGCCATTTTTCAAAAACAAATTAAAGATGCAAACATCACGACATCGTCTTCTCAGACTCTCCCCGAGAGTCCTCAACCCATACAGGTCCGCAGTGTGTTGCAAGAGCCATAGAGATGTTTAAACATTGCAATGAAAGTGACTGCCCCAATTTATGAAGTACTACGTTGTACACATGATGCCAAGATTCTAATTGATTAATTAATTAATAGACGAACATTGATTGCTTTTATGGACTGAAACAAATCTTATTAGAATCAGTGTATTTTTCTACACATAATATGATATTTAGGAAACTAACAGATACATTATTTCGAAGTTATTGTGTTTTTGACCAGTTTAAAGTATAGATTTGAAGAGCCATTGTGTTTGTGCACAGACACAAAACGTGCATTAAATGACGTCATGGTGACGTCGTCCGAAATTTTATGTCAGAAATCACCTTAACAGGACCTGACTAGTGTATAGCTGAGAAAAGTTTCAGGATCGGCGGTCTACTTTTTGAGATATGGTGTTAACTAGGTTTGCTAATTAGATATTCATAAGCTTAATTAAGGCTTATTAATTAACAATTTTAATTTTTTTTTACGATAAGAATTAAGCTTATGTTCTAAGCTTCAATTTGGTATAATAAACTCACTCTTTCGTATTATGGTTTAGGAGATTAGGCTGCCACAAAAACGTGTACAAACACTATGGGATTTAGGGAGAAACAAAGAATAATAATAATAATAATAAAAATAATAAAAATCTCGACGAAAACAATAGCTGTTCCGACTGGATCGGAACAGCTAACTAGACAATAAGTGTTTGTGAACAAACACGAAGCTGTTCCTTGTTGTTTTGCTTGGATTATGTGCTTCATTGCCCAAGGAATATATAACTGAAAAAAAGGTTTCAAAAAAGTTGTGTAGCTCTTGGTATTAGGTCACACTTCCCGGTTGACCCGCAAGTAAAGGTCAAAATGGGCCCACAGCTACCAAAGACTAATCTGCAATGCCATGGAGTCTATAACTGCAAAAGTTAAAGCAATCGGTTGTGAAGATTTTGATATATAGTCCCACTTCCGGTTGACCCAGAAGTAGAGGTCAACATAGGGTCACAGTTTTCCAAAGTTAATATTTATTGCCTTAGAGTCTATAACTGAAGTTTGAACATTGGCTTTGTACTTCTTGAGATATGGGCCCACTTCCGGTCGACCCGGAAGTAAAGGTCAACATGGGGTCAAATGTGTTTCAAACTAATCTTGAATGTCCAAGGAGTCTATAACTGAAAAAAGTTTGAAAATCGGTTGTATATTTCTTGAGATATGGTCCCACTTCCGGTTGACCCGGAAGTAGAGGTCAACTTGAGGTCACGGTTTGTCAAAAGTTATATTTTATGCCTAAGGAGTTTATAACTGAAAAAAGTTTTATAATCTGTTGTATAGTTCTTGAGATATGGTCCCACTTCCGGTCGACCCGGAAGTAGGGGTCAACTTGAGGTCACGATTTTTTAAAATTAATTTCCAATCCCCAAAGAGTCTTTAGCAACAAACAGTCTTAAAATCGGCTGTATACTTCTTGAGATATGGTGTTGCAAAGATTTTCTAATTTAATATGCAAATGAGGGTCATGTGGTTAATTAGTTACTAGTTGCCATTTTTCAAAAACAAATTAAAGATGCAAACATCACGACATCGTCTTCTCAGACTCTCCCCGAGAGTCCTCAACCCTTACAGGTCCGCAGTGTGTTGCAAGAGTCATAGAGATGTTTAAACATAGCAATGAAAGTGACTGCACCCAATTTATGAAGTACTACGTTGTACCCATGATGCCAAGATTCTAATTGATTAATTAATTAATAGACGAACATTGATTGCTTTTATGGACTGAAACAAATCTTATTAGAATCAGTGTGTTTTTCTACACATAATATGATATTTAGGAAACTAACAAATAAATTATTTAGAAGTTATTGTGTTTTTGACCAGTTTAAAGTATAGATTTGAAGAGCCATTGTGTTTGTGCACAGACACAAAACGTGCATTACATGACGTCATGGTGACGTCGTCCAGAATTTTATGTCGGAAATCACATTAACAGGACCTGACTAGTGTATAGCTGAAAAAAGTTTCAGGATCGGCGGTCTAATTTTTGAGATATGGTGTTAACTAGGTTTGGTAATTAAATATTCACAAGCTTAATTAAGGCTTATTAATTAAATTTTTTTACATTTTTTACGATAAGAATTAAGCTTATGTTCTAAGCTTCAATTTGGTATAATAAACTCACTCTTTCGTATTATGGTTTAGGAGATTAGGCTGCCGCAAAAACGTGTACAAACACTATGGGATTTAGGGAGAAACAAAGAATAATAATAATAATAATAAAAATAACTAGACATTAAGTGTTTGTGAACAAACACGAAGCTGTTCCGTGATGTTTTGCTTGGATTATGTGCTTCATTGCCCAAGGAATATATAACTGGAAAAAAAAGTTTCAAAAAAGTTGTGTAGCTCTTGGTATTAGGTCACACTTTCCGGTTGACCCACAAGTAAAGGTCAAAATGGGCCCACAGCTACCAAAGACTAATCTGCAATGCCAAGGAGTCTATAACTGAAAAAGTTTAAGCAATCTGTTGTGAAGATCTTGATACATAGTCCCACTTCCGGTTGCCCAGAAGTAGAGGTCAACATAGGGTCACAGTTTTTCAAAGTTAATATTTATTGCCTTAGAGTCTATAACTGAGATTTGAACATTGGCTTTGTACTTCTTGAGATATTGGCCCACTTCCGGTCGACCCGGAAGTAAAGGTCAACATGGGGTCAAATGTGTTTCAAACTAATCTTGAATGTCCAAGGAGTCTATAACTGAAAAAAGTTTGAAAATCGGTTGTATATTTCTTGAGATATGGTCCCACTTCCGGTTGACCCGGAAGTAGAGGTCAACTTGAGGTCACGGTTTGTCAAAAGTTATATTTTTATGCCTAAGGAGTTTATAACTGAAAACAGTTTTATAATCTGTTGTATAGTTCTTGAGATATGGTCCCACTTCCGGCCGACCCGGAAGTAGGGGTCAACTTGAGGTCACGATTTTTCAAAATTAATCTCCAATCCCCAAAGAGTCTTTAGCAACAAACAGTCTTAAAATCGGCTGTATACTTCTTGAGATATGGTGCTGCAAAGATTTTCTGATTGAATATGCAAATCAGGATCATGTGGTTAATTAGTTACTAGTTGCCATTTTTCATAACAAATTAAAGATGCAAACATCACGATATCGTCTTCTCAGACTCTCCCCGAGAGTCCTCAACCCATACAGGTCGCAGTGTGTTGCAAGAGCCATAGAGATGTTTAAACATTACAATGAAAGTGACTGCACCCAATTCATGAAGTACTACGTTGTACCCATGATGCCAAGATTCTAATTGATTAATTAATTAATAGACGAACATTGATTGCTTTTATGGACTGAAACAAATCTTATTAGAATCAGTGTATTTTTCTACACATAATATGGTATTTAGGAAACTAACAAATAAATTATTTAGAAGTTATTGTGTTTTTGACCAGTTTAAAGTATAGATTTGAAGAGCCATTGTGTTTGTGCACAGACACAAAACGTGCATTACATGACGTCATGGTGACGTCGTCCAGAATTTTATGTCGGAAATCACATTAACAGGACCTGACTAGTGTATAGCTGAAAAAAGTTTCAGGATCGGCGGTCTACTTTTTGAGATATGGTGTTAACAAGGTTTGCTAATTAAATATTCATAAGCTTAATTGGGGATTATTAATTAACAATTTTAACATTTTTTACGATAAGAATTAAGCTTATGTTCTAAGCTTCAATTTGGTATAATAAACTCACTCCTTCGTATTATGGTTTAGGAGATTAGGCTGCCGCAAAAACGTGTACAAACACTATGGGATTTAGGGAGAAACAAAGAATAATAATAATAAAAACAATAAAAATCTAGACGAAAACAATACCTGTTCCGACGGACGGTCGGAACAGCTAATAAAAATCTCGACGAAAACAATAGCTGTTCCGACTGGATCGGAACAGCTAATAATAATAATAAAAATAATAAAAATCTCGACGAAAACAATAGCTGTTCCGACTGGATCGGAACAGCTAATAATAAAAATCTCGACGAAAACAATAGCTGTTCCGACTGGATCGGAACAGCTAATAATACCAAATGGGTAGGAGAGGGTGTGGAAGGGTTATCTATGTCCCACAATTGGTTGTCGTCTTCCGGAAATGGTGTATGCCGGGGAAATACAAATATTTATATTCAGTGAAGGGAAATGTTTTTGAACAAGAGTCTCTACCGATAGTTTTGTGTGTAAGGGGAAATCTGAAATCATACAAGTAGCCCTGTGTAAACAGACCCGGAGGTGAGAACATTATTACCACACAAAAACCGTTTTGATGGAAAACACATACTCTGTGCATCATGAATGTGATGGACAAACACAGACCGGGACGCACTCAACACGTTTTATAAAAGGCTAGGTAAAGTATTATACAAATATTTCCTTGTAATAAACGGAGAGGCACGTATTAATTGAATCCAAAGCGAAAAACGTACTATATAAAGTTCTTAATTTAGGGGGGGGGGGGGGGGGGGTGTATAAAGTATAAAGATAAAAGAGTTAAATCTTATATAAAATTGAAGCTTGAAAATAAGCTTTACTCTAAACGTAATTTTGTTTTAAATTATTAATCAATTAACCTTGTGATCTTCATTTGCGTATTTAATTAGTAAATCTCAAGAAGTATACTTCCGGGTCAACCGGAAGTTGGCCCATTTTTTGTTTCAGTTATACTACACAATCAATCTTCATTTTTTGTTTCAGTTATAGACTCCTTTTAAATTTTTACTTTGGAAAACTGTGACCCCATGTTGACCTCTATTTTCGGGTCAACCTGAATTGTGACCAGATCTCAAGACCTATACAACCTATTTCAAACTTGTTCCAGTTTCCGCGACCCCATGTTGACCTCTACATCCGGGTCAACCGGAAGTGGGACCATATCTCAAGAACTATACAACCGATTTTCAAACTTTTTTTTCAGTTGCACACTCCTTTGTGTTAAATATTAACTTTGAAAAATGTGTCCCCTTGTTGACCTCTACTTCAGGGTCAACCGGAAGTGGGACCATACCTCAAGAACTACACCACTAATTTTTAAACCCTTTTTTACTTAGAGACTCTTTGAGCATTAAGGATTAACCTTAACAAAATTTGGCCCCCATATTGACCTAGCTCTACTTCCAGGTCACCCAGAAGTGGGACAATATCCCAAGAACTTCACAACCTATGTTCAAACCTTTTTTCAGTTATAGCCTAACAAACAGTACTGTATCGGGCCAATGGTGGCATGTACCGGCGTCGAGTTTCGATACGGTGCCGTTAAATATGATGATGATATTGAGCCAGAATTGGGCCAGTGCTGGCCTTCTTCCGGTCAAGCGTCATGCTCTTGCTAGTAAAGTGCCCACACTGGGCCAATGTCGGTTTTATAGAGGCAAACTATTTTAGTTAGGACGGAGGTTTGCCTGTCTTGGCCAATATTGGTTTTGTGCGGCACACCGTTTCGGCAAAATGATGAACCTTTAATGGGCCAATGCTGGTTTTGTAGCGGTGCACCATTTTGGGAAAGTGGTAGAAAACCTGCAGTGGTCCAATACTGGTTTTGTGGCACACCATTTGAGAAAACAGGCAGAAAACCTCTCATTGAGCCAATACTGGTTTTGTAGCTGCACACCATTTTTGTCAAAATGGTGTCATATAGAAAACCTTTTCGGGGCCAATCATGCCAATACTGGCTTTGGCAAAACGGTAAAGAAATATGTTCTAAACTACTGGTTTGTTGGCGGCACACCATTTTATTAGCTGTTCCGATCCAGTCGGAACAGCTATTGTTTTCGTCGAGATTTTTATTATTTTTATTATTATTATTATTATTATTATTCTTTGTTTCTCCCTAAATCCCATAGTGTTTGTACACGTTTTTGCGGCAGCCTAATCTCCTAAACCATAATACGAAAGAGTAAGTTTATTATACCAAATTGAAGCTTAGAACATAAGCTTAATTCTTATCGTAAAAAATGTAAAAAATTTTAATTAATAAGCCTTAATTAAGCTTGTGAATATTTAATTAGCAAACCTAGTTAACACCATATCTCAAAAATTAGACCGCCGATCCTGAAACTTTTTTCAGCTATACACTAGTCAGGTCCTGTTGATGTGATTTCCGACATAAAATTCTGGACGACGTCACCATGACGTCATGTAATGCACGTTTTGTGTCTGTGCACAAACACAATGGCTCTTCAAATCTATACTTTAAACTGGTCAAAAACACAATAACTTCTAAATAATTTATTTGTTAGTTTCCTAAATATCATATTATGTGTAGAACAATACACTGATTCTAATAAGATTTGTTTCAGTCCATAAAAGCAATCAATGTTCGTCTATTAATTAATTAATCAATTAGAATCTTGGCATCATGGGTACAACGTAGTACTTCATAAATTGGGTGCAGTCACTTTCATTGCAATGTTTAAACATTTCTATGATGGGTTGAGGACTCTTGGGGAGAGTCTGAGAAGACGATGTCGTGATGTTTGCATCTTTAATTTGTTTTTGAAAAATGGCAACTAGTAACTAATTAACCACATGACCCTCATTTGCATATTCAATCAGAAAATTTTGCAGCATCATATCTCAAGAAGTATACAGCCGATTTTAAGACTGTTTGTTGCTAAAGACTCTTTGGGGATTGGAGATTAATTTTGAAAAATCGTGACCTCAAGTTGACCTCTACTTCCGGGTCAACCGGAAGTGGGACCATATCTCAAGAACTATACAACAGATTATAAAACTTTTTCAGTTATAAACTCCTTAGGCATAAAATATAACTTTTGACAAACCGTGACCTCAAGTTGACCTCTACTTCCGGGTCAACCGGAAGTGGGACCATATCTCATGAAATATACAACCGATTTTCAAACTTTTTTCAGTTATAGACTCCTTGGACATTCAAGATTAGTTTGAAACACATTTGACCCCATATTGACCTTTACTTCCGGGTCGACCGGAAGTGGGCCAATATCTCAAGAAGTACAAAGCCAATGTTCAAACTTCAGTTATAGACTCTAAGGCAATAAATATTAACTTTGAAAAACTGTGACCCTATGTTGACCTCTACTTCTGGGCAACCGGAAGTGGGACTATATATCAAGATCTTCACAACCGATTGCTTAAACTTTTTCAGTTATAGACTCCTTGGCATTGCAGATTAGTCTTTGGTAGCTGTGGGCCCATTTTGACCTTTACTTGTGGGTCAACCGGGAAGTGTGACCTAATACCAAGAGCTACACAACTTTTTTGAAACTTTTTTTCCAGTTATATATTCCTTGGGCAATGAAGCACATAATCAAAGCAAAACATCACGGAACAGCTTCGTGTTTGTTCACAAACACTTAATGTCTAGTTATTTTATTGTTTTTTACATAGCATTTTTAATTTGATTTATTCATTGCTGCTGTTTTTTCATTTTTTATGTTTTGTGTTTATCATGGACAACTACACTTTATTGTAATGAACTTTTTTATTGCAAAGTAATTTCATTTAAATTTAATATATTTGATATACTTTTTGCATTTTTGTTTTATTAATAAAAACTTACGAGTTAAAATGCTGGTTAAATTTTCGTCTGATAATGAAAGTTTAACTTTCTGTCATCTGTCTACTGGTTTGTTGTCGGCACACCATTTTGGCAAAATGGTAGAAAACCTCTATTGTGCCAACACTGGTTTTGTAGCTGCACCATAGACAATCTTTTCTGGGCCAATACTGGTTTCGAAGTGGCACACCATTTGTGTAGATTGTGGACATTAATTGTTGTTATTTTCTAGTTCACACCACCGTGGAGGAATAAATTACACTCACCAGCGGGTTGACTGACTTGCCAAACATTTTTAGAAGAGTACCATTTTATACCCAGATAACATACATACATTGGGCAATCAGTTATTCCAAATTATTACATTATTGCAATCAAGATTTATTAATATCTACAATTTTGGGGGTATTTTATAGCAAAAATAATCTTAACAAATTACATTACTTTGTAATTTTTTAATTGTTTCGACAATCTTAAGACATCCTGTGCCACAGCTTTGACACCCTGCCTTGAAAATAGCATATTATGACCAATGTCGGTTCAATGCCGGCCCAATGGTGGCCGTTACCAAATCAGTATTGGCACAAAAAAGTTGTTTTATACCATTATTTGCCAAAATGGTGTGCCACTTCGAAACCAGTATTGGCCCAGAAAAAGTTTTCTATACCATTTTGTCAAAATGGCGTGGCGCTAAAAAAAAAGAATTGGCCCAGAAAAGATTGTCTATGGTGCAGCTACAAAACCAGTGTTGGCACAATAGAGGTTTTCTACCATTTTGCCAAAATGGTGTGCCGCCAACAAACCAGTAGACAGATGACAGAAAGTAAAACTTTCATTATCAGACGAAAATTCAACCAGCATTTTAACTCGTAAGTTTTTATTAATAAAATAAAATGCAAAAGTATATCAAATATATTAAATTTAAATGAAATTACTTTGCAATAAAAAAGTTCATTACAATAAAGTGTAGTTGTCCATGATAAACACAAAACATAAAAAATGAAAAAAAACAGCAGCAATGATTAAATCAAATTAAAAATGCTATTAAAAACCAATAAAATAATAAAGATACCTTTTAGAATTTTGTTTTATTAATAGTATTCGGTTTCTCAAAATGCCGGTACCATCAGGGGTCGATTTCACAGAGAGTTAGGCCTAGTCCTAACTTAGGACGTAGTCCTTGGAGATATAAGAAACGTATGGCTAGTCCTAAGTTAGGACGATTAACTCTTCCTAACTCGAGATAAGACTAGTCTTAACTCTTTGTGAAATCCACCCAGCTTCAATAACTTGCATGGGCTAATTCCTTTTTAAATATCAAGTCGGTTTAGTAATTAGAACATATTTCTTTACCGTTTTGCCAAAGCCAGTATTGGCATGATTGGCCCCAAAAAGGTTTTCTATATGACACCATTTTGACAAAAATGGTGTGCAGCTACAAAACCAGTATTGGCTCAATGAGAGGTTTTCTGCCTGTTTTCTCAAATGGTGTGCCACAAAACCAGTATTGGACCACTGCAGGTTTTCTACCACTTTCCCAAAATGGTGCACCGCTACAAAACCAGCATTGGCCCATTAAAGGTTCATCATTTTGCCGAAACGGTGTGCCGCACAAAACCAATATTGGCTAAGACAGGCAAACCTCCGTCCTAACTAAAATAGTTTGCCTCTATAAAACCGACATTGGCCCAGTGTGGGCACTTTACTAGCAAGGACATGACGCTTGACCGGAAGAAGGCCAGCACTGGCCCAATTCTGGCTCAATATCATCATCATAATTAACGGCACCGTATCGAAACTGTATTGTTTGTTAGGCTATAACTGAAAAAAGGTTTGAACATAGGTTGTGAAGTTCTTGGGATATTGTCCCACTTCCGGTTGACCTGGAAGTAGAGCTAGGTCAATATGGGGGCAAAATTTTGTTAAGGTTAATCCTTAATGCTCAAAGAGTCTCTAAGTAAAAAAGGGTTTAAAAATTAGTGGTGTAGTTCTTGAGGTATGGTCCCACTTCCGGTTGACCCTGAAGTAGAGGTCAACAAGGGGACACATTTTTCAAAGTTAATATTTAACACAAAGGAGTGTGCAACTGAAAAAAAAGTTTGAAAATCGGTTGTATAGTTCTTGAGATATTGTCCCACTTCCGGTTGACCCGGATGTAGAGGTCAACATGGGGTCGCGGAAACTGGAACAAGTTTGAAATAGGTTGTATAGGTCTTGAGATCTGGTCCCAATTCAGGTTGACCCGAAAATAGAGGTCAACATGGGGTCACGGTTTTCCAAAGTAAAAATTTAAAAGGAGTCTATAACTGAAACAAAAAATGAAGATTGATTGTGTAGTATAACTGAAACAAAAAATGGGCCAACTTCCGGTTGACCTTGAAGTATACTTCTTGAGATATGGCACGTTACTAATAGATTTACTAATTAAATATGCAAATGAAGATCACAAGGTTAATTAATTAATAATTTAAAACAAAATTACGTTTAGAGTAAAGCTTATTTTCAAGCTTCAATTTTAAATAAGATTTAACTCTTTTATCTTTATACTTTATACACCCCCCCACCTAAATTAAGAACTTTATATAGTACGTTTTTCGCTTTGGATTAAATTAATACGTGCCTCTCCGTTTATTACAAGGAAATATTTGTATAATACTTTACCTAGCCTTTTATAAAACGTGTTGAGTGCGTCCCGGTCTGTGTTTGTCCATCACATTCATGATGCACATTTTATGTGTTTTCCATCAAAACGGTTTTTGTGTGGTCATAATGTTCTCACCTCCGGGTCTGTTTACACAGGGCTACTTGTATGATTTCAGATTTCCCATTACACACAAAACTAGAGGTACATGTACAGTTTTTGTTTACTACAAAAACAAGGTGTTCGTGGTGAGTGAGTGAATGAATTGGTGACAACATTTACCTCATCAATCCAATGACTGGTTAAGGAGTTATGATTTGTTTACAAATTAAACACCAACTTCCGGTTTGCATCGGATAAAAGGTCAAATAGGGGTTACTTTTTTATGTAGCGCGTGATAAGTTTATTAAGACCTTTTAAATGATGGATGGGTTGTAAAAATCCAATATTTGGTTTAGAAGTTATGATTTTTTCAAATATAAAGTTTCAACTTCCGTTTTGAACCGGAAGGTACTGTCAAATGAGGTCACACTTGGTAGCGTTGGTGATGTCTTTTGAGTTCTTTCTTTTGACGTATAGATGATAAAAATCAAATCATGTGGTTTAGGATTTTTTTATTTTTCAAACATTATATATCAGTTTCCAACAGGGTCGCATATTGTATAGCACGTGATAAGTCTATTAAGACCTTTCAGATGATGCATAGATTAAAAAAATCCAATGTATGGTTCAGATGTTATGATTTTTTGCAAATATTAAACATCCGGTTTGAACCGGAAGACAATTTTGTCAGGTCACAAATTATAGCGTTAGTAATGTTTTTCAAAGCCTTATCTGACGACGTTCAGATAATAAACAACTAATTTCTGGTTCTGGGGTAATATTTTTTCAAATAATTAACTGCATCTTCCTGTTTAACTGGAGGTCAAGGTTTAATAGTCAATGTTGTGTATCGTTTCTTCAGTTGTTACATACCTACCCAATGACGTATAAATATATAAAAAATCAAATGTGTGGTTGTGAAATTATTTTTCTTTGACCAATTATTTTCAACCTCTGGTTTGAACAAGAAGCCAAGTTTAAACTGATTTCATTTGTGTAGATCCTGACTAGTTCATTAAAACCTTTCAGCTGATGTATGACTTGCAAACATTTTATAATTATGTGATGGACTATCTGAAGGTGTATAATGTATCTTATAACATCAATGCAAATGTATTCCTACTTGTAGTTTTGGTGCGAGACGTTGTTCATTATAACTCAACTACTGCGATTCACCGCGATTCACTCAGCGCTCGATGTTACTAAAAACGTTACAGCGCCCTCTTTCGCTGGACTAAAGAGAGCACTTTTGGGAATTCCCGCGCTGGCACTGCATAGCGTACATAGCGTGCGTTGTTGATCAAAATGGGGTAAACGCGTGGGTCAACAGGTGCTTTGACGTCCCTTTTCGACTGATGTAAAGGTCCAAATTTTGTTATTTCTGTGCAAAAGATTGAGCGGGATTGCTGTTTTACAATCTGAAACAAAAATTACGTTGAAATGATCAGTAGTTTTAAAAACATGAATACGATAAGATTTTATGAAATTTTCAAATTTTGTTTTGCACTAGAAGTATTAAAAATATTTTACGTGTTCTGTGAAGCATTTGTCCAACTTTTAATGATCTATCCGATGATGTGTAGATTGTCAAAATCCGAATAATAGTTTTTGAGTTATGATTTTTACAAATATTAAACTTTGATCTAACGTAATTCAATTCCCGATGACGTCATAATGACGTAATTAAGTATGTGTTGTCTTGATACTAAGGTTCAACTATCTGATGAGTTTCAACATTCCATTCAATCTCAATCTTGAGTTATTCCGTAGAAAAGCTCGAAAGTTGTTTTTTGACGAAAAAACCCGAAGGTGAACTTCGACCCAGGGTAACGACCCGGATGCTAAGGTCGTACGATTTTGGCGTTAACTTTTCAAATGTTGCCCCAGTCTTGGTCTATCAGATGCGAAAACTTTGAACATCATAGCTTTCATATTCGTTGAGATACAGCAAAACGAAAATGGTCCCTTTTCAACTTTAAAAACCTTGTAATTTGACACCCAATGACGTCATCATGACGTAATGAAAACTGTGCCGTCTTCGTATTGAGGTTCAATTGTCACCGCTCCCCCGGAGTGAGTGAACTAAGTCACGTGAGTCGGTGCGGATTGAGTCGGTGCGGGCGCTGTTGGTGAATTGGCCGCGGTGTGCGTGAAAAGGGAAACGAGAAACGTCTTGCACCAAGACTATACTCCGAGCAGAACACACAGGCCTCATGGACTGATAAAGGTGTGATCAATGGAGCGGAACGGCCAGCCAAAGCGCTTTTGCAGTGTACGCAGTTATCACGCGGGTCAACACATCCGTGGGCTTTATCGTCCGATTTCGACCAGAGTTTCAGGTCAAATTGGTATCATCTCTGTGGGAAAGTTTGAGCAGGATCACTCAACTATAACGGGATGCAAAATTTATGTTGAAATGTTACGTAGTTTAAGAGATCAAAAATTGTAAAATTGTTCAACTTTTGGTTTGAACCGGAAGGTCAAATGGGGTCATTTTGTGTGTAGCGTTTTTTGAAGTTTGATCGACCTGTCCGATGATATGTAGATTGTCAAAATCCACCATGTGGTTCAGGAGTTATGATTTCTTTAAAATGTCTGATGAGTTTCAATGTTAAATTCCATATCAATCTTGAGTTATGACAACAAATTGTCTTTTTTTACAAAAAAACACAAAAAACACAAAGGCAGAGTTTGACCTTCCGGTACGACCGGAAGATGAGGTCATACGATTTTGGCGTTAACTTTTCAAATGTTGTCCAAGTCTTTATTTATGTGATGCCCAAGTATGAACATCATAGCATTAATATTCGTTGAGATACAGCGAAAAGCAAATGTCGTTTTTCAGCTTTAAAAACCTTGCCATGACGTCATCAATGACGTCATCATTCCCAAAAAGTGGCGGTTTCGTCTACTCACTATTGCCTATGTACATAGTAAGTTTTAAGTTTGTACAAGCTTTACTTTTGTTTAAAATTGCTGGAGAAGGTTCGCAGGGAAAGAAGAACGCGAGGAAAAAAAAAAAAAAACAGAACAATAACAATAGTTGTTCGGCTGTTGGCCGAACACCTAAAAAACAAAAAAAAACAGAATACCTAATAAAAAAACAGAGCAATAACAACAGGTGTTCGTGCTGAAATGCACGAACACCTAAAAAACGGAACAAAAAACGGAATAAAAACAACACCTAAAAAATTAGTACGTTATGTCGCGCAACAGAATTATTGCCCCATATACTGCTTTTTACTACGATCTAATTAACCACGACTGGTCCATCGAGTAACATGTATTTTACATTGTGGCAAGCCCTCAGAGCCCTTTTTGTCAGCTTTTACCCCTTTCTCCTTTTCTTGTATTGCCTTTTCACAAATACTACGTTTTTATAGAGTCCGACTCTGTGTCTTTTCAGATTTTTGTTGTCTGTCCTACTGGAATGGAAATTGTAAAGTTGGGGGACCATATTAAACTCTAAATCCAAGATGGCCTCCTTCGCCATCTTGAAACATAACTTCCATATTAGCTCTGGCACCAGATGACCTAGACAAACATAGACTTAAACTATCAAATAATATAATAGAGGCATGAATAGGTTTTCATCACTCAGGATGGCCAGTGATATTTTTAGATAATAATCTTATTAAATCTTACCGAATTAAAATGATTAAGACAAACATAATGAGAACTCAGTAAAACATTTAGCAACTAGAGGGGGTACTTCAAGCAATCAAAGGTAAACATACATAAAAAAACAAATATTAATTACACCTAGCTTCTCATACTTAATTAAAAAACAGCTGATAAATCCATCTTGCATTCAGTCAATTTAAATTAAAAGAGGTTGGATGGTCCCTATAAACAAAACAAAAACCATAATTGATTTTTCATATGTTAAAAATGAAACCCTGGTTGTTCTCTCAGTTTATCTGGTGCCAGAGCTGTCACATTTCATAATTTTCAAGATGGCGGAGGCGGCCATCTTGGATTTTGTGACCACGATGATCCCTAACTCTATCAATTACCATTCCAGTGGATTTTGTAATGGCAGAAATAGTGGGAATATACACCTCTTTTTCCCTATCTGGTTCCATATAGCTAGTATAATTTTCAAGATGGCGATGGCGGCCATCTTGGATTTAGAGGTCACGATAGTCCCCAAACCTTACATTCACCTTTCCAGTGTATTTCGCATGCCAGAAATAGTGGAAAAGGACATCTCTTTTTCCCGTCTAGGTCATATGGTGCCAAGCTATTACATGCTATGTTTTTCAAGTTGGAGATGTCGGCCATCTTGGATTTAGAGGTCAAGATGGTCCCCAAACCTTACAATTACCATTCCACTGGCATGCCAGATATAGTGGAAAAGGACATATATTTTGTCTGTCTAGCTCATACGGTGCCAGAGCTATTACAAGTTATGTTTTTCAAGATGGCGTCGGCGGCCATTTTGAATATTGCGCAATAAAACAAAAGTTCCTATCACATTTCAGAGGTTCATAGGGGCTTATTTTCCTTTTAGATGGTTCCTGAAGTCAAATCCATCGAGAAAAAAAGGTAGCAAAAAAATGGTCACGGAATCCAAAGATATGACCCTAATATAAAGACTATTCTTTTACTCATTTCCTAAAAACTATGCCATTTCAAGCAAAACTATTTCAAGGGACGTTTTCTACCATGACCATCTTTGTACCATTTACGTTTTGTGCAAATCTGTGAGCATTTATATTTTCATTCTTACCAATGTTGTACACACCCTTTAACCATATATAAAACAGTACAATTATTTGTCAGTAGTCAAAGTCCACTTGTGAAAGAAAGACATCATCATGGCCAATCTAACATTATTAAACTGTGTAAGTTTTAACTTTATTTGATACGCTTTCAGTGCAAAATCTGTTAGCACCCCCAAAACGTGTGCAATGAGCATGTAATTCCAATATATGGTTCTGTATACTAAAGTTCCATAATATTGCGTCTAAACTGTGTTAAATTAAACTTTTTAACAAACAAATTCCTCTATTAGTGAGGCGGCATAACACAACATTTAATAACAATCGTGCATTTTGTGATAAAAGCAAGGGATTTGGGATATAGGTCAATTAATATGGTACGAAAATATTTGGATATTGGGCCATTTCAATTTCTGCCCCTAGTGGCTTTGGCGGCCATTTTAAAAAATGGCCGCCAAAAGCCACTTTTATCTCTATTTTTAATGCAAAACCTACTTAAATGTGAGCTTCTTTGAGGCTATGATACTGTTGAACTGGTCTGCAAAGGTAGTGGCAACTATTAATAAGTGACTGCGCACTTTGTACGGTAGAGGAGTCATTTTGGCGGCTCTTTTTTTCAATATGGCCGCCAAAATGGCCGCCAAAAGCCATTTTTGTCACTATATTATTATGCAAAATCTTCTTAAATGTGAGCTTCTATGCGGCTACAAAATTGTTTAACTGGTCTGCAAAGGTGTTGGCAACTATTAATAGGTGACGACGTACCTTCTTTAGAATGAGGGGTAAATTTGGCAACCATTTTTCAAAATGGCCGCCAAAAGCCACTTTTGTCTCTATAGTATTGTGCAAAATCTTTTTAAATGTGAGCTTCTACGAGGCTACAACACTGGTCTGCAAAGGTGTTGGCAACTATTAATAAGTGACTGCGCACTTTGTACGGATAGAGGAGTCATTTTGGCAACCAATTTTCAAAGTGGCCGCCAATATGGCCGCCAAAAGCCAATGTTGTCTCTATATCATTATGCAAAATCTTCTTGAAAGTGAGCTTCTATGCGGCTACGAAACTATTTAACAGGTCTGCAAAGTTGTTGGCAACTATCAATAAGTAACTACACACTTTGTACAAGCAGATAGAGGTGTCAAGCAGTTAGTTCCATGTCATTTGTCACAGAGTTCTGCCACGTCTTACTGGTCGGCAAACTGAAGTGGGCCCACCCTCAATTATTCTGATACACCTCATGACCCAGTTTGCATCTTCCTATCTCTCCAAACGGCCAAATCACCTCAGCCTGTGCCTCCCCAATACGATGCTGATCCCGATGCTGACTCTCCTCCTCAGTTCCTCACTTGACAGCCTGTCAGCCAGAGACGCCCCACACATCCACCTGATAATTCTCACCTCTGCTCGTTCCATCTGCTGGATGTGCCCCACCCCCATGGGCCATGTTTCGCAGCCGTACACCATGAAGCTTCAGTCATCACAGGTCGTGTATTACCTGGCCCATCATCTTCAGGGGCTGCGCCGTTGGTGTCAATTTTTTTTTCCCATCCACTCCTCATGCGTGATGTCAATGCTGCACCCAGCATGTCACCCAGTTAGCTCATACATGTCGCCACAGACCTCTGGACCCGCTTCTCTCTTCCTCACGCTGTGAACTATCACCCCGACATCTCTTACAGGAGAACGTGATGCTGGTAGCATGAAGACTACCATCACGCCACCCTTCCCACACACACCACAAGGCCATACACCAGAGCTTGTCATTGACCCATCCCTGACTTGACTAACCCTCACCTTGGTCTTCCCAGCACTGATCTTCAGACCCAGAAAATCTCTCCATGTTGCCATCTTTGCCTGTAACTGCTCTCTTGTCTCTGCTATAAGAACCAGGTCGTATGTCATGTCCCAGGCAACTCGCCTCACGTCTTTGTGACACCACATCTAAACAGTAGCAAGCACCAGGGGGCTCAGTACCGAGCCCTGATATACAACAACCTTCACCTTAAAACTCCTACTATCCCCTGTGCCTGTCCTCGCCACCGTACTAGCACCAAAGCACAACATCATCACAGCTCTTGTCAGCCATTCCTTACCAACCCGCTTCCTTGGTACCCAGTCAAAAGCCTTCTCAAGATAAACAAATCTGAGGTATAGCGTCTTATTCCTGGCCAGAAATTGTTCCTGCATGGCAATGACAATGGCATCAGTAGTTCCTCTCCCGGCATAAAGCCAAACTGCATCTCATCAATCTCCACCTGCTTCTTCAGCCATACCTCAAGTACTCTCTCCCACACATTCATCGCCTGATCCAGGATCTTGATTGCTCTGAAAGAGCCACACTCCAAAGGGTCACCCTCACCATAAACAGGGGAACCAAGATGTTGTGCTGCATGCGGGAATGTGTCATTCTGCCAAAATGCCGTCAACCACTGTAAGCTGACACCTGTAGAGGCCTTCAACTTCTCACCAACCATGACACTCCGGATAGACCAGCGGCCTTCCCAGATTTGGTGAGCTTCAGAGGAGGCAAAAAGGACCCTCCACACTCCACTTTCCACCTCCCTGTCTCACTCATTCTCCACATAGAGCAACCGCTCCGTGTATTTTCTCAACACCTGCTGGTGACGGATAGTGAAGGTCACTATCCGTCACCATGCTACAATCGTCATTATTGACACCGTTCGCACCAGTCACATCCTGCCGCTCCTTGCCATCTGCTTGGCAATCTTAAAGAAGTGCATTATATCCTCACCACTCTGTAGATCCGCTGCAAACTCCCTTCTCTTGGCATCGTGTGCCATCCACACCTGTCTCTGTGATATCGGCTTTGCCTCGAGAATGGAGCACTGACCTCCTAGTAAGAGATTGCAGACCATGTTCAGAGTGTGCAACATGCTAAGAAAATGGTTAAGAACAGTTCAAAGGTTTCATCAGAGAATGTCTTATGGAAAGGTCAAACCTTCAACGATGTGATCCATCCAGTAAGCTGAAGCTGTTTAAACGCTTTACCAAACCAACCACCATGAGCGGAAAGCAGCAGATAACTTCACTTAAATCTGACCTGGCACTCTTCTCGCTCAGTTGCTCTATATTGACTGTCAGAATAGATACGGAAACCTGGAAGAATTTTGTTGACACGAGAACCAAGCATTTCCCCAGCACTCTATGGTGGCAGAAACCTGTATCTATGTACCAAAAGTGATCTTCTTGTGTGCTTGGAACAATTTAGTGAGGAACACTCTGAGGCTCCTATGACTAGCAGCATAGTTCTTGATGGATCAGTTTAAATCATACTGATGATAAGGCCTGCTGCAGCTATTAAGGACTTTGAGAAATATACAAACAATACCTTCATTACAAACATTTACCTCACAGTTTCATAAAGCGTCACGTGTCGATCTGGTATCGCGTATATTGACAATTTCCTGATAGGTACAGCTAGAGCAAAGCGTGAGAAGGGCATACGCAGACGTGCAGTTGCAGAAACTGCCATACCAAGAATTTGCAAGAACGTCTTCGTGTAGACAGCATCAAGACAGAGCTCTTTAGATTCCTGTCTCATGCTTCTCAATCCAGCACTTCCTTTCACCAGATGGGGCTGGACCGAGACAGATGATGGTCTGTTTGAACCGTATTGGAAAACACTACCAGATGCCTCCCAAGCCTGCTATGAACTCGTAAGATGTACTGCAACACAAGAATGTGTGGAGAAAAGTGCACATGCATCATATCTGCATTTGAATGCACAGACGTGTGTGTGGAATGTGAAGGGGCCTTGCTGACAAGTTGATTTGAACTGACCACAATGGGAGATCGTAGCTTCAATATTTCCATCATGGTTGTGAGCCCCTATGGCCGAATAATAGTACAGCAATCCCGACATCGAAATTTTTAGTTGATAATGACTAGTGAACCATTTTTTAGGTTCTTGAGAAACAATCATAATATTATTCTACTGATCTTAACATAACTTATGAGTTAAAGGGGTGTTAATCTTTAACAATTTTTGCAATTTTTAATTTAATTGGATAAAAAGGATAGGTTTATCATTCCAGAGCTTTTTGCTGAGTTTTTTATTTTGCTGTGTTTTTATTATGTGAAAAAGACGATTGCAAAATGGAAGAATTTGATGACAAGTTGCTAAATACCCCCTTTAAGATGCAACATACCCCTTTAATATGATTTTAACATTGCTTAAATTATTAAACAATCATTTCAGAAGATGTTAAGTACCTTTTTATGACATTAGTAAATGCTGGTGTTGATTTGTATGCAAACATGCCCCTAAAACGGGTATTTGGCGGTCTTTTTTGGTGAAAAGTGGCCAAATGCCCCTTTAAGATGCAAAATGCCCCTTTAATGTGCTTTTAACATTGCTTAAATTATTACACAATCATTTCAGAAGATGATAAGTGCCTATTAATGACATTTGTAAATTCTGGTGTTGATTTCTAAGCCAATATGCCCATAAAACAGTAGTATTTGGCGGCCATTTTTCAAAATGGCCGCCACGGCCCCTAGGGACGGAATTTGCGATGGCCCAATATCCAGTTTTGTTCAGAATACTATTCTCTACATCTGTGCCAAATTTGATGCTTTTATCACAAAATGCACGATAGGTTAGCTATGCCGCCCAACTATATGGAATGTACCTCTTAAAGTTATTGTTGGCAGCGATTGAAGTTGTGTTCAAGATTTTGCATTGAAAGGGCATACAAAATTACAGGTTTTCACGTAAAATTAGAGACTTGTGATACTTGTTTACTTTCATAATTGTTTCACTGTCGATAAATTTGACCTTGAATACCGCTTTATTAAAGTCCTGTCATCACGGTGTGTACTGTAGGTGGGACTAATGGGTTGTTAAAACAACTTTTTTAACTTTGCAAGTTGGGAAAAAAAATCTATTGGAGTTTGTTTAGTAATGTTAAACAATTTTTGAGATTCAGTAGTTATTCAGCAGATTGTTCTCAAAGGAACTGATGGTTAACAAAGTTGCTTCAGTTGGAGTTGTGTTGGATTTGCAATAAATTTACAATGACTAATTATAACAGAAGTGTGTAAAAGACTAATTATTGGTATTGTCAGACTAATTGAAAGACTAAATAGTTGTGCTGCATGACTAATTAATTTTCTTGGATGCCTAATTTAATTTCGTGTATTACCAATCTCCAGATCAATTAGTCATTTTAAACCATTTTCAAAGACAAACTATAATTTGTCATTTCAGTGTGTATTGACTAATCTTTTGATTGAGTGACCAATTAAAGATTAGTCAAATTAAACCATGTAAATGACTATTATTTTTTAGACAATTGACTAAGTGATGTTTTAAGTGTACATAGGCAGATTCAATTCAGCGTTTGATTTATCTTTTCTTTTTTGTTGAAGAGCGGTTTATTCGTAACTTATATATGTTTTCATGGGTAATTTCACATCTTTATAACCTTTTAGTGTGTTGTTTTAATGATGACCTTGAAGCTTCAGCAGAGTTAGCCCGCTATATATAGCTGCTTGTTGTCCCACCATTGTCTTTGATGTTGTTTCATCTTTCATAGGCATTGACATCTCTCGCGACATCCTGGAGATTGCGAGGAGAGATTATCCAGCCGACAACGTGGAATACCTGCTGAAAGATCTAGCAGATACAAGCGCCAATACTGCAAAAAGGCGGGAAGCTATCGACAAAGTTGTTGGCTTCACCAGTGTCATCCTATACCCAGAGCCCGAACAGGTTTTTAAGTATAGAATCGCTTGAGTAGAATCGGTAAAAATACTGAATGGTCTTCACACAAAATATGGCAGGAGAAGCATCTCATCAGGCCCCAATAATATTGTAGAGATGCTGAAGCACAACAAATATGCTAAGCACAAAATAATTATGCTTATTTTAATTTTACTATAAATCTTTAGACATACACAATGATTACAAAATGGACAGAATAAGGCTGCCTGCAAAACTACCATGTCACATCTGTACCATATCTGATTGGTATCCCACTTATTTCTGCTTAGCAGAGAAATGTTAAGCAATAATTTCTGCGCGGCAGCTATATGAAGATGGGCCCTGATTTAGGTTGAACATACGCCGCGAGACTTTGTTGTCGCTATAGGTGGCAGCAGACTGACAAAATGTATTCTCAATCTTCAGCTGGAGAACAATGTACCGTTACGTAGGCCGCCGTTTCCCTTCCTTTTGTATATAATTCTGTCTAACGAAATACTCACGTGTTTTTCTCCTAATTAGTAATTTGGTTGGACAATTTGGAATGTGTGGGAAGACTCGACGCCTCAAAGCGGAGCGAGTGTCTTCAGGCACTGTGGCAGTGGGCGAAGACCGAGTACGAAATAGTTTAAGATGGCTGCATTAAGAAACCATCAGAGTTCATGATCGTTCAAGGAGTCAATAAAGCTTGAAGGCAGTGGACAATATTGGCAATTACCCAAAATAATTATTAGTGTAAAACCTTACTTGGTGGATGGCGAGTAATGGAGGTTGATAGTATAAAACATTGCGAGTAACAGCTCCCTCTGTTAGTGACATAGTTGTTGAGACAGAAGTAATTTTCCACGAATTTGATTTCGAGACCTCAGGTTTAGAATTTGAGGTCTCGAAATCAACCATCTAAACACTCACAACTGGGGTGCGACAAGGGTGTTTTTCCTTTCATTATTATCTCGCAACGTCGACGACCAATTGAGCTCAAATTTTCACAGGTTTGTTATTTTATGCATACGTTGAGATACACCAAGTGAGAAGACTGGTCTTTGACAGTTACCAATAGTGTTTAGTGTCTTTAATGGTAGTGGAGTTTACTTTTCGTCTGGTGTATTAAAGCAACTTATATTCTTCACATTGGTGCTGAGACTTGATGTGTTCGGTCATGCCAAAGGCATAATTAGATGAATTCAGGTTTAATCAGCCACTGTCTCAAGTGCCTGGTGATTTTTTTAAAGCAGTGGACACTATTGGTAATTACTCAAAATAATTATCACCACAAAACCTTTCTTGATTAAGAGTAATGGGGAGAGGTTGATAGTATAAAACATTGTGAGAAACAGCTCCCTCCAAAGTGACGTAAATTTCGAGAAAGAAGTAACTTTCAACGAATTTGATTTCGAGACCCCAAGTTTAGAATTTGAGGTCTCAAAATTAAGAATCAGAAAGCACACAACTTTGTGTGATAATGGTGTTTTTTCTTCCATTATTATCTCGCAACTTCGACGACCGATTGAGCTCAAACTTTCATAGGTTTGTTATTTTATGCATATGTTGAGATACACTAACTGTGAAGACTAGTCTTTGACAATTACCAATAGTGTCCACTGTCTTTAAGTATGTTTTGAGACTGCCAATATTCAAACAATGTCCATCTCTGCATTATTTACTTAATGAACCACACATCATTCTTTCACTTTACTGAACCATGCACCATACCATTTCAAACCAGTTTCATCTCGAGGAAGAGACATGTGTATCTAAATAATTACAAGCAAAGTACCCACGAGACAGATTTGAAAGTATGTGGATGTTATAGAGGTACACATGTGAAAATAGGGAATGTAATAATAATAATAATAATAATAATAATAATAATAATAATAATAATAATAATAATAATAATAATAATAATAATAATAATAATAATAATAATAATAATAATAATAATAATAATAATAATAATAATAATAATGATAATAATAATAATAATAATAAACAGTTCTTATATAGCGCATAATACAAAATAAAGTCTCTAAGCGCTTCTGTGATTGAAGAGATGGGTTTTAAGTCGTGATTTAAATTGTTCTAGTGTGGCACAGTCTTTGAGATTGTTGGGAAGAGAGTTCCATAGTTTAGGTGAAGCATATTGGAAGGAACGTTGACCGTAGAACTTCGTGTGAACTGGAGCTGCTATGAGAAGACCTTTTGAACTGGAACGAAGTTTTCGCGGAGGGTGATAGTGTTGAATTAAATGTAGGATTAATTGCAACCATATTGAAACAGTGACCTTAACAATTAGTGGTTTTGGGAATTAATCATGGCGAAATAACGACAAAGGAAAAAGTCTGGGTGAAAGATTGAAGGTCTGTAATCCTTGGTATGTTGACCTTTAGTGAAAAGGGGATTAAATTGTATGGACAAGAATTTTTTTGCAATTTGATGGCGCAGTAAAACTAGCACAATGTTAACGATTTGTTCGCACCATTTTCTCAATGGCGAACAAGAAGCTAAAACATGGTTCTGTCGCACGCCATTTGAAAATTCCAGCCAATCTAAGTAATTATCTCATTTGAGTAGGCTACCATAACCATGCAGTAGCCTGTATTGATGGCAGGCCCATTTTATTATTGTTCGGATTCGCAAACAGGAATGTCGTCCATTCATTATGACGATGGAGAAAGATTTCTTCCTCCATGGTCTGACATGATCATGGCATTCACGAGCCTCGAAGTGTGAATCGGACGTGTGTATACTGCCTCGTGTTCCCGCCTGACTGCGTTCAACGACAGGCAGCCCAAAACAACTTCAGCACATCAAACTACGATGTAATTATCACTTATTCAGAATCATTATTCCTGGAAAATACTCAATTTATCTGAATCTAGGTAATATTCCCAGCACTCATGAGGTAATGATGTTCCCCGATGACTTTGAAAAAGTAAGATATCCTTGGGTTGAAAATGCTTACCATCTCACGTTTTTTCCCTGAACTGCATTCCATCTTGGGTAAAGGGCGCCCTCAAACATTATTTCGTTTTGATTACTCGTGTGAACTGCAACCATTGGATATACCATTGATCTGTACGGGATAGCGACACCAGCCGTTTGTACACTGTATAACAAATGCAGCATAGGCGTATTGAATCGAGTCGCTACTTTTCTTGAAAAATATGTTACCAAAACAATAAATAACCATCATGTTTTCTCTTTTCGAATAGTATAATGTTCGTTTTTTATCATACGAACTGAAAAAGATACAATGTTCAAACGCGGGAGACTTGCACACAATTTTCAGTAGTTGCTCTCTCATAAACTTCTTGACAAGAGAAACAACTTCAACACGCGGGTACAAAACATACAGGAAGAGATGTTTTTACAAGGAACTGAACGTTCGTTGACGGCATGTTGATTGTTTTTATGCATTTGAAACATTTTGCCCCCCCCAAAAAATAAAATACCCCAGAACTTTTTCTCTCAGTCGCCCAAATATTACAATTTTGGAGTCACGCACCACCACGGCAGGGTATAGGTAACTTATCAGACAATTATAATACGGTAAATAATTAAGTTGTTTAGTTAACTGAGGAATAAATCAAAGCCGGTTCGTGTTTTCGTTGATTTTTTGTTTAATAGCTCAAGTTACAGTGTATATTTTGTATCTACTAACCAATTTTCTGCTTTAAAGGCAGTGAACACTATTGGTAATTGTCAAAGACTAGCCTTCACAGTTGGTGCATCTCAACATATATACATAAAATAATAAACCTGTGAAAATTTGAGCTCAATCGGTCATCGAACTGCGAGATAATAACTAAAGAAAAAAACACCCTTGTCACACAAAGTTGTGTGCGTATAGATGGTTGATCTCGAGACCTCAAGTTCTAAATATGAGGTCTCGAAATCAAATTCGTGGACAATTACTTCTTTCTTGAAAACTATGGCACTTCAGAGGGAGCCGTTTCTCACAATTTTGTATACCCTCAACCTCTCCCCATTAGTCGTCACAAAGAAAGGTTCTATGCTAATAATTATTTTGAGTAATTACCAATAGTGTCCACTCCCTTTAATGAAGACGAGGCAAACTTGTTTAAGCATATGTTTTATTGTAACAGCTTTGTATAAACAGGAACAGGTCATAATTAGATAAAGGTAAGCACAATAACTTACTGAGCACAGAAAATGGCTAAGCAAAAACAGGAAACCAGCAAAAGTTCAACTAATTTCTTTTTTTTTTTTTTTTAAAGAAATTTTGCAAGCTTTGCTTTCTGCTTAACAGCTTTCTAAAATATGCGCCAGGTCCCAATTTTAAAGAGCTGCATATGATATTTCTTTTTAAAGGCCTTTCCGAAAACAAAAATATGCAGGATACTAAACATAGATCATAACAATTTAACATCATATTGGCTGATGACCTGTTTCTGGAAAGCATAATTTTGTTGTGGTGTAGTTACTTTTTACGCATGAGCAGCATCAATGCGCGTAAACTTAAATTTATGTAAATTAGGATGGAAAAAAAGAATATTAATTTTTGTTTTACCCATTATACACCGATGTGTGTTAGCACTGTATACACAATCAAGTGGGCTACTTTACTTTGCTAACACACATCAGCGTTTGTGGGTAAAACCAAAATTAATATTCTTTATCCCGATGCAAATTTCCATTTTTTTTATTTGGTGTGGTACCCGCTGCTAAAATACAGAATTCAATCTGCCTGTATAGCCACCGGACAATCTCAGTGGTCTAGTTGGTAGGACACTGCTCTAGAATTGCAAAGGTCGTGGGTTTCGAATCCCACCCAAGTGTTATGCCTATTTGTCTTTATAAGTGTTGAGTATAAAATCCTAACACACCGGTGTATATGGGTAAAACCAAAATTAATGTCCAAAAACTTGCTAAGAACACAAAAACAAAATTGTACAAAGAATGACGTTACCAGAGTGCCAGCCAAAGGATACTATGTTAAATGTTTAGGCGTTTATTTTCCAAAGCTGAAATGAAACTGGGCCAAGATGCTAAGCATGATATCTTCATCATATAAAAATCTCAACATGGCGACGAAATATTTCCCCTCTGTGGATCTTTGTTTCTTTGTAATTCTTTCATCTAAATATTTCAGGTAGTAAAACCAAATAGTCCCCAAATAATTAAACATTATACAAACATAACAAAACAAAAAAATTTGGACTAATTTGCCCTGAAAGGCAGAGGACACGAGTAGTAATATTACTCAAAATAATATTTAACTTAAAACATTACTTGCTAACGAGCAATGGGGAGCTGTTAATAGTATAAAACATTGTGAGAAACAGCTCTGAAGTAACATAGTTTTCGAGAAAGAAGTAAATTTTCAGGAATTTTATTAGGAGACCTCAGAATTAGATTTTTGAGGTCTCGAAATCAAGCATCTGAAACCACACAAATTCGTGTGACAAGACCAATTGAGCTCAAATTTTCACAGGTTTGTTACTTTATGCATATGTTGAGATACATCAAGTGAGAGGACTAATCTTTAAACAGGCAATATTTGTTCATAGTTTATGATTATACTGGATTTGAAACTGCACTCTAAAGTGGAGGAATTTAAAAGTTAGTTTTAAGGAACCATTGTAATTAGGAACAAATCCATTTTAATATTTAAAAAAAAAAAGCATTTAAAAGTTCAAATTAATTTGAATTTGAAATGGTTGCTCCCAAATTTCGAAAACCACATTATCTCAGAGGGAGCCGTTGTTTTAAACTATCAACTCTCTGTTGCTCATTACCAAGTACGTTTTCATGGCAACAATTATTTAGCATAATTACCAATCGTGTCCAGTGCCTTTAAAAGTCTGTTTTCTTTCGACAAAAATGTGTTTATCTGTGTGGCCAATTACATTCCTGGTATGATCAATCAACAAATGGCTATGCGACTACCAATAATTATGATTTTGCAGTGTATGTTTGATAAAAATGTTTACATCAATTAATGAGTTGTGGGTTGAAAAGCTCAAATTTCCATAGAATTGAAATCTTTGTCATGTTTACAACAGTTCATCCCTGTCTCTGCTGCTTTTTTTCTCTCGATAGTAACAGAAGATGGAGACTAAAACAACGAATCCAACACCGGACCCGATTGCGATACCGACAATCTTTCCAGTTGAAAAGGCCTCTGAAAAAAAAAAGATCAAGAATTTACAAAAGATATTATGCATTTTGTCTGATATTAAAATCTGTTGGGGTTGAACGAAGACAAATTTACTTGAGCAAGATTTAAACCTGTGATCTCAAGGTCAATGTGACAGTGTCATATGGAAATCTGTCCACCAGATATTCTGTCCCCAAATAATGAGGAACTTAACATGGACTGAATGAGGATGATTCAAAAGAGGGCGCTATCAGAAGTGTACATGATTTGCAGAATGGGTGGACAAAATCACTGAATGACAAAATCTCCAGTCAAACCGGCACTCTACCAACTGGGCTACCAGCTGTAACTGCGTATAGCCAGGATAACACCCAGGAAGCAGAAGAAAAGTGATCACCTTTAAAGGCAGTGGACACTATTGGTAATTACTCAAAATAAATATTAGCATAAAACCTTTCTTGATTATGAGTAATGGGGAGAGGTTGATAGTATAAAACATTGTGAGAAACAGCTCCCTCTGAAGTGACGCAGTTTTCGAGAAAGAAGTTATTTTCCATGAATTTTATTTGTAGACCTCAGATTTAGAATTTGAGGTCTCCAAATCAAGCATCTGAAAGAGCACAACTTCATGCGACATGATTGTTTTTATCTTTCATTATTATCTTGCAACTTCGACGACCAATTGAGCTCAAACTTTCACAGGTTTGTTATTTTATGCATTTGTTGAGATACACCAACTGTGAAGACTAGTCTTTGACAGTTACCAATAGTGTCCAGTGTCTTTACAGGAAGTAATTTTTTCTTCAAACTTACTAAGTAAAATTTTAAAATAACTTGGGACAGAACAAAGAATTTTGCCTATAGTCAGTTTCCCTTGTGATTTATTACTTGATATTTATATCCTTATAATGTTTGTGATCATATCTCTAGTTTTTTATCCCTGCGCTATCTGCTTATTAGTGTGTTTAGCATTAATGTTTATTTACATAATTATTTCATACCACTGTATGTTTTCAAAACTCTTAGCAGTTTTTTTTTTCAGGCAGTGGTTATCAAAACAAGTTAGAAGCTTCATATTCCTTATTTTTTTGTAATTCCATATATTTATGTACGATAAAAAGTCACTTACGTTCCGGTTCTGGAGGGTGAGTGAAACCTAGAGTTGGTGTTGATGTTGTTGAGGGCGGTATATCTCCTACGAAAGAAAATAGCAGGATCATACATTGCATTAAGAAATAATGTAGAAGCTGTTTAAGGGCACTGGACACTATGATTAATTATTACTCAAATCAATTGTTAGCATACAAAACTCACTTAGTAACGAGCAACACAGAGCTGTTGATAGTATAAAACATTGTGAGAAACGGCTCCCTCTGAAGTAGTTTTTGAGAAGGAGTTAATTTCACACTCAAATAATAAAAGACTTCAGCTGCAGTCTTTAATTGTGCATCTTGCAACTTCAATGACCAATTTAGCCAAAAGTATCACAGGTTTGGTAATTTATGCATGTTGGGATACACCAAATGAGAATACTGGTCTTTGACAATTCCGAAACGTATCCAGTGCCTTTAAGTATGAAAACCTAAAGGAAATACAATAAGAACTGTCAATAGATAGACAAAACCTGAAAACAAATTTGGATTTGAGCTTCTTTGGTGTTGACAAGATGCAAGGATTTAGCTAGAAGTTGGTAAAAGGGTGTCCAAATTTACTAGATATTAAAAAAATGGGTGTCCAAATTGCTCACTTACAAATCAAATTAAATCCCTGTAAAAAACTTTTAATGTTTTATTTTAGGCCGCCATGTCCTTTTTAATTAATCCATTTCCCATTTACAGTACAGTGTGGTATTTCTTTAGTAAGTGTGGTTCTTATAATTATTATTCTTTATTTGTGCTTTATTTAAGGTGTACTTTTTAAATATTGTATAGGCTATGTCATGTCTATTTGTAACTATTGAAATGACTGTATAATTTGACCTTCAGGTCACAATTATTTTTTCAAATTCAAATTCAAAATTCAATCTAATTCAATATTGATTTGTAGACCAACCCCCTTGCAATTCCCAACTGATTGTCCTACTCCTTCCACACAAAACTTCACAATGTCTTTCATCACACGAATAATAACTGTTGAAAACTTACCACGAGGGGCCTGGCAAATGTAGCCAGCCTTCACAAAGCAATCTGTGTTCTTCCAAACACCATATCCCTCGGCGGCCATCTGTACACAGATTTCTCCTGTTATGGGCATGGAGGGTTGATCACCGCCCCAGTTTGTATAATCCACAGGTGAACCATCAGCCCAAGTGAATTCTGTTTTAAAACAAGAAACAAAGTGAAGTGAAATAAGTTCCAAAAAGCTTAACACTATCGAAAGATGCTGTAAAGTTGTCTCCTAGCAAAAAAAGAGCAGGATACCAGTCACAAATTGTAAATGTGACATAGTGGTTTGGCTGGTAGCCATATCTTGTTAAGCATAATTTTGTTGTGTTAAGCTACTTTTTGTGCTTTATAGCAGCTCTATCAAACTTGGCCCGAAACCTTCCCTTTAAAGCCATGGGACCCTTTCGGTACAGAAAACAAACAAAAAGTTCACAGATTTACAAATAATTTAAAGGGTTTACAGAAGGTTATGGTGAAAGACTTCTCTTGAAATATTAGTCTATGAAATGCTTGACTTTGTGAGAAAACGGTAAAACAATATAAATTCTCGTTAGCGAAAATTACGGATTTGTTATAAACACATGTCATGACACGGCGAAACGCGCGAAAACAGGAGTGGGTTTTCCCGTTATTTTCTCTCGACTTCGATGTCCGATTGAGCCTAAATTTCCACAGGATTGTTATTTTATATACAAGTTGTGATACACAAAGTGTGGGACTTGGACAATACTGTTTACCGAAAGTGTATGATGGCTTTAATTGCTATTATTAAAGTAAAGTGTATGTCACAATACAAATTACGTTGGTGAAACTGACAACTCATCTTACGATAAAATCGTAGTGCTATGTTAAATTAACCACTGGTTTTGTAGGCGTGGGTAGTAGAGGCATAATTAAAACAATGTTTATTGGTTTGCGGTAATTGTGTTAATCTACTTTGCTGAGTAGACTATGTGCTTTTGAGACTAATTGTCTTGCTATTTATTCTAATGCTGAAGAGTAGTATTCGGAATTCAGGAGACTTCTCAGTTCTGAAAAGAACTGTCCTGCCTTTTAAATACTACCTGGGTGAAAGGTAGAAAATTGGTCGGGACTTCTACTTTCGCTTAGTGGATTCAGTGGACTTCTCATTGTTAACTTCACTGCCACGGAGTAAGTTCTTAATTGGTCTCAATTTTTTGACAAGCTTGCTCTATTCATTGTCTTTATTAAAAAAGATGAGGGAGCAATTTGAGTATTATTTTTCTGTAGACTGATGTGATAAAGTGAAAAACTCCTCATTTACATTTATTATTTGAAACCTACAATCAAGTATTACAATGAAGAGATGGATTAATTGGTTGGTTATAACAGATGCTAAATTTTCATCGGTATAACAAATATTAATTTTGGTTTTTACCCATATACACCAATGTGTGTTAGCACTGTATTACCCGAGTTCTGTGAAAAAAATAACAGGCATATTACTCGGGTATATTACTTGGGTGGGATTCGAACCCATGACCTTTGCAATTCTAAAGAAGTGTCTTACCAACTTGGTTGGTTATACTTACCACCATTCTGATAGACCAAACCTAACCACACATTCTCTACTCCGAGTTGATTGAGTGCGTTACTCCTCAGAATATTGTTAAACACAGAGTCATGTACACTGGCGGGGAAGGCATTAGGCCCCATTGCCCTGCAGAAGGCCATCCCCTCAACATAACTAACTGATGTCACCTCGGTATCGAAGAACAGGCAAGTGTCTCCTATTAACGACCAGCCGGCCTGACAATGGCCCGATGGTGGTTGGGGAGCACTTGGCTTCGGTGCTATCAATAAAGAAACGAGAAAAAAAGAAAAGAAAACAAAAACAGCATGAAGAATCCAGACGTTTTCCGCAGACCCATCTAAAAAAAAGCGCTTGCTTCAAAAACACTGTGATAACCTGTGTAGTTCCGTAAACAAATATCCATGACAACCATAAGTATAGATTTCTTTAAAGGCACTGGACACCTTTGGTAATGTCAAAGACCAGTATTCTCCCTAGGTGTATCCCAAAATATGTATAAAATAACCTGTGAAAACTTGGGCTTGATTTGATGGGCTTTATCTTGTTGCACAATTTTGTGTGCTTTCAGATGCATAATAAAAGGCTTCAGGCCTGAAGTATTTTATTAATTGAGTGAGAAATTACCTCTTTCTCAAAAGTACATTACTTCAGATGGAGCCGTTTTTCATAATGTTTTATACGAGTGTCCAGTGCCTTTAAAACTTAGCAATATTGCGTCCTGGCACTGTAAACTGCAAACAGGGCCACAGTTATAAACCATACAATACAAACCACAGTGAAAATTGAAGAGAAAAAAAAGTAGGAATTGATCCTCAATTTTCTTAAAGCAGGCTAGATCAGTGGGTAGGAAAAGACATGGGACAAGAACCTATTTTTTAAGTGGTGTGTCATGGCTGCGTGACTTAGGGCACCAGACTCAAGTTTTGGTGTTACTGTCAGCAGAGTTTGGGTTTGAGTCCCAGTTGAGACAATTATTGTGCCCTCGATCAAGTTATCATAATTGCTTCGTCCTTTTAAAGTCACCTGGAAGTGGTATTTTTTCAAAATAAAGCTTTTGTCACTAATATATGTGTTTTGATGAGTGGAATGGAATAAACAGTTAACTAAGGTTTAAAAAAATCAGTTATGTTATTTACAAATTTAAGAGTAGACCCCGACCCGAGAGGGCGCTGTTCGTGACGTCAATCGAGGCAGACTTTGCCTGTAATGCGTAGAGTAAACACAATTGCAAAGTACATGTACGGACCAAGTCGTGAGTTTGTAAGTTTCAAAAATTTGCTGAATGCAGAAAAACACTTTTTGAAATGTACCAACTCATGGCACGTGTGTTTACTATACGCATTGCAGGCAAAGTCTGCCTCGATTGACGTCACAAAAGGGGTAGGCGGAGTCAGCCCCAAAATTTTTGTATATGTTTTTTAAACATATAAATCGTGACAAACAATTACTAAAAAAAATGTTTTATTGATCGTAAGCATATACTCTTATGTTTGAAAGAAGAAAAAAAATCTATTTCCAGGTGACTTTAAGCGATTGCTTCTATGAACTAGGGCTGGTAATGTATGTAAAAGAGCCACAAACAGTTATCGTGATAGAGGTTATACCCCAGCAGTAAAAAGAGAAAAGTAATTTCTCACGCAACCTTTCCTCAAGCTTGTGAGCTACAGAGATTAATTTCAATTATGATGCATCCCTGGTTTCATTGCCAGAAATATATAGTAATTATAACAGCTCACCACAACTGTTACTTCCTCAGATGAAGCATTTTTGAATTGTTTTACACAACCTAATAGTTCATCCACGTCATTATCATACCATATTGGACTGCTGGGCATTAAATTTCAGTGTTGTTTAACACTGAGATGGCTTTGAGCGTGTAGCGAAGACCTACCTTGATTTATTTTACAAACTGCCCCATACGCATCATAGCAGCCGACGTTACGCCATCCCTGTGTGCTGGAAATAACACATCTGTTTACATCGCTTGAGCTCGCTGGGTAACCAACACCCCATCCAGTGTACACCACAGGCCAGTCATCGATCCACTCAAACTGATCATTTTCCTGTTGAATATATAAGAGAGTTTAATATGCTGTATTTGTAACAATAACAATAATACTAATAATATTGAAAATTTATAAAGCACACAAACTCACAAAAGTGCAAATACATACAAAGCCAACATATCACAAAGGCACTGGACCCTATAAATCAGTGAGCGTTTTATTAATTTTTATTAAATCAAAGTCGAACAAAATGCATAGTATTAATTTGTTTTACTATTTTCTCAGGAACAAGATCACCGATTCGTCTCAAACCTCTACAGGTTTGTCATTTACGTACATGGTGGATTGCATAAAGTGTTTGGCCAGCAAAAGACACTTCTGTGATGTTCCTCTAAGTGCACTTACCCCTCTGGTCAATCCAATCCATGCCGTCTCAATGTTATAATACACCATAAGCATCTCAATGAAAGCCTGCTCATATCCATCAGCAACAGACGCCAGCGTGGCACCGTCCTCCTCGCATTTATCCCTTGCCGTTCCGTGTGTACTGGCCACCTGGGCGACTTTGAAGCAGTTACCCTCGTAGACTATGTACTCTGAATTGCTTGGACATAGCTTGAATGGTAGGTCTTCTGGTGTGATGGATTCATCTGGAGACAAAAGTTTATCAGTGAGAACAGTGGCATTAAAGACAGTGGACACTATTGGTAATTACCCAAAAAAATCATTAGCATAAAACCTTTCTTGGTGACGAGTAATGGGGAGAGGCTAATGGTATAAAACATTGTGAGAAACAGCTCCCTCTGAAGGGCCATAGTTTTCGAGAAAGAAGTAATTTTCCACGAATTTGATTTTAGAGACCTCAGATTTAGAACTTGAGGTCTCGAAATCAACCATCTAAACGCACTCAACTTGATGACAAGGGTGTTGTCTTCTTTCATTATTATCTCGCAACTTTGACGACTGATTGAGCTCAAATTTTCACAAGTTTGTTATTTTATGCATATGTTGAGATACACCAACTGTGAAGGCTAGTCTTTGACAGTTACCAATAGTGTCCACTGCCTTTAAATGTTGAGGGGATTTCACAAGAGGTATCGTATTTTCAAGAGTTGTGTTGGCCTTGTCTCATATTGCCTTGTCTGCTTCTTTTGTCCTTTGTCCTGTTACGGTTCCTTGGTTGTATATTTTTTGGCCAGAGGTTAGGAAACAAAATCATTCTGCTACACCTAAATGTGGTCGTTTATTTGCAGACTACTATTAAATCATTTCAAACCTCACGCTACATGTATCTTACCTTTTTATCAGAAATGGGGTTGATTTACTCTGGGTCCGCCTGACGCTTATTATTTTGTGCATTTTACTATTTTTCTAAACTGTACATCGCTTTGAAACAGTGTTAAAAAAGCGCTTTATAAATGCATTTAAGTTAAGTTAAGTTAAGTTATTACTTAGACAATTTCAACTAATTATGTGCATTATTGTAGTGAATAACAGCATTGAAATACATGTTACTGAATACAAGAGGCACCCCTCTAGAATAAAACAATTTCCAAATGTTCAAATTGTTTGAATAAAGGACCGTTTTCTTACTCATCCAAACATGACTTTGTTTTTTAAACAGGGCCCATGTGTAAAGCACCATGTGTAAAGCTAAATGCGACACAAATTTGGACGTCACAAATTCGCAACAAATAATTCGCGACAGTTGATTTGTATTAAACTCCTGCGAGATATCACAGTGAAAACAGGGCTGTGACGTCAAAAATCGGAAGTATGAACTGGGCTTTATGCTGAACTCCTGCGAAACATTTGCTGCGAAAACAGCCCTGTGACGTCACAATTTGTATCGCATTCGCATTCACAGGAAATCTGAATGGAGCTTTAATCTTTTAAAGGAACATTACTAAATTGGTTTTTGCTAACAAAACAGGTGCTGGCAGTGTAGAAGTTTGAGATCGATCTGCCATCTGGGTCACAAGAGGATGAATAAAAATGAATAAAACGTTCACTGAATGATAGACTCCAAACGCGAAATTAGATTATTTATTTCTCATCAAATTATGACATTTCAAGGGATAATTTCTACAATCATCATCATTAGAATGTGAAAGTTTTATGTGAATATGTGATCTTCACGATATTTGTTTCTTACGAATTCTGCAATGTTCTTTTAAGAGATTGGTTCTGAGAAGAACCAGTGTAGGACATCTCAACGTTGCCTGTAAATTTCTTCTTGTCCACCCCTTCCCTAAAGTGCTTACCGAGGGCTTTCTGACAAACAAATCCATTCTTTTTGGTACAATCCACATCATTCCACTTGCCAGCATAGTTCGGATTGTTGACCATTTCAGCACAATAGTCTATCTAATGATTAACAAAGAGAGAACAAAATGTCAAGAATTAAATACCTAAATACCTGAATTCTCATCCTATGTTGGCCTATCAAGTTGTTTTGAACGCTTGAGGGAGGCTGGGAACCAAACTTACTTGATAATAAAAATAGTAATAAGGTTCATATAGCGCTTTTCACACCAAAGGGTGTCTCCAAGTACTTCCAATATTTTAACCCCTTAATTCATTCCCTAAACCATCTCAGCTCCCAGGGGAGCCCTTTGCAACATTAATATGTGCTACTCGGCTAAATCAATCACAAGAACCAACTCTGCACTCACAGGTACCCATTTACCCCTGGGTGGAGAGAACCAATTATAATAAAGTGTCTTGCTCAGGGACACAGGTGTCACGACCGGAATTCGAACCCACACTCTGCTGAACAGACGCAGAGCTTGAGTTCTGTGCTCCTAATAACTCAGCCTTGACACCCTAATATTGATGCAAAATGAACTGGTTTTTCCTCCGTTTTTATGTATTTTGTCGTGGACACAAGAAAACAACACACAGGCAGTCAAAGTAAGATAAAACTGGGATTGGGATGCAAAATAATTAGAAGTTGAAAGCACCCTCATGGGTCAAAAGCACAGTCAATAAATGTGTGTCATTTTGTCAATATAAGTGTCATTAAAATAACATCTTATGAAATTTGGATGAGATTGATCATGTTGAAAACTGCTCTTTCCAAACCAAGTTCTGACCCGAGTTTGTAGGCAAACTCTAAGTCTGCTTAAAGGGACATGTTGCCTTGTTGGTCTATGAAAAGCATTTGAAACTGTTTGTTATAGAATGCATATTTTTAGAAAGGTATTTTAAAAGTAGAATATAATGATCAAACTAAGTATCACTCAAAATTCTGTGGTTTTCCTTTTTCTTGGCGAACTTATACAGTCGGCCATTTTATGAAGTCAAAAACTTGACTCCACATAATGGCATGCTGTGTTTAGTTCATAATATTTAAGGAAAACCATGCAATTTTGAGGCATATTTGTGTGGATCATTATGAATTGAATTGAAATTGAAAAAAAATAATAATAAAAAATCTCGATATCAAGAATTACGGATCTATTTTAAACACATGTCATGACACGGCGAAACATGCGGAGACAAGGGTGGGTTTTCCCGCTATTTTCTCCCGACTCCGATGACCGATTGAGCCTACATTTTCACAGGTTTGTTGTTTTATAAATAAGTTGTGATACACGAAGTGTATGCCTTTGGACAATACTGTTACCGAAAATGTCCAATGGCTTTACAAAGGACTCGTTTAATAAAAACAAAAGCAAAACCTAAAAAAAAGTTTTTGGTTGTAAATAATTCTTCATAGATTGTACCTTGACGCCTTCCTGTTGTTGTGGTCCATTAGGTTCACCTAATGCCCAATTAGTGTAGCTCGATGTTGCCCCATCAGACCAATAGTACTGCTGGAACTCTCCGAATCGACTCAGACCAATCCAAACATTACCTTGCAGGTTTTTCAAGACGGAACTGAGGAGAGCTTATTGAAAGGAAATTGACGTAAAAAAAAAGTTGTTAAAGTCACAGGCCAACAAATCTATCTATGTAGCTGAATGATTCTGTGGCAAAAAGGACGTATTCAATTCAATTCAATTTTTATTTGTCCCACCATGTATTAAAGGCAACCATACCAGAAAACACTGGGGCAAACACCTCCCCCTAAAGACAAGTGGACTGGGTTCTTTTAAAGCCATTGGACACTTTAGGTTAACAGTATTGTCCAAAGACCCACACTTCGTGTATCATAACTTATATATAAAACAACAAACCTGTGAAAACTTAGGCTCAATCGGTCATTGGAGTCGGGAGAAAATAACGGGAAACCCACCCTTGTATCCGCACGTTTCGCCGTGTCATGACTTGTGTTTAAAATAAATCCGTAATTCTCGATATCGAGAATTGATATTGTTTTACTGTTTTCACAAAAAGTAAAGCGTTTCATGGAATAATATTTCAAGAGATGTCTTTCACCATTACCTTCTGTAAACCCTGTAAGTTATTTCTACTTAAAGGGAAGGTACACGTTTGGTAGTTATACTCAAAACAAATATTAACTTAAAAATTGACTTGGCAACAAGCAATGTAGAGCTGTTGATAGTATAAAACATTGTGGGAAACTATACTCCCTCTGAAGTAATGTAGTTTTTGAGAAAGAGGTAATTTCTCACTAAAATAAATGAAAGCACACAAATTCGTCCAACAAGGGAGTTATAATTTTCTCGCAACTTCGATGACCGATTGAGCCCAAATTTTCACAGGCTCGTTATTTTATGCTTATGATGGGATACACTAAGTGAGAAGACTGGTCTGTGACAATTGCCAAACGTGTACCTTCCCTTTAACAGATATAATAGGGTTTTTCACATCTTTTTTAAAAGCTACAATGCAATTGTAAAAGTGTGAAAACGAGCTAGTTAAATAAAAATGTTATAAGGAAGTTGAATTTGCTACTTTTGCTTACAACTGCGACTTCTTCTTACCTTGAACTCCATGATCATGGATTGCTGCCAAGTGACCACCATTAGCGATACACTGAGAATGTGCCTGCATCCAAGTGTACTCATAGTCGGCGTATCTTAGATCATAACACCTGCATGCACAAACAAACAAGTACTATTTGGCATCAAAAAGACACAGTGCATATGGTGTCTACATTGTATAAAAAAGATGGCAGTTTTAATGCTAGTTCTGCGTCCTGCTTATTCACTACTAACTTCACTGGCGCAGAGTGAGTTCTAAGTTGAGATCGATGAAGAACTTGCTCTACACCAGTGAAGTTAATGACAACTCGTCCCCTTGACCCTCTCAGCAACAGTAATGGTCACAGCAAACTTCCTACCTTCCACCCAGGTAGAATTTTATTTTTCCAGAATTAAGTGATCTGTTAGAATAAATAGTAAGGCAATTTCTCTAAGAACAAATCTACAGTTAAATAGATGTATACACATCGTGTTACCTCAAACAGAAAATATACTGTGGTTTACATACCGATCTTTAAGCCTGTAGGAACCAGGTTCACATCCTCCCTCGTACGGAGTCTGGGTGGGCACGATGGGATCTTTCACTGTTGGATCCCACTTGCAGATAAATGGCCGGCGGATACCACAATTATGATCCTCCCACAATCCTTCAGATAAAATAGCATAGATTATTGTGTAACACACATTGGATACATGTGTATTGTCGCAGACTAATAATCACAAGGTACAAATCTCAATTAATCCATTTCATGAGGCTGAACCAAGTCAGGCCTCAACATTTTGTACCTTGGAAAAAAGTGATAGGGGCTGAACATTTTTAGGGCTGATCTACATGTATATAATGCCTACATACGGTACAGGCTTTTATAAACTTTTTCTAATCACAGTTTTCTAAAGTTTCCCACGAGCAAAAAGAAAAAGAAAAAAGAAGGAAATAAGATAAAGTAGATGATAAATATAGTCATCATGGATACAGAATATTTGACAGAATAGGGACACCGCCAATAATAAATAGGGCTAGATAGCTCAGTTGGTAGAGCGCCGGCACGTTAATCCGGAGGTCGTTGGTTAGAATCCCACTCCAGTCAATTCTTTGTTCAACCCCAAAAAATCATTTACAAATTTACCCAGTCAGTTTCCCTTGTGGTTTATATTGATATCTGAAACAAAAAGTCGCATCCCCTTAAGGTGATCCCGTGGCTGCTGCTTCCCAGGTTGTATCGTAATTTGGGTGTGATCCCTGGCTACACGGCAGTTAACAGTTGTATGGCTTCTGACTGGCACCCCCGAACAAAGATATTGACAGAATAGGGACACCGCCAATATAGGGCTAGATAGCTCAGTTGGTAGAGTGTCGCCACGTTAATCCGGAGGTCGTTGGTTCGAATCCCAAAAATCAAAGAATATTTGTGCAATAAGCACTAATTGCAGTACATTCTCGAGTTCTGTGAAGAAAACCCCCCACAGTACTTCCCCGGAGTTCTCTGAAAGAAATCCATAGCCAAATTACTCAGATGGGAGTCAAACCCATGACCTTTAATAATAATAATAATAATAATTATAATAATAATAATAATAATAATAATGTAAGCATTTATATAGTGCACCACAAAGATCAGAGCGCTTTACAGTTTACATACAAACAAACAATGCAATGCAAAGATACAAAAAACAGTACAAGCAAAAAAATAAAAAAAACCCCAAAAAACTAGAGCTTAACTAGAGCAGTTGTCTTACCACTTGACCACAAAGCTAGACAAATGGCTAGAGGAAGTTCACATCCTACATGTTAGCAGCAGATATCGAACGATTTGATGTACCGGTAGATGTTAGTTTTGCATCTGGGACAAATAATTAACGGTTTGTTTTTACCCTTACATATGTTACACCGATGTGTATAAGCACTGTTTACGCAGTACTTTCCCGAGTTCTTCGAACAAAAATCCACAGGGGTTCAAATCTCACCCGAGTGATTTGCCTGTAGGTTTTTTTCTTCACAGAACTCGAGAATGTCTGGTGAGGGAACTCCTTTGGTCACTCTTTACCTTTTGAATTAGCGACTACGCAAGCCTCCATATTGAATTCATTCCTAATATCATCCCGACTCCATAGTGAAGGAGCTCCATTGTATGCAGTACCATCTTGCCATCTGAAGAAACAACAGACGAAAATTCATCAACTCAGTGGCGTATAACCAGACACTTCCATTTTGTGGGGTAAGTATGGGCCAAGACAAAAAATGTATTGACCTTTTAATAATAACCAGGTTTTTTTAAAGTGCTTTTCACACCCAAAGGGCGTCTCAAAGCGCTTCCAACATTATTCCCTCTGGTCCTAAGGCCTCCATTCATTCCATAAACAACCTCAGCTCCCTGGTAGTATAGAATACAGCCTGTGCAACAAATATCCGCTACTCGCCAGGCTAAATCAATCACAAGAACCATCTCTGCCCTCACAGGTACTCAATTTACTTTTTAATATTTGTGGTGCTTTTTAAAATTGTGCGAGCAATGTAATTTCTTCCTTTTTGGAGATTAATACAGTTTTTTTAATTTTATGTATAGCTTCTTCTTTTGTTAATGGCCTGTTGTTTCAACCCTAGTAGAGTCTTTCTCGAAGGCTAAATGAAAACACAACAAACACGAACAGGTAACAATACAAGCCGTACGTGGGAATACATTAATGAGAGAGAGAAAGAGAGAGAGAGTCAGATGGCACACAGAAAAAAACAAGGGGTATAAATAATGAATAGGGAGACAAGGGGAGGGGGTGGAGGGAAGGGGCTGGTTTGACCACAAGAAGATGGAAACACAAAGGACAATATCAGGGAAGAAAAAGTAGTTAATTAGAGAATGAGGCAGGCTATGAAAACAGGGGGATTACTTTGGGGAAAAGGAGAAGGCAAAGACAGAGGTTTATAAGCCACTTCGTTCTTGGATGTTTAGACCATGGGATAATTAAATTTCATCTTATTTTATAACTATTACAATATTTGTTTTTTGAGAGGGGTATCTAGTTTGTTTTCAATCTCATAAATTTAGGAGATAGGTGGCAAAATGAGTAAAGAGTTTTTAAATTTCAAGATAGCTATTCCTGTATGCTACTCACACCCAGGTTCCTGGGACATCGATATCGTTCAATCCAATCCAATGTGACTCGGTAGAACCTTTAACCTACAGTGTAAACAAGTTATATCAATTATTAAAATTATGTTAACTTGGGTAAGGTAAAAGTCAAATCTGAGGTGTCCTCCAAGGCATGAAATTCATTTTTTTATGAATCTGATCTGAGTATTTAAATGATGTGGGGTTGAAATAAGAACAATTTACTCGAGCTGGATTTGAACCAACCACCTCAGGATTAACGTATTGGCCCTCTATACCACCTGAGCTATATAGCGCTTTATGGGCGTTCTACATAATTTGTCAATACCTTTTTTAAGGGTTTCAGAAAGAAGTCATTCAACTATTAAAAAGCCAAAGGATCACACCAATTTTAGGATACGACCTGGGATGGAGCAGCCAGGCGATCACCTTACTTCAGATATCAACAAACAATCCACAGGGGGAAGCGACAGTTTCCCTTTTGGTTGTCAGGGAATTATTTGAACATACCAGATTAAAAATGAACACCCATTACTCAAAACTAAATATTATTTTTAAATTCACATAATATCACAGATTTTCCTTTACATTTAGAACTCTGTGGTAAAAAACTCAAATCAATACTCAAGACTTTTTTTCAAATTCAGACATAACAGATTCAATTTACAATCAGAATGTAAAAAACTCAAATCAACACTCTAAACTCAAAGTTTGACTCATACACCAGATTTTAAATGAACACTCATTAGTAAAAACTCAAAATTTATCATTTTCAAATTCACACACTCCAGCTTTCACATTCTACTCAAAGGTCGATTTAAGACTCGTACATACCATATTTAAAATGAAGACGTACTCCTCGCGAGGATTCATGGATGTAAGGTAGCCACCCTTCTGGTTGCAGTAGCTGGTTGCCTCATGCCAACTCATCCAACTACTCTCTGATATGCCAGACATGAGGTAGCAGTTAGGATATAGGACTCCTCCCGGTGATTGCCATGGACTTGGACCTTCGTGGAGGAAACAATTAAGATGTCAGTGGTATTTAAAAATGTTTTGATACCCTTTTGTTGATGAAGTTGTTGGCCACGACATGAATCCTACTCACTGTGGATAAAGATGTATGTAATATTAGTAATCTGTTAATTGATGTCCATGTCCGCCCCCACCCGCTTGCCCCCCCCCCCCCCCCCCCCCCCCGAACCCCACCCCTCCCGAGTACTGAGTAGAGGTGCTTAATACTCATCGGTGTACAGTCAAAAATACAAAATAAAAATGCAAATAAACCATGTGGAAACAAAATTTGCATACGAACAATTATCTACTTACACAGATTTGGACGACCAGGAACTGTAATGAAAAGAAGGACAAATATTAATGCTTAGATATTACAAAATTTTCAAAGATTAAGTGTAGGAATGTATCGACTTTAAATTTGCAAGGCGAAACAAACGAAAACTGCACCAACAAGATCCTTTTCTTCAAATGAATAGTTCAAAGGGATTGTATACATTTGGGAATTGAATCAGTACGTAAGTGTATATTGTATCATAGAACTCAAATCTGAAAATCTTATTCCAAAAGGGGTAGCGATTTTGAGAAAATGCCAAATATTTGGAGTGGTTATTTCCACGCAGGAAGAATAATCCGGACGAATACTTGGAATACACGGAATAACCTGAGAAACATTATGTCAGTTACGCTTCTCAGATTCAAATTTTTGGGTAAATAAAAAGTGATATTTTTCTTCCAATAACCAGAGTACTTCGAAGTGAAAAGTTTCTCACAATGCATTATACTAACTAAAGCTGCTGCACTTCTTACAAAGTAACTTTGTTATTGACATTATTTTCAGAGTCATTACCAAGCGTAAACAAACCCTTTCAAAAGAAAACAAAATAAACCGAAAAAAATTAGTGCACATAATTAAATAGCCACCTAATCAATTCTGCAAAACAAACACCATTTTCCTTTTTATACAATAAATTTGTATTAAAGGCACAGGACACTTTGGGTAATTACTCAAAATAACTATTATCATAACAACTCACTTTGTACTGAGCAATGGAGAGCTGTTGATAGTGTAAAACATTGCAACAAACGGCTCCCTCTGAAGTAACTCTGAAGTAGTTTTGCATAAGGAGGCAATTTCTCACTCAGAAATTAAAATACTTCAGACCTGAAGCCCTTTTGTGCAACAAGGGTTCTCTTTTTTTTAATTATTCTTTTGCAACTTGCAATAACAAATTTGTTATTTTTCGCATATGTTGGGAGACACCAAGGGAAGATACTGATCTTTGACAATTACCAAAGGTGTCCAGGGGTGGATTTCACAAAGAGTTAGGACTAGTCTTATCTCGAGTTAGGACCAGTTACTTGTCCTAACTTAGGACAATCCATGCAATTTGTATATCTCCTAGAACTAGTCCTAAGTTAGGACTAGTCCTAACTCTTTGTGAAATTGACCCCAGTGTCTTTAAAGAAAATCAAATAATCCGAAAAACTGAATAGACTTAATAGCCACAGCTATATAAACAACCACAAAAAATGAAACTTGTATTATGCAAAAAGTGTCTACATACGAGCAGGCGCTTGACAGGCTAGGCCTCCTGTCGTGAAGCAATCCCGACTGCTCCATTTTCCACCACCTAGGTCTTGTTGCAGGCCCATACAATCATTCGCCTCATCTATGGAATTCAAATCCCAATTCACGTAGTCTACTAAGGAGCCGTCATCCCACACATAGAACCCTGAAATGTATAGCAACAGTGGCATTTAGTACAATAAGATAGGATAACATAACAACTTTATTATCCCACACTGGGGAAATTAAAACTGACCTCGATTCAAACAGTACAATACAAAACTAGTTGAAGGATTTGGCTGCTTTTTGTAACACACAACACAGTGTCCACAGATTTACGATAAACTTACACAGTTGGAAGATAATGACAGTAGAAAGCGCACCTGAACATTGGTTGCTGAGGTGCTGTAGTTTTAGAGAAATGAGTAAAACAGTGTCACAAAAATACGTCAATATGCTAAAATAATTTTCGTCTCACTGAGACAACAATTATTTTTTTGACTTGTTTTTCTCATTTCTCAAAACCTACAGCACCTCATATAATATTTTTAGGGAAGCTTTCTGCCATCATTGTCTTAAAGCTGTTGAGACTTTAATGTTTGTGTTGTAAAAAAAAGGTACCAAGACTCTTTAATGTCCTGATGTTTGGACCCTAGCAGAGTCTTTCTCAAAGGCTATTAAAATGACCCACGAAAAAGACTTATAGGGTCAAAACAACAGGCCATTAACTCTTTTTGTGTGCATTTATACCACACGTTTTGGTTGGTATTAAAGGCAGTGGACACTGTTGGTAATTACTCATTAATTATTAATTAATTAGCATTAAACCTTTCTTGGTGACGAATAATGGGGAGAGTTGATGGATAAAACATTGTGAGAAACGGCTCCCTCTGAAGTGCCATAGTTTTCGAGAAAGAAGTAATTTTCCACGAATTTGATTTTAAGACCTCAAGTTTAGAACTTGAGGTCTCGAAATCAACCATTTAAACGCACACAACTTCGTGTGACAAGGGTGTTTTTTCTTTCATTATTATCTCGCAAGTTCGATGACCGATTGAGCTTAAATTTTCACAGGTTTGATATTTTATGCATATGGTGAGATACACCAACTGTGAAGGCTAGTCTTTGACAATTACCAATAGTGTCCACTGCCTTTAAGTTGTTTGCAACAGTTTATTCTAACTTCTCAAAAAACAATACAATACAATACAATAACAACTTTGTTGTCCCTGCATAAGAAACTTGAGTCAGGACCACAGCTACCACGGCTCACTGTTCCAGCTGAACAGCTGAAACAGAGCAACTGCCATATCTGAGGTTCTGATTGCGCTTTGAAGAAAACAGTTGCTTCTTAAGCTTTTCTGGAATTTCACGTTAACTAACGAATTCGTTTTTTATTGTATACAGTAGCGAAAAATTTAAAAGTTTTAAGAACTCTCTAAGTGGAGAATTTTGTGACCGCGCTATATTCCGACACCCCAATGTTCCAGGAGTTCCTTTGTGACAGTTATGGTATACTCTTTCTGCATTATTTTTTTCCAATAAAAAAAAAACAAACAAAGTAGTAAAAAAACTTCAGTATTACAGTAACAAAAGTACCTAGATGAAAATAACACTTTATACAGAGAAATACAATGAATAAAAACATGGTAATTGGCTAGTAAATATTCTTACCATTCACAGAGCGGTGTAATCCTAGCCAAATGTTTCGTCTCCCCAGTTGACGGAATGCATTGTCAGCGAATTTCTGGCTGGCAGATAGACTATGTAAGCTTGGTAGGGTAGATCGACTGTATCTTGTCCTGCACTCGTACTCTGCCTATATCACAAATGAGTAGACAAATAGTAAAGCTTTCATATACAAAGAAGTTTACTTCTGAGAGTCAAACTAAGTCACTACTCTTTTATTTTCATTCATAAATGTCTTTTTGGTTGAAATGCGTAATATAAAGTAAGAAACTCTGTAAAACTTATCCGTTTTCCGAACATCCTTGAGCTCTGTACGTGTGTGTGTTGCATTGACTGAGACAGCTTTCGGATATGCATTCGTAGTCTTGAGAAACGTCTTGCACCAAGACTAGCGCGTAGTATCCGAAAACAAGCGTTATGCTCCAGCTGGTTATTATCAACCGTTTAAACACCCCCATGTGACGCGCTCTCCACCAATGGGAATAGCAAAACTGTCGGAGGTTTTAATTTTTTTTTATATTAAAGACTAGACTTTTGAAAAAAACAAATGTTTAAATAACACAGGAAATTCCCATTAAAGAATTTGTGAGTTTGGCCACAAAAACTCCAAAACTATTATACATTGTGTGAGTCAGGAATGAAAAACCATGCCCTTTTTCAGCATGTTTGTAGTTAATTTTGGAATTGTAACAACGAGGATCAGCTGTTGTGTTTTTCTTTTAGATTTTCAATTTCAATTTTTATCTTATATGACTTCGATTCAGAGGGAAAAATTTCATCGTTAATAATGGTTAACATTAATAAAAAGAACTTCATAAGCTTTCACACTAAAATTATGCGCAGTGAGGGTTTTTATCCTTATTAATCCAGTCAAAATAACTTTAACAAGGGAAGGTACACGTTTGGTAATTACCCAAAACAAAAATTAACTTAAAAACTGACTTGGTAACGAGCTTTGGAGCGCTGTTGATAGTATACAACATTGTGGGAAACTACTCCCTCTGAAGTAACGTAGTTTTTGAGAAAGAGGTAATTTTTCACTAAAACAATAAAAGACTTCTAGCTAGAAGTCTTTTATTCTTATCTGAAAGCACACAAATATCCAACATTGATGTTTTTCTTTCATTATTTTCTTGCAACTTCGATGACCGATTGAGCCCAAATTTTCACAGGCTTGTTATTTTATGCTTATGATGGGATACACCAAGTGAGAAGACTGGTCTTTGACAATTACCAAACGTATACAGTGCCTTTAAAAAGTTTTACAAAAGGTTATTTTGAAATATTTGAAGGGGAAGGTATACGTTTGGTAATCACTCTTAAAATTAGTGGCGATCAAAACTTTTGGTAAGAAACCTACAACAGTTTTTGATGGTATAAAGCATCTTGAGAATCAATTCACTTAAAGAAACATTACAGAATTGGATTGCTAGCAAAACAGTTGCTGTCAATGTAAGCACTTTATGTAATCCATCATATACATAAACTGACAAAACTGTAGAAGTTTGAGATTGATCGACCTTCTGGGTCTCGAGAGAATAGTGACAAACCAATTACAAATTTTGCATTGCATCGATGCCAAAACAAAAATGAATAAAACGCTCACTGAGCGATAAACTCCAAATGCGAAATTAGATTATTTATTTCTCATCAAATATGCCATTTCAGACAGAAATATTTCAAGGGATGTTTCTACTATCATCATCATTAGACCGTGTAAGTTTTATGTAAATCTGTGATCTTCACGATTTTTGTTTCTGACCAATTCTGTAACGTTCCTTTAAAAGTAATGTGTTAATGTAAAAAAAAGATGTAAGTTTTTATCCCCCCAAAATTGGGAAGCGCTACTACATGTCAGAAACATCCCTCAGATTGTGTATTCCACCCACGAATTGTTCTTCCTGCGTGTGGACATATTTGCTCTGGACTTTCGAGGATTTCTAAAAAACGAGACCTTATGAAATGAAACATTCACATGTATAGTTTAGGTGTACACATTTATAAGGATTAAAACAACTGATTGGTTCAAAAAACCAAAGGTATACTTTACTTTTTGTAACACAAAACACAATGTCCTCAGATTTACATTAATCTGCCACAGTTTGAAGATAGTGATAGTTGAAAGCTTCCCTTGAAATATTACTTGCCGAGGTGATGTAGTTTTTGAGCAATGAGTAAAACAATGTCAGGAAAATACGTTTGACATGCTAAAATAATGTTCGTCCCCTGAGAAGAAAACTATTTCCGTGACTTGTTTTACTCATTTCTCAAAGACTACAGCACCTCAGTAAGTAATATTTTCAGCGAAGCTTTCTACTATCACTATCTTCAAACTGTGTAAGTTCAATGTAAATCTGTGGACATTGTGTTTTGTGTTACAAAAAGTACCTTAATCCTTTAAACCTTTTAGGGAAAAAAGTTTGGTTGAAATTTCCACTCAGGTAAGATTTGATAATGATGTCTGGTTCCCTACCTCATCCCAGGTAAAGTGTACTTTGGGATACTGTGGTGTGATTGTAGTGAAGATGTAGCACATCCTATCAATGAGTACCCAACCCTCCGGACAATGAACCTCCTCTATAGGAGGCTCATCAGGTATCTCTGAAGAAAAAAAGAGCCAAATAAAGATAGATTAAAGCCATTGGACACTTTCTGAACAGAACAAAAATTACAAGTTCACAGATTTAGAAATAACTTACAGGGTTTACAGAAGGTAATGGTGAAAGACTTCCCTTGAAATTTTAGTCCATGAAATGCTTTACTTTTTGAGAACACATTCGAGAATAACAGATTTATTTTAAACACATGTCATGACACGGCGAAGCGTGCGGAAACAAGGGTGGGTTTTCCCGTTATTTTCTCCCGACTCCGATGATTGATTGAGCCTAAATTTTCACAGGTTTGTCATTTTATATACAAGTTGTGATACACAACGGGGGCCATTGCGCAATACTGTTTACCGATGTTGTGTGATTGCTTTAAAAAGCAATTATTGTTTGTATCTAATTGCTGGTAATGTCACAGAGAATCCAGCCATCTCAAAAGTGCACCACAGTCTTGATATTTGGTCCTTTGAAAAAAGTAGAAAAAAGTAGGTTTGGCACACATACATTTGCACAGTTTTCTTGATTTTTAATAACCATTTTTATGATCTTTCGGAGTGTAAACAAAGTCAGAAATCAGACTAAGATAGGAAAATATTACAGTGTAATGGAGATCTACCTATCCTGGAATAGTTCTGAAAAGAACTGATCCAAGTTGTACGCTCCTTAAGCTGATTCAGTAGCCACACATTGGCTAACTGTAGCCACACATTGGCTAACTGTAGCCACACATTGGCTAAAGCCACACATTGGCTAAAGCCACACATTGGCTAAAGCCACACATTGGCTAAAGCCACACATTGGCTAAAGCCACACATTGGCTAAAGCCACACATTGGCTAAAGCCACACATTGGCTAACTGTGTTTATATGGCTGTGGTTTTATGGCTGTGATGTCCTCTCAACCAATCAAACTGGAGAAACTGTCCCTGGTATTTATGAATATGTAATAAAGAATCTCAGTCATAGATATCAGGCTCAAATTTTGAAGAAAAATCTACAAGCTTGCAGCTCAAAATTTTAAGAAACTTTTGAACAAACCATGCAGAATCGAAATGAGAGAAGCCCAATTTCAAAAACCGGTTTAACACAAAATAAGACCAAGCTATTTTATTCAGGGACACAGTTTTGCAACAATGTAAACTTTGTGTGTTTTTTTTTGCTGGTATCCAGGTTTAGATAAGCAACAGTTTTCTTGTCTATATTAAATTAATTTGGATATCCAGCTCTATTAAATATTTGAATATTGATTTTTTTGATCAGCAAGATTTTTCTTGGTTTTATTAAAATAATCTGAATGTCGCAGGTTCAAATCCAACTCAAGTACATTTTTTCTTTGTTCAGAACCAGTTTGAATTCTGTTCGAACTGCATCTAGCCACCGGGCTATAGCTCAGTACTGTGGTCTAGTGGTAAGACATGATCTGCTCTCAACGCTAACAAGAGGGTTCAAATCCTACACTAGTGGGATTTCTTTTCACAGAAACTGGAAAAATACTGTGCTTATAATGTGAGGGATAAAGAAAAATATCAGAATAACCTTACCCTCTGTATATTCACACATAGGATAGTACACTTCAGTCGTATCACAGTCCACAGTGGACCAAGTGGAATCTGGGTTCAGCAGTGTACATCCCTTCCCATCCGGCATGCCTTTTCCCCAATGGACGTACTCGAGTGGCCACTCCCCATCATAATTTCCAGGCCGCCAGGTATACTTATCGTCTATCAGATCCTGTAATAGTAATAGTTATAATAATAAACTGTGTTTGTTTAGTGCATATCACTGCAAAGTCCCTGTGCGCTGGATAGTAAAAAAAGAAAATTACAGGAAAAGAAATACATTTTTGAGGGGGTTGAACAAAGAATTGACTAGAGTGGGATTCGAACCAGACTAACGTGCCGGCGTCAAAAAGAAATACAAACGAAAAACAACTAGTTGTGAATGTAATAGTTTTAAATTCAAATCAGATAAACATTTATTTCCATACTGCTATGAGAAATATCAACAAGTACAGTACATATGAACATAAGTAAAGAAAATACAACATTTAGTAGCAGTAAGCAGGATGAATGTAATAAATAGATTATTGGGCTGTTTTGTTAGGAAGAAGCTTGTAAATAACAGCAGACATACATTAACAAACCCCCCTCCCTAAACAAAAAACCCAGAAAGACACGCAAACAGAAGTAAAAATGGCCTTTCCCTTTCAAAACTGAAATTTCAGGCCCAAGAAAAATGTACCCAACCACCAGCACAGCATAGACTTTCATCTCGCATCAAATTGTAATCTCAAGCAATGACAACATTGGGTATGTTCAGACATAGTACTAAGTTAGACCCGAACCGGTGTAACTTTTGAGGTGGTCTTAAAAAGTTGCTCCCCCGGACAGCACTGAGTTAAGCGTGATATGGTTCATCTTCGGTTTTAAGATGTCAAAACAGGCGTGTAACCATCACTCCAACATCCATGTTTTTTTTCGTGTTCATTGGTAAAAACCTTGTGTTTTTTTTACATAATGATCACGGAGGTGAATGGGTCATCTGTTGTACGTTAAACCGAATGTGGTATTTTTTATTCTGTCCTTAACAGTGTTAAAAGATAAACTCGAAGCGGTCTAAAGATAAACCCCTAGCTCGACAGTTTAACTTTTACGGGTTGAACCCGATTCATAAAGTTTAAGGCTTAAATACAACTAAAGTGCCTCAACTTGGATTTTGTTATTTTTTTAAAATTTTTTTTATGCAAGTCGCCTGACACACAAGGCCTGAATGCCACTTCAAGGTATTTTTTCCAAAGACCATTGCCACCTACTCCTAGGGATGAAACAGGGTTACCCCTTTCACAGTCCTTACGAATGTAGGGTATCTTCAATTTGAAGCCTAGCCGGAAGAGCAGAAAGCAATACCTCCCCATTTTTAAGTGTCACGACCGGGATCCGAACCCACACCCTGCTGATCAAACACCAGTGTTTGAATCCGATGCTCTTAACCGCTCGGCCATGACACATGCTTCACTGTGTTGAAAGCTTCTGTGCAGCAGCTCGGGGAGCAGATGCGTGCTTATTTTCGTTGTGCAGTTTAACTGTAGACCCGTTCAGACACACAGGAACCATGAGTTAACCGACTTTGGTACTGTGTCTGAACAAACCTCATTGACAGCAAGCAGATCGCCCAATATCAAAGTAAACAGTGAACACCAAACCCTATCTTTGCTCTCATCTCACCTTTGCCAAACTGATCCACACTTTTTCGGTTAGAGTTAGCTCAGTGACCATCAGTGTCATCAATGCGTTAGAGAATCCGTCGCTTGCTTTGGCCAACGTGGCATTCTCATCCAGACACTTCTGCCGAGCGTCATCGTAGGTCACTTTCTCCTGGATGATCTTGAAGCAGCTGTTGCGGTACTTGACGTAATCGCTGTGCTCGGCGTCGCATTTGTCTGGGTTTATTGGATTCGGATCCAACTCGGGCCCTGGTGAGAAGGTGAATCAAATAGTTTTAACCGGCACTGGACACTTTTGGTAATTGTCAAAGACCAGTCTTCTCACTTGGTTTATCTCAAACCTGTGAAAATCTGAGCTCAAATGGTCGTCGTAGATGCGAGATAATTGTGGAAGAGAAAAACCAACCTTGTCACACGAAGTTGTGTGCTTTCAGTTGCTTGAATTCGTGACCTCAAAATCAAATTCTGAGGTCTCGAATCAAATTAAAATATTTTAGTGAGAAATGACTTCTTTCTAGAAAACTATGTACTTCAGAGGGAGCCGTTTCTCACAATGTTTTATATTATCAACAGCTCTCCCTTGCTTGTAATACCTATTTATGACAATAATTATTTTGAGTTGTTACCAATAGTATCCACCGCTTTTAAGGGGGAAGCAATTGGTTGTCATAAAAAATCGAGTTAGTTTTGGGATGAACTTAAAAATATTTACTTGAGTGGGACTTGATTCTACGGACCCTGAAATATCGTATAGGCACTTTACCTAGTGAGCTACCCAGCCTTTTTTTCATTTTATGTTGGATGTACTTTTTCAAATATTTATTAACTTTCCTCCCTTTTATTTCATGTTCCCATTTTTTTGTATTTTCTGACAGTTTGACGATTATGATGGTAGAAAGCTTCCCTTAAAATATTACTTGCTGAGGTGTTCTAGTTTTTGAGAAATGAGTAAAACAAAAGTCACGAAAATAGTATTCGTCTCAGGAGACGAACATTATTTAAGCATTTAAAACATACTTGTGTAACAATGTTGTACTCATTTCACAAGAACTACAGCACCATCAGCAAGTAAATTATTTCAAGGTAGGCTTTCTACTATCATTATCTTCAAACGGTGTAAGTTTCATGTAAATCTGTGGACACTGTGTTTTGTTTTTCTAGAGTTTCAGGTTTTTTTTCTCGTTTATTTTATGTTGTAGCCATTTCTAATTTTGTATCTTCAACAATGACTGACCTATTGCTGCCATGTGAATCATTTCAAAGTATTCTTTTTATTATTCTGGTTTATTAAAAATGTTCAATATTCACAGTCCAAGGGCTGAAATACATCTGAATTTACAAAGTGATACAAACAAGCAACTACTAAAAATGGGAAAAGATACACACAAAACACAAAATTAGGAATTGACCCTTTGCAAACGCGGTACGCAGCCCTGTACAATGTGCCATGGAGATATCATTTCCGGCATTCTGGCAGTGAAGTCCTTTGTGTAAATTTTGACTCCCAAAACAGCCGACACGATATGGGGTATTGACCCATTTCACCTCACCTCATCATCATAAAAATCTTGAATGCGCCTACTGGTGGGCAATTTCACTGTGCGTTTTCATGATAACTCTATGCATAGAGTATGCTGTGCGTTATGCAGTGAAGTGCCCATTTTAGATGACGCGGTGTAACACGCGGTGTATACACGTAAACCTAACTTGCCCACCAACATGGTGAGCGTGGCACCAGTCGCCGCCTGTGACGCGCTGCAAGGGTCAATAACAGCGCTGTGAGTTGTGTGACGATTCAGTTAAGGAGAATGGGACGAGAAAGTGTAGGTTCGTGGACATTGTAGTCTATTCTCTGACTTAAGCTATTTCCTCCATTGGTTATGTAACTGTCTCAACGATATGGATTTCTCAATAGTAATAACACTAATTATCTTCAAGTATGCGTTAATCCTCCAATCAGATTGGCAGAATGGAGTGGTGATAAAGACCTATATTGCACGGCTAATATCACTACCATGCGTATTGTGTGTTCTATGTCACGCGCCAAGTTTGCTTGAAGATAAATACGTTATCACACGCGTGCTCGTGGAAATACGGAAAATATAGCGCGTCTGCGTCCCATATCCAAATCGGTCTTCGACCTCGTTGGATGGGATGCAGAAGCGCTATATTTTTCCGTATTCCACTCGCGCTTGTGTGATAACTTATATTAGTCTATCTCATTTCGTATACATTGTCAAAGGACAGTTGGTCAAATTTGATAATTATTTTACAAAATATAGGCATACTTTATAGTGCTTGCAGCTGTGTTTTGTTGCACTTCATGCTATTTTTTCACTTTGTTAAAGACAGTCATTTTAGGGTTGAACTGTTTACTTTAGTTTGTAATGAATCTACACACAATTCACTTAAGTGTAGATTTGTAATGAATCTACAGGTAAGTTTAGATTCGTAGAATCTACAGGTAAGTGTAGATTCGTAAAAAAATAATCTACACTTTGAACAATAGAGTGACGTCACAGAAATAGTTCAAATAAAGCAGAGATGATAAAACTCACTCCAGAAAGCTTCACAGATGTATCCTCTACGCTCTCGGCAGTTGACATCATCCCATTCGCCAGGGTGATCAGGATCTGCCTTCACTTCCACACAGTCTCGGAACGGCTGTAATCAACGAAGGGGGCAGAATTCAAAATTTGATTATATTGGTTTTACTTAAAGGCACTGTAAACACTATTGGTAATTAATCAAAATAATTGTAAGCATAAAAAACTTATTTGGTAATAAGCAATGGAGAGCTGTTGATAGTATGAAACATTGTGAGAAACATGTCCCTCTGAAGTAACATAGTTTTTAAGAAAGAAGTAATTTCTCACTAAAATATTTGAATTGAGTTCCAACAACTACAGCCCCTCAGCAAGTAATATTTTAAGAGAACCCTGTCGACCATCATTATCTTCAAACCGGGTAAGTTGAATGTTAATCTGTGGACATTGTGTTTTGTGTTACAAAAAGTACTCAATCACCTCATTTGGGAGTGCGATAAAACCATCCGGTTGATTCGGAGCCCACTGAGTGAAGTCGTCCAATGGTGTACCATCAGTCCAGACAAATGACCCTTCCTCCGCAGTGTCAGACAAACCAATCCATAGGTTCGTCTTTCCGACAAAGTCCTGGAGAAGTAGTGCAAGGAGAGCTGTGGCAAAAAAAAAGTTACTGTCTAGTTTGGTATCCTAAAAAGACACTGCATTGCCGATAAATCATAAAAAGTACTCTTTACTTAGAAAGTCAAATGTAAAAGATTGGGTCATTTTATTTGGTAACGACCCCAAAATGCTTTTTGGTAATGCTTTTTGGTACAACTATGCCTTACTATGTGAAAATAGTGACAAAACATTAAAGGATTTGGGTTCTTTTAGTAACACAAAACACAATGCACACAAATGAGTAAATCAAGTAACAAAAATGATTTTCGTCTAAGGAGACGAAAATTATTTTAGCATGTAAAATGAATTTTGTGTGATATATTTTTACTCATTTTCTCAAAACTACAGCACCTCAGCAAGTATCTTTTTAAGGTAAGATTTCGACTATCATTATCTTCAAACGGTGTAAGTTTAATGTAAATCTGTGGCCATTGTGTTTTGTGTTACATAAAGTACCCAAATCCTGTACAAGCAGAGACTCAAAAAGACCTTATCACTATTGTGTAATTTTTATGTTTAAAGGCACTGGACACTATTGGTACTGTTAGCAAAAAAAGTTACTTGTTAGCAATTAATGGGGTTATACAGATGTGTCGTACAAAAAATACTCAAACTATTTAACTGAGTACATGTATCTAGAAACTGATTGAGTACACAAATACTTACACTGTGCAGACTGGGTAGTGATTTGGAAGAGTTGCCCCCCTTTCTCCCTGGCACATTGGTCTTGGGCATCTTTAAAATCAAGTCTATCAATGTCTTCGATTCCCACTGCCTTGTAGCATCTATTACCCAGGTTGTACCATCCATCCAGGCATCCACCTTTAGAAGGTGGCTTCAGTACTGGGATGAAAACAAAACAGGTGAGCACGTTGATTTTACAATAAAATACAATTCAATACACATATAATATTGAGTAGATTGACCACAATATGAAGTAGATAGACCACACCAATGAACACCACATCACACCACACCACACTACACCACACTACACTTCTCCATACCACACAAAATTACACCAAACCACACCACACCCTACCACACCACACTAAATTACACTATACTACACTTAAAGGAAGCAAAGTTTTAAAGATCTAATTTTGAACAGCACTGAGGGCGCGCAATTTTCCTCTGTGAAAAAATGGAAATTGTAAAACACACAGAATATCTATATAGGATTTGAGGCATTGCATGGTGAGGTATCAATATATATTTGGTTTGCGGTAACACCATGTGTGTATCTACTTGCCAGGTAACGTTGTTCAGAGGGAACTGTCTCCTGACGATGACTAGAGCAAGCTAGTCGAAACGTTGAGACCAATTCAGAACTGACTCCGCGGCAGTACAGTTAATTACGATCCTATAAGCCAAAGTAGTAGTCCAGTCTATTTTCTATACCATCCGCCCAGGTAATAGTTACAAAGCAGGACAGTTCTTTCCAGAACTGAGAAGTCTCCCGATACTCTGATTATCTACTCCGCGGCAGTAGAATAAAGCAAGACAGTTCTCTAAGAACAACTCTACCTGGCAAGTAGATACACACATGGTGTTACCGCAAACCAAATATATACACAGAATATCTACACCATAATAATCAATTTTGAGATATATGGTAGACACAAAACTATATAGAAACACTGTAAGGTTTGTGTAGATCTTTCTGTATACACCCAAACCACACAGTGTACTCATTAAGTGGCCACCATATATCAAAAAAGGCTAAATGCCGTTTCCTGACTTTTGATTATTATGAGCCTGTTATTGACCCCTCGCACACATGTCACACGCGGCGACTGCGCCACGCTCACCATTTTGGTGGTCGATAGGTTTACATGTAAACTCTGCGTCGCCTAAAATGCGCACTTCACAGTGCCATTGCCGACTAAAATGATGCATCCAAGATTATTCTGATGATAACGTCAGGTGAATTGGGTCAATACTCACTTATAGGTGACCTGCACACATAGCCTCCTACATCAATACACCGGAATGTAGACCACTCCGCGTCTGTACTGCCCGCTGCGATTGACTGCATTTGTATGCAATCCTCACCATCCCCATGAGGTTCTCCACCTGCGAAGCTTACGTAGTCTACAGCTGAGCCATCCTCCCAAGCAAGTTGTCCACCTAAGATTGAACACAAAATTAAAGGGTTACGGTTAAAAAAAAATTCAAAAATGCTGATTTATTGGGAAAAAATCTGGAAAATGGACGAGAAAGTGTAGATCCTTGATTATGAGCAGAAGGCCCGTACATTGTAGTTACAAACTTAAACTTTATAATCTATTCTCTGAATTAAACTATTTTCCCAAAATGTTGTACTTTGTCAAACCAAGTTTGGTCACATTACAAAATTTGTCAGCATATTTTGTTGTGCTTGCAACATTATTAAATACAATGCTTTGTACAGTTGATGTTTTTTTTACTAAAGTAAATTGTTTAAGTGTAAAACGTTTTTGGAAATTTAAATACTTGTATAACATGTTTTCAGCTGTATTTTGCTCATCATGATCCTTCAGTTAAGAAAGTAATTTTCAGTAATTTTCTTGTCACTTCTGATTGTATCGAATACGACTTACGGTTTGCCTTGTGAAGTCCAATCCATAGAGGATTCGTAGTATTTGCACTCTGGGAAATCTGCGTTAACTCGTGCTTGTTATGCACGCTGGCCAGCGAGGCAGTTGAATGGATGGCCTCACATGCCGCCTTCGCATCTTCATAGCTGACAGATTCATCTGGTTCAATTTTTAAGCAATACCATTCATCGCCAGGATCCATGCCAGCTGGGCAATCTGAACTTGGTGGCAATCCCACAACTGGGGGAGGTTGGCCTTTTGAAAAATACAACCGAACAAAATAGCTTCAGAAACATTTTGAAAAACAAAATTTAATAATTTTTGTTACCCCTTGCCATGTTAGCCTTTTTGAGGTATGGTGGACACACTATAGGAGTGCACTGCTTAGGTTTGTGTGTGTACAGACAAATTAACCCAAACCAAATAGTGTCAAATAGTATTGTGTCTACCATATCTCAAAATTCTTATTGTCTAGTGCCAATTCAATCAACCCAATATGCATCATGCGTAATAGCATTGCCAATTGAATCAGCCTTATCGATCTATCCACAATCCATAAACTGCATGCCTAAAAATTACCTTTAGGATCGGAGGTATAAAGCCGTTAGTCCCAGATATAGTGTACTAAGGGAATCAATGTGTGGTGAAGAGGTTTTCAACTAGTGGTTTAAAGCCATTGGACCCTTTCGGTAAACAGTGTTGTCCAAGGCCCACACTTTGTGTACAACAACTTCTATATCAAATAACAAACCTGTGAAAATTTAGGCTCAATCGGTCATCGGAGTCGGGAGAAAACAACGGAAAATCCCACCCTTGATTCCGCGCGTTTCGCCGTGTCGTGACATGTGTTTAAAATAAATCTGTAATTCTCTTTGTTAACGAGAATTTATATTGTTTTCTCAAAAAGTAAAGCATTTCATGGAATAATGTTTCAAGAGAAGTCTTTCACCATTGCCTTCTGTAAACCCTGTAAGTTATTTGTAAATCTGTGAACTTTTTTTTTCTTTTTCTGAACCGAAAGGGTCCAATGGCTTTAATCCCAACGAGGCCTGTTCTTGATGATTTTACCTAGACGAAGTCGAGGTAAATTATCAAAAACCAGGCCTCGGCGGGTTTAACCAACTAGTTGAAAACTGATTCAACACACATTGATTCCCATTCATAAATACCTTTCCGGTCAAACCATCAACACTTTTTGGTCAAAAAAGTAAAATACATGGTAATGCAAAAGTTATAATTGTTCAATGATTTCTTTCAACACAACACCCCTCCAGCTATGAAATGGTAAAGCCCTCCGTCGCCCTCGGGTAAACAACTCCTTATAAGGGAATGCTGTGGGCGTCGCGCGTATCATGTGGAACAAGTGTTCAGCCGTTGCTCTCGACCAATAGGAATGAAGAAACTGTCTCATAAGAAAAGGTGCAAGCTCGCGTGTCATGCCCGTTGGTAACACTTTTTACTGGTCATAAACAAAGGTTTTTACACTACACACCCATGTGACATGCTCTCCACCAATAGGAATAGTGAAACTGTCTGAGGTATTTATGAATATTTTTTTAAGCACCTCGCCAGACACACAAGGCCTGAAGGCCACGGGTACCACACTTAAAAGAACCCAGGTTCTCATAAAGAGAAGGGATTCGCCCCGGTGTTCCTGGTTTGATTGGCAGCATGTTGTGCAACGGCACCTTGTAAACCAACTGTGCTATTAATAACAAGGAAAAGGTCTCATACATTAAAATGTAGCTCCACGTACCTTGCAGGAAAAAATATTGAGCCCTTTGATATGCCCCTAGGGGTTTGAAAAAGCACGATATAAGAACCTAGTTTTATTACTATTTGTTCAATTCGTTTTTTTTATCCATTTACACCGATGTGTGTCAGCACTGTATACTCAGTTACCGGAGTCCTGTGAAGAAAAATCACAGGCATACATTTTGGGTGGGATTCAAACTTTGCAATTCTAGAGCAGTGTCATACCAACTAGACCACCGGGATTGCCTAGTGGCTGCCGCTTTATCCCCAATGTAAATGTTACATCTATTACTTTGTTCTTACCCATGAAATGTTTACAAATCACGGGATGGCTTTCATCACAACGTTCGTCTCTCCATTTCAGGTTATTTTCACTCAGTATAGCGCACTCCATCGTAGTCTTTGGATAGTCAAGATCCCAGTTGGTGTATGTTACTGGATGGGAATCAACCCACGACAAATAGTCAAGAGTCTACAAAAACGAAGCAGAGAAAATAAATAGTGTTACCTTTCCATTCATAAAAATTGAGTCAAATTAAAGGGGAGGTATTATGTTTGGTAATCACTCTTAACATTAATGGCAATAGACTTTTAATTTGTTAGAATTGCAGCAGCTTTCGATAAAGCAAAGTGTACTTGAGAATCGTTTCACTTTTAAGTAATAATAATAATAATTGGTGGCTAGTCGTCCTTACTCGCAGCTAGAGCTGAATTGCGAAGGACGCGGCTACAATGGATTTGAGAATGGTAGATGACATGGTAGAAGTACAAGCCAGCCTAAAGGAAACCTTCCATTGGGAACAAAGCTTTAGTTTCAGGTTATTTTACCTGAGCAGGTTGACCATTGGACTCAGTCAAGTTTTACCTGGGTGAAATTTCCCTGGGCTGAAAAAGGTAAAGTTTATACCCATTTGCTTGGTTTGTTTTTTTTTTACCCCAAAAAGGCCAATGCAAAAAATTGGCTTTATATACATAAGGTGGACCTTTTATTTAGCAAACTTAAAAAAGTTATACCCTTCTAGTTTGCAGACCGAGCCAGACATCAGTTACTTTATCGTTCATGAGCAAGGTCTCAACAAAAGCTTCCTGGAACGCATCGTCAATGGAGGCTATGATTGTCCCATCCTCCTCGCACACACTCACTGCCTCGCTGAAGTTCTTAGCATCCGGGAAGATTTTGAAGCATGAACGGTGATAGGGAGTGTAGTCCCTGTGATTCTGACAATACCGAGTTGGTACGTCAGGTATTGTAGGATCTATGTTAAAGGAGTACATTTTAAGTATTTGTTAGTTTAATGAGCCATTTCCATGTTAGATTTTAATATTGTGTGGTACAATGACGTGCCTGATCAATAGTTACCACTTTTATTTGAATTCCTCAGACTATTGAGCAGTTTCTACGTCACATGATTAGGGGCATACTTGTGCATAGTTACGTACGAGATGGTGAACACCCATAGACAATTCTGAATGGATGTGTACGCCACAAGGGTACCAGGGTTTGCTCATCCGGAGGTTGCTAAAAGATTGCCCCGAACCATGTGACATAGCAACTGTCTCTTATTATCCACGTAACACAACAACTGGTTACTTTTAAGTTGAGGTAGCAGGCACTCCGCTTTGTTTGCAATCTTCACAGCCGAGTAGACATACTCATAGTAACACGCAAAAAGAATATACATTGATACCTCACCATGCAAATGCCCCGAAAAACTATGTTTGCAATGAATATTCATGGTTTGCGGTAACACCATGTATCTAGCCTTGCTAGGTAGATTATGTTCTCTAGAAAACTTGTCTTGCTTTATATTCTACTACCGCGGAGAAAATGGGATACTTCTCAGTGCTCAAAAGAACTGCCCTGATTTTTCACTACTACCTGGGCGGAAGGTAGAAAATCAGCCAGCTACTTTTACTTTTAGTGGAACGAGGGGGACTTTTCATTATTAACTTTACTACCGCGGAGTGAGTTTTAATATCAATATTGGTCTTAACGTTTTGACAAGCTTGCTCTAGTCGTTGTTGTGAGACTGACTGCTTGCAATCATTGGATATTTTTACCTAATGGGATCTGGCAGATATACTCCCTGTTGTAGTCACAGAATCCATCGTTCCACTCCCCAGGAAAGTCCTCATTGGATTCCAGATAAACACAGTCCTGTTTGGAATGAAATAAAATATTACAGTAAACAAGGGTGGATTCTGGTAGGTTTATACTTTTGAAGTGACTCTGGCAAAAACTGTAATTTTTATCTGAAAGCCTAGGCCACTTTTTTGTTGTATAAAGATGGTTATGGTAGGGTCATCATAATTATTCAAAGTATTATTTAATTCAAGTTGTTCATGAACAATATATCTTTAAAGGCAATGTTTTTTGTAATTGTCAAAGACCAGTATTCTCAGTCTCACTTGGTGTATCCCGACAAATCCATAAAAAAAAAAATCTGTAGATATCTGGCTGGACTTGATGTCAACGATGTTGCAAGAGAAAAATGAAAGAAAAACACCCTTGTTGCACAAATTTTGTGTGCTTTCAGAAGCCTAAAAAGGCTTCAGGCCTGAAGGCTTTTAATATTTGAACGAGAAATTACCTCTTTCTCAAAAACTATGTTACTTCAGAGAGGGGAGCCGTTTCTCACAATGTTGTGTACTATCAATAGCTCTCCATTGCTCGTTACCAAATAACTTTTTATGCTAACAATTAATTTGAGAAATTGCCAATAGTGTCCAGTCCATAGGACAGACGTTAAAAGAAATCCAAAAGCCCAACAGGATGTGCTAGAAAGCACCAAAATGAAAAGGTACAGGGACACCCAATCAGCAGGTGCCAGGATCCAATCCAGAAAAATAAAAAAAATTATTTTATTTCAAATATTGATGGTAACTTTTTAAAGACACTTGACACTATTGGTAATTGTCAAAGATCAGTCTTCTCAATTGCTGTATCTCAACATGTGCATCAAATAACAACATTTGAGCTCAATCGGTCATCGAAGTTGAGATAATAATGAAAGAAAAAATGCCCTTGTCACACAAAATTGTGTGCTTTTAGATACTTGATTTCCAGCCCTCAAATCTCAAAATCAAATATGTGGAAATTTACTTCTTTCTCGAAAAGCACTCCACATGTTTTATACCACCAACCTCTCCCCATTACTCGTTACCAAGATAAGGTTTATGCTAATATTTAGTTTCCAATGCCTATTTATAAGCATGATTGATCTGGGGTCCATACCTCTTCAAAAGCAGGGAATCCATTATCTGGCTGGTCTGGTGCCCAGTTTTTAAAGCTAATGTTGGTCCCATCCGTCCACTTGAATGTATTTTCAACATCCAGGTCGTTCAGTCCGATCCATACATTAGCCGAAGGTGCCCTTACCAAGAGTGCAGTTATCACAGCTGCCAAAGTTCAAGAAAATACAGCATTTTAACATCGCCACATTCTAAATACTGACTCTTCAATTTGTTGACATTTTAGTGTCAGAATCCATTCAATTCCATTTTTGTGAAAAGCACCACAGTTATATCATATCGAGTACCTCAAAGGAACACGTTGCCTTGGATCGGACGAGTTGGTATATAAAAAAGCGTTCGTAACCGTTTGTTATAAAATGCATATGATTGGAAAGATGTTTTATAAGTAGAATACAATGATCCACACAAATTTGTCGAAATTGCGTGGTTTTCCTTTTACTTTGCGAACTAACATGGTCGGCCATTTATGCAAATGGCCGACCGTGCTAGTCGACGAGGTAAAAGAAAAAACCGTGCAATTTCACGGCATGTTTGTGTGGACCATTGTATTCTACTTTTACACCATCTTTCTTTTTTAACCATATGCATTTTATAACAAACGGTTACAAACGCTTTTTATAGACCAACTCGACCGATCCAAGACAACGTGTTCCTTTAATAGTCTTCCTTGAAAAACCCCTATGAATTTATGTTTATTAGCTCGTAGTACTACTAGCACTACTTGAGTTATAAGCCCGGTGCATACTTCCTGCAAATACAAATGCTAGGAAACGAATGTTGACGTCACAAATTCGCAACAGATAATTTGCAGCAGTTCAACTCTGGGCAACTCACTTATGAATACCGCTGCGAAAGGAGGGTTGTGACGTCAAGTTCACATCAAATTCGCATATCATTTGTAGGAAGTACGAACCAGGCTTTAGGGTAAGGCGAATTGGCTCGTACCAATACTAGAATAAAGCCCAGTTCATACTTCCTGTGAATGCGAATGCGAAGCGAATTTGACGTAGATTTGACGTCACGACCTCTCTTCGCACCAATATTCGCAAGTGAATTGAGCAGAGTTGAACTGCTGCGAATTATTCATTGTGAATTTGTGTCGTCAACATTCGTAACGCATTCGCATTCGCAGGAAGTATGAACTGGGCTTAATGAGGGTAAGGGTCAGGGTTGGGGTATACAGGATTTGTTTGATTGAGAACTTGACAAAGCTCTAACACGGGATTTAACGCTAAGTTAACGATCAGCCAGTCTCTCTCATACAAACATTGTTTTAACATATATGATCATGAATTGCACAAATCAATAAACAACATTATACACATATTGACTGGCAACTAGGTAACTAGTATACATCTATTCTCTCAAGGGACTTTGAGTGACCAGAAGGTGCGAACTATTTTCTGAGGTCGAAGGCCGATGGAAATAGGCCCTCTTCTGGTCACTCACAGGCCCGAGGGGGAATAGACGTACACTATAGTTACCAAACTATGCCAGTCAATATGTGTTTTATAACACAGCTCGGTCTTAAATGTAAAAAAAGAACAGAAAAGGGAGTTTTGTAGTTGTTGTTCACGGTTCAAGTCAAGGGAGGGCGCTGTTACCGTGGGCACTATATTCAAAGACTACTGCCCGCTTTGGTACTATTCCCGCAAAACACGCGCGCGTGATCACTAGCCTATATTAGGTTAGCCCACCTTGTTAAGCTGTTAATGGCTCCGCTTTTACTATCGGTCTCATCACTGTCACCACTGGTGACAGTGATGAGACCGATGTTAAAAGCGGAGCCATTAACAGCTTAACAAGGTGGGCTAATATTAGGTCATCCCACGTGACCATGTTTCAGCCAATACAGAACGAGCAAGAGGTGTGTTATAATGTCATTTAGTGACTAACTTATTCAAGTGGTCGTAAAAACAGCAGGTAGCTATGATAGCTTGGCCGAATTTTGAACCCACAACCAAACCTTGCGATAGAAACAGTATATTAATTTCATTTTACCACTTGCGGACAAAATATGTTTTTTAATGGACACCCACAACCGTTGTGGTGCCGTCTTTTTGGTGGCTATAGCTTTTCAAACCCACCCAGTTGATCTTTTTGTGACGTGCACATTTCCCAGGTCTTTTCCTGGGTTCCTTTTTGCAAATAATTTGTTTTTATTTATTAGTCACTGGTTTTTGCCTAATGGTTGATACAGCACAGGCAACAAGCAAACTCTTTGAGTCCTGGGAGAATAAAAGGAGGTTGGGTTCGGGAGGGTTGTTTACGCTCAAGTGAAGTGTGAGAACGAAAGAGTCCACATATTTATGTAGGGACTTGAAACACTATGTGTATCCACACATACATTATACACTGAGGTATTGAAGAATATGATAGCCCTTGTAGGACGTCAGTCAGTCTGTCCTTACTCTATGGTCAGTGCCTGCAACGGAGGAGTCCAACCTGGGCTAGGATTTTCCGTGTAGCCGACAGAACAAAAAAGGAAATTTCACAAAGTGACTGCAACATTTTACCTCCAGTCCATGCTGTAACACAAAGCTGTTTGAACCGGGCTGAAACAAATACAGTAACACTCACCCACAACACTTAAAAAAAATAAAGACAAAATAGAAAACCCTGTAAGTAAACCTCAACTGTCATAATAGGCTACTCACATTGTACCTCCCTTGAGTCGATAACAGCCAGAGTCCCTCCTTGTTCATTGCAGTATTTCTCAGCTTTGTGCCACGATAGACGTGGAGTGCCGTCAATCTCAATGCCGAACAGACCGTAGCATTTATCAAACAACCTTAGAAACGGAGCTGCACAGCCACCGTCAGCCGTTACACTTTTCACTATGGTACCAAAAATACCAAGAAAGAGGAATTAACAGGCATAAAACCATAGGAACTATTGGTATACTTTACAGTGAATCAGATTGTATACATACAGTTGTAGAATTTCCTCCGTGACTATTTCGTCCCCCATAGTTGTAATGGCTGCGGAATGCGAAACTACTGTACCTTATTCGAGCACCCATCAGCACGTCTGCAGGATTTACATTGGTAGCCCTGTAGGCCGCCTACATTGCACACGTGTGTAAAGTGCACATAAAATTAAAAACAGGTGGCGGTTGAAACAGGGGCGGGGCGGGCTTAGTTTCAGCATAGAGAATTAGGGTTTCACACTGAAGCCGCATGGTATTCTGCTGATTGTATAGGATTTGGATCTTCTTTTAGGTTGATATGACGATATGAAAATGAAATAAAACTAACCTGTAGAAATATCATTTCAAAAGGTGTTGCGTTTTTGAGATAGCGCTGCAGGGCACGAAGGAAAATAATTCGTTATTGGAATACACAATGTTGGGATAATAAAACTGATATTTTTTCAGGTGCCTATACACACTTAAAACTCCCGGGTCGACAAAGGGACGTTACCCATTTCAGGGTCACTCTGATCCAGTTTACGGGTCATTTTGTCGCAGATTCCGGGTCAGAGTGACCCAAAAAGGAGTCAGGCCCATGGGACCCGAAACAAGGTCAATTTTGACCTGGGAGTTTTCAGCGTGTATAAAGTATAACAAGGTGTATTCTATTCAAACACTTCATTTTTGTCATGCCTAACTTATAAAAAATCCACTTTGTTCTCGGTAAAGGGCACAGTAAACGATTAATGGTTTAACTTCATTGTTATAATGCTCATTTTAAATCCACTCGGTTCAATCGGTAAAGGGACAATAACCGATTAGTGGTTTATGTTCTGTTCCGTTATACAGTAATATTGAAATCCTAAAAAAAAAAAAAATAGAAAGAATTGCAAAAACGTTTTCCCACTAAAAATGTGAAATTTCAGTAAGTTCTCTCTTAATAAAAGATAAGTCGAAAAAGCTGACGATCTGAGTTACATAATAACATGTCTAACTTTTAGTCTTACGTATTATTGTATTTTTAAAACGTTCAAATTTCTTTATAAGGGGAATAGTCGAGGTATGCGTTTAACTACTCTTATCATAGGCAGTACTTTTTATTTAGAAGCTTACATCGGATTTCGAAAGTACAAAACATTTTGAAAAACTTTTTACTTCGAAGTACCAGTTATGAAAAAAAAATTCACTTCAGCTTCCAGAAATTTGAATTGAAGGATTTAGTAACGCTTCTCGGATTGTGTATTTCAATGTAGATTCTTCTTAATCGCTCCAAATTTTCGGAGATATCTAAAAAAAAAGCTACCATCTTTTCAAATGAAATGAAATGTTCACACTTAGGTTAGTTTGTAGGATTGAGACAACCATAGGGTTCCAATTACCCGAATCGTGTACAATCATTTTAAAGGGAAGGTACACGTTTGGTAATTGTCAAATACCACTGTTCTCACTTGGTGTATCCCATAACCATAAAAATAACAAGCCTGTGAAAATTTGGGCTCAATCGGTCATCGAAGTTGCGAGAAAATGACGAAAGAAAAACACCCTTGTTGGACGAATTTGTGTGCTTTCAGATAGGAATAAAAGACTTCTAGCTAGAAGTCTTTTATTTTTTGAGTGAGAAATTACCTCGTTCTCAAAAACTACATTACTTCAGAGGGAGTCGTTCCCCACAATGTTTTACAATGTTTTATCAACAGCTCTCCAATGCTCCTTACCAAGTCAATTTTTAAGTTAATATTTTTTTTGAGTAATTACCAAACGTGTACCTTCCCTTTAAACAATATCTCAGCGCCCCGCACATAGCCAATCAATGATCAATGTGGAGTAAAGTTGAAGAGTAGCCTACCCGAAACGAAACAAATTCACAAGTTAAAAATAGTCTAAAATACACAATGTTTATAAAGATTCTATGTCAGATTTTTTGCCCCAAACATTAAAAAATAGATTTTTTGAGTGAATGGTAGTTCAAAGAGTATCACCCGCTCTAACGAAAAAAGTTTAACTTTTACTTTTAATGGTCAGGAACGATGACAAAAAACTTAAACGTTTCTTATAAAACCCATAAGAATTGGTCACGTGATATATATATTGTCGGGATCCCGACAAAAACTAATTTTTAGCACTTTATTTCACTGCTACTAATAATTGGCAGACTTTTTCGAGCAATGGCTCAAATGAAAGCTTGTAACTTTCTCGACCCCATCAAAATACCTATTGAATTTTAAATAAAAAATGTTGGGTCAAATCGGCCAAAAATCTGACATAGCATCATTAAAGGTGTGATAGTTTATGATTGATTAAAGCTGTATTTTCATTACAACCCTTTTAGTTTTCAATAAAATTGCCTTGGCACTACCATAATCTGCGAAAAGTGTAATCAAATAATGTGGTGACGTATTTTAAAAGACCAGCGAATCTAATATGATACAGGTAACGACACAATATTCAGAAAAACAAGTGTTCAATCCTCGATTTGCATGGCTGCGAGATTGGTAAGCGGACAGTGGTTGATTTGCCGGATTTTCTGATACACATACCTGTTTGGGTGTTCAAATGTGTCTCGTACCCCCTGATGGCTGGTTGTACACTAATGATAATTTGAAAGAAACACCGACCCATACAGACAAAAACTTTTCATAAAGTTTACTCGAGTTCTTAATTTTTTTAGTCAAAAGTTCAAGAAGCCACTTACCTATGAGAAGTGAAAAGGCGAGAATTAATAAGTATCTCATGATGTCAGTGTCTTGCCAGAGCTACATGTACCATCAGAAGACTCTCTGCGGACGGGTGAAGATTCCTGAAGCATTCAGCCAACAACACTCAGCGGCTTTACTCATCAGCTACAATGGGCGTCGACACTATTCCAGGGTCACTTAGTCCACTTTCAGCAAAGATACTAACCCGGTGACAGCCGACAAATTACCGGCCAAAGTTCTGCTGTGCCTGGTTCAAACGACGAGGGTTTAGAAATGAACAATTATTCCACTGATACCAATCAGTAATTATGATTAATCATTAATATGTGGGGACCCAAAACTAGTGAGAAAAACTTATTTGATGTGAAATGGTGATTTGGACTATTTTTTTTTTTAGTGATGGGAGTGCATGGTCTAGCGTGGTAAATTTGAACTCAAAATGTATGCTAATATTAGACAGCAATTAGGGACGGGCTTTTTTGATTTGAAGAACTTTGAGAAGAGCTTGTAAAGTGCAACCGTGATTTAGATAAAATAAACTATAAACACAGTAAAACCGAAGCAATGAATTAAAAATATGTGGTAGGCTGGGAAACAAAGATTATAGAGCGCTATACAATCTTTGCTGGGAATTAACTTAGCCCGTGTAGGGTGTCATGGCCGAGTGGTTCGGATCATCGAACTCTCTTTTCAGAGTCATCAGGGTGTAGGTTCGAATCCCGGTCATGATACTTGTGTCCATATAATTGCTTCTTATCACCCAGGGGTATGGGTATCCATCCCATGTGGGGGCAGAGATGATTCTTGGGATTGATTTAGCTATGGTGTGCTATACTCGGCAGCACACGCTGTATGCTCCCAAGGAGCTGAGATGGTATAACGAGTGAAATAAAAATGGCACAGTGATCAGAGGGTAATGATCAGAGGGTGATGCTAAGTGTCTTGAGCGCCACTGAGTGACTTCAAATATCCACATTAATATAGCGATAACACTTTCAACTTCCACTATTATAAGGGTTACAATTTGCAGAACGTTGTTTGTTCTCTTGACCTTTTGCTTCTCTTATGCACAATGGTGACAACTATAGCTACTGTAAACTGCCCATTGCTATAGTTGTGTTCATTGACTACTGTTTGACGGCTGTGACCTGGGACAAATATAACTTCTGTACTTTGCCTCGCGCTTATTAAGAGCTAAACTGATAAAACAGGCGTGAGTTCAACAGCGATTCACCCAGAGTGACAAAACAAGACCACCGAAACCAGAAACGTAGACATATAATTTGTGGATTTTGAACAAACTACTTGAAACTCTATACCGATATGATGGTTATCAAACATGATAGGAAGTTTGTATCGCCGTGTTTTAATTCATACTGGACAGTGCATGCTCATGGTGGGACCATTCCTTAAAGGCACTGGACGCTATTGGTAATTGTCAAAGACCAGTAATACCACTTGGTGTATCCAAACATTTTGCGTAACAAATCAGTCTGTCCAAATTTGTACTCAATTGGTCATCGAAGTTGCAAGAGAAATAATGAAAGAAATAACAGAATTTTTGCATCACAAAGTTGTGTGTTTTCAGATGCCTATTATAACTTATAAATAAAAGGCTTCAGGCCTGAAGTCTTTCACTATCCGAGTGAGGAATCATTTTGTAAAAAACTACGTCACTTCAGAGGGAATCGTTTCTCGCATTGTTTATAACATCAACAGCTCATAATTGCTCGTTACCAAATAACAAGTTTTATTCAAAAATTATTTTGAGTAATTACCAAAAGTGTCCGGTGCCTTTTAGTTGTAGTTTAACTTTTAAAATTGTAATTCATATCTTGTTATCAATCTTATCAAAAGATTGGCAACATTCTTGAGGTACTTCTTCAAATCGTCAACAAAGAAAATGTCCATGTTTATCACTACAAGCGATTTTATTATCGTTGGTTTATTGAGTCGTATTATTTAGCATGCGGCTTTAAGTTCAACATGCATGGAAGTACATTTGCTTGAGATTAATTTGATGCATCGAAATGTGTGAGAAAAGCACAACAAAGCATCACAAGCATGCGCATCATGTATGCCGCGTGCGCATTACTACTTGAGCACAGTACACACATGAGGCGCCCTACTTGAAGATCACATGGCTTAATGCGTATATTACTTGATAGCTAAGCAAAGTTTTGTGCTAAGCAGTTCTATGAAATTGGGCCCTGACCGGGTAAATTTGTATTGTTTACGTATTTCTTATAGCACACTCACATTACCTGGTAAATGTGCTGCCACCTACGTGTCCCAAAAAGTCCCCCATTGTTAAAATATCAAAATTACTTTAGTTTGTCTTTATCCCAAGGCAATCATTACATCCGTTAAATCAATATAAACTATCATTACTTAAGCCATGCCTTCATACATACAGCAATTAAATCGAAATATGCAATAAGTCCATAGTACAAAAGAGTTAAGAATAAATATTTACAGAAACAGTTTAATATGGAAAAGTTATTTAAACGATAAATTGGGTTTCATTTTTCAGCCACTTACATGATAAAATAGCAAACATTGTTTCAAGAAACTTTATGAGTGGCATCAGTATAAACTTCATTACCTGAACTACAAATTACCCGATTAGCTATTCTACAGTAAACTTTGTTTTGACAGTGCTGTTTGTTTGTTTGTTTTTACATACAATAAACAACAAAGCTTATGATCAAAATGCCATTTATACGTTTTCCAGTAAGAACTCAAAGCAAGTTCTTTTTTGAGAAAAAAAAAGCAAATCAGAACGAAATTTAAAATCAAAATAGCCTAGTCTATTTATTAAATAAAATCAAAATTAATGTTTTCACTCAATATAATAACGTTCTTAGATTTCAGTTCGAAGTTTTAGCAGTCCTTTGCCGAAAAGGAAAATAGTGCAGTGTACAAAAAATATTGAAAAATTTCATGGCCAGGTGCAAGTTTGTCAGCCTATATTCTGTACCCACTTTTCTTATGATTCTTAGCCTAACTTTGCAACCCACTCTTTAATGTAATTTTAATGTGAGTGTAAATACACACACAGGGCGAGTCAAAATACAGAAAGGACCGACGAATGTTTCACACAATAATATAAATGTGAAGATTTTACATTACAGGTTTTCCCTGCAAATTAACCACCTTGTGGCACAGTTTCGTTTGAAAATTAATGCTTTGTTGAATCACCATTCAAGAGCAAAAAGCAGAAATTCAATTAAACCAGTTTAGCATTCACTGGTCATTTTAGGTAATTCAATTTCATTAGGCCGCAAGACTCATTCAATTACGTAAAAGCCAGTAGCAAGAGCTGGTCAACTATTCAATTTCATCAATATTGTAAATAAGTAGGAGACATTAAATTTATGAATTATCAAAGTGCATTTCTTGAAATAGAACTAAGTAAACGAAACTCAATGAGAAAAAATGTAATCATGTGTGCACGAAATGAGAGGATTCGGGTAGACCCGGGATTTGAAAGTGTTTTAAAGAAATTGTCAGTGGATTTTTTGCTGAAATTAGTTGTGAAAAACTATACTATTATTCTAAATTCCCGGTTGTGAATGTATCCCAATGTTAAAACAATTGTAGTACCTACATCATTGTACAAAAGTGCTTTTTACAGCCGACTTTTTCTGGATAAGGGTATTAACAACAAAGTTACACACAAGTTCAATGAAGCATTGACATTTGGGTCAGAAATGTACAGGCCATATCGGCGTTAGAAAGATTTTATTATTATACAAAACTATGTTATAATCTCGGCGGAACTATAATGGTGGCAATAACCTTTCGGTTCAGTCATTCCCAGGTGGGTTTCACAAGTAAATTGGACGGAAAGGGGATACGCATTTATATCACACTAATAATCAACTATCATATTCATACACATTTGTCATAATTCAAATAAATGTAAAATGAAATACTAGTAAATAAATAAACTTAAAAAAGGTTGGCTTAATTTAGAATTCCACTTTTCTTTACTTAAATATTTACATTACATCACCCCTCCACAATTAGGCCTATGTGGTGAACAATTCATTCGTTACCTTTCAGTATTTTTATTCTTATCATAACTTTTAGCCCATAATTTTTGGTAATTTTTTTTCTTTCTTTTCTTTTTCTTTTGATTTAAAAAATTCATTATTTTGAAAAGTTGTTCTTTTTGAAACAAATACTTCTGAATTTAATAGCAGGTTAATTTATGTCTCAAGTGTATGCCGAACGGATTTGTGGTCGGTAAGCTTGATCTGGTAAGCATTGTCCTTTGAGCTTCAGCAGCTCCGTGATATTGCTCCCGGATTGTTCTGCTCAACCACACTTGGCCTGCAGATCATTGAGCTTGATCATAGGGTGTCGTGGCAGAGTGGTTAAGAGCATCGAATTCAAGCTCTTATGCTAAATCACCGGAGTGTGGGTTCCAATCCCGGTCGTGACACTTGTGTCCTTGAGCAAAATACTTTACTACAATTGCTTCTCTTCCCCCAGGGGTATAAATGGGTACGTGCGAGGGTAGAGGTTGATTTTGTGAATGAAAAAGCCTTCGGAGCGCCACGGCAGTTCGGGGCTGTATACTCAGCTAATCAAGATTAAAGGGATGTTATTGGCCCAATGGCGGGACTATAATGTAAAGCACTTTAATACGGTTTATTGTGAAATGCGCTATATAAGAATTTGTTATTATTATCTGGGGACACAATTATTATGCTACACAGGCCAGCAATACTGTACATAAATAAGGCAAATTTATTAAATATTTTCACTTTTTGGCCGGATCTGTGTTTTGTTTCATAATAATTAAGTATTTACTTTGTCAACATACAAGATATTGACCAAGTGAAAAATAAATAAAACAAAGTAAGTTATCAGATATAAAAATATTCATATCAAGAAAAAAGTAGTGCCTTGTCCGAATAAGCCGTTTGCAAGTTAGATTTGAATAATAACTCATACAATGACTTGCTTTGTCGCAAGTTGCTGACTAAATTTGAATTCTTTTGACAAAAGAGACAGTTGCTATGTCAAATGGTTTGGGGCAGGCTTTTGTTGCTGCCAACAGATGAAAACAAAACCTGGCACCATTGTGGCATACACATTCATTCAGAATTTTGTATGGGTCGTCCCAAGAATCATAATAATGACATATATAACAACTGTATAGACTGTGGAATTAAAATAGCACGTTGTACCAGACCTTAAAGGAACGTTACAGAATTGGTAAGAAACAAAAATCGTCAAGATCACAGATTTACATAAAACTTGCACGGTCTAATGATGATGATAGTTGAAAACATCCCTTGAAATATTTCTGTCTGAAATGTCATACTTGATGAGAAATAAACAATCTACATGTAACTTCGTGTTTGGAGTTTATCGCTCAGGGAGCGTTTTATTCATTTTTATTTTGGCATCAATGCAATGCAAAATTTGTAATCGGTTTTTCACTCTCCTCCGATCGATCTCAAACTTCTACAGGTTTGTCAGTTTATGTATAAGGTGGACTGCCAGCAACTGTTTTGTTAGCAAAAAACAATTCTGTAATGTTCCTTTAATCAAATCTAACTCGCAAATGGCTTATAATGGCTGCTGAGGTTTTAACTTGCTAAGCAGTGTCTCCCTTAACAGTGGTGAGCTGGCCAAATACTGTAGTTTAACAGCTCCAGTCACAAAACACTCCAAGTGTCTGGCTGGCTGATTTAGTTTTGAGAAGCATCCTTATTTCTTGAATTACGGACTAGTGAGAAAGCTAAAGGAGTCATAAATGACTGCAGCTGATTTCACGAAACGCTTGAGTTAGGACGAGTCACTCATCCTAACTTAGGATGGGTACAGAAATGAACTCGTCCTAAGTCCTAGGATTAATCCTAAATAAGGAAGAGTTTGATGAAATCGACAGCTGCTAACTGGTGCTGCTGGCCAGTCACTGAAAGGGTTAAGGGCAAACCCTGCCAAGGGTGGTGCTATGGACATCTTTAAGCTTCAACCATTGTTCATCTGATGATCAAACCGAACTTGTAGCCATTTATTTTGACACAGGCTTAGTAACAAAGGAGAAAAGAGACTACAGAGTTGGCTGTGACCCCACCCTCTATAAATGGAAGACACTTTGACAGAAACAATACTGTACAATTGTTGGTTGTGAGTAGAAAGAAACTCAGCTTGGGCTGAATGTAGACATCGTCGATACTCCGTTACTCAATCGTACATCTCTGCCTGGGGAGTCATTGGAACCCATGACAACGGTGCCACTGATAAATGTCTGGCCGGCAATAGACGTAACGCAGGGCTCTTCAGTTTGAGCTGGGGCATATGAGGCGTAGACGGGGTTGGAGAAGGTCGATGAAATGTTGCCGCATCGAATGAATTCTCCTCTCCTGCGTCTCCTAAAAAAAAAAAAAAAAAAAAAGCTTGGTGTTATTTGCTGTGTTCACATTGGATTAAGCCAGGTGCATACTTCCTGTGAGTGCAGAGCAAATTTGATGTCACAACTCTGTTTAAGCTGCAAATGCCTGGCAAGAGTGGAGCACAGCATTAAAATGAGCTCCACCCTAAATTTGGTACACCTCGCCCCATCTAAACCTAAATCTACTGCACTCCATGAGGCATGCAAAAACACAACATCTATCTATGTATTTCGTAATTTTTACAAAAAGTCTAGGCGCCATGTCACACGAGGCAATTACAGGCAACCAGTTCCAGGCAAGAAGAAAAGGCACTAACAATTTACTGTTCATATATTTGCTTTGGGTTCGCAGACATTGTTTTAAAATTGAGTTGTTTGAAAAGTAATTCTATAGCATGCACTGCATTTGGCTGGCTCCAAGTTGCCTCAGCTGTAATAAAAGTTGCCTCGTGTGAAAAGGCCCCCGACTACAAATTACAAGCGATGTCATGCATCATCAAAACCTGCACACATGCACTACATCCCCTAAACAATGTTCACTCTTCACTTCTTTAGAATTTAAAACTAACCATGGTTTGACAAATGACTCATTATTCATGTTATATTCGTTTATGAATAACTATAACCAACTCCAAGTTGCACCTTTGCATTTGCTTATGATAGTCAGTTTATAGTTTTCTAGTCCAATACCTTTACGAACGAATAAGGAATCGGCCCATTGGTCCAAGTATGTTATCTGTATATGAGTCCGTTCCCCTTCCAAGCACTCGGGCTTAATTCCATAAAGCTAGCATAAGCAAAAAATGCTGCTTAACAAACTTACTTGCTTAGTAATTCAATTTCAGGGCACCGATCAATACAATGGAAACTGCAATGGGGTTGTGGTCAGTAACCCATTTCTGCTTAGCAAAATATTTTCTGTAATAAGCAACCCTTGTATGCTTATATATCACCAGCTTTGAAATTGGCAAAAATCTGCTTCAAACTGTACCCGTGTAAAACAAGCCCAAAGGAGGACCCAGAACTATAATTTTGTTCATGCAAATTGAAAAATATAGGAAACAGATTATACTTCCCCCCGACCCGACCCCAACTACAAAGCGTGGAGTTCACTCATATCTATGACTACATAATCTAGAATAGTGTGCTGGTAAACTACAAAGAAGTACAGGCAGGTCACACAGGGTCAAACAAAATGAAACACAACCCACCATGGAATGGATGGACAGAATTCTTTGGACAAACAGAAACTTGAAATCGCTGCCCAAAATAGGTACACCTAAAGGAGTTGTTCAGATAACTTAATCAAGCAATTACAACACAAATATAATACACAAATAAATGGTATACTATAGCTTTTTTAAAAAGCTGTATGAAGGTTATTACACTTTTTAATAAAAATGGCTTCAAAAGCAGTCAGCATTTATAATGAACAGCAGAGAATACATTTTTATCAATATACAATACATTTTAAAGGTGCGTTGTTGGCCCAGGACCAGGGCACTATATGTAAAGCGCATTGAGACGTTTTTTGTGAAATGCGCTAAAAGGCCACATAACAAATTGTTGATCGTCCTTTTTTTTTTGCGGATGGGGGAGGGAGGGAAGTTTTGTTGACATGCCAAATATGAAATCAAGAATAAAGAAATCATCACAATCACTATAAAACAGAGGTTTTTTTGTTGTTTTTGATGTTTTCAATAGATTTGTCAAACAAATTTAACTCCTAGATGACTTTTTCTGTAAACTTTTTCAAACAACTAAGCACAGTTTAGCCCAAGTAAATATTTGAAGAATTGTTCTTGCTTTGCCAACATGAATTAAAACCTTTGTTAAACATCTTTTCAAACCTGTATATTTTGAGAAAAAAAAACAGCTGAAAAGGTTGTTTTTTATGATTGAAAAAAAAAAAAAAAAAAAAATGGGGTCAGGGGATTTTGAACGGTCGGGCGGGGACGATCAACAGTTTTTATTTTTTATGTGGCCAAAGAACTTGTTATTACAAAGAACAGCTATCGTCCAATCGTTTGCCTCCTTTTGGCCCCAGTGAGTGAGCTCGCTTCTCGACCACAGTGAGGGCACACATGCAAGAGGTATATTATCAGTGGAATTGTGTCACACTTGTGATCAGGGGTTCTCGGTTTTAAAAAGACACAAAGCGTTTCGTCAGTCAGATTTGAATGTCAGGTACAAATTCATTTTTCTTCTTTGTGAGAAATTCGGAGTGAGCATGTCATTTCACCAGACAACATCTCCTTCAGACTAATGGCTCATTACAACGAGGATAAAGGATGACTACTCACTTGTAAAGACCTCTTATAACCAGTAGGAGAATAAGAACCAGTAGAACCAAAGCAATGATAAGAACGACGTACCAGTGAAGTACCAACCATGTCTAGCAACAAAACAAGAAAAATATATAATAATTGATTTTGATGTTTTTTATCTTGTAAAATGTCATGCAATTTTACGCAATGTGATAATGTTAATAAATATACTAATATACCAATGATGAAATATGTAGACTCGTATTGGTGAAAGTACAATAATATGGGGGTTTGTGGTGCCATTATGTTGCAACTTTATTTTTGGTTCACCTGAAAAAAAAAAAAATAATAATAATAACAACAAAGTCTTATATAGCGCACGTATCTACCAAACAAGGTACTCAAGGCGCCGAGTATATACAAACTTTCAGTAAGATAGGTTATTGCAGTGATGAATTTTGAGACCCAAATAGTTAGCATCTTATAATGGTTTACAAGGTGCTATGGCGCATACAGCAGCCACAGCCAGGAACACTGGGGCGAACCCCTTCTCTTTTCGATAAGTGCACTGGGTTCTTTTACATGCGTTACATAACACATGGGACCAACGGCTTTACGTCCCATCCAAAGGACGAAGCAATGGTTAAGTGTCTTGCTTAAGGACACAAGTGTCACGGCTTGGGGTTCGAACCCACACTCTGCTGATCAGAAACACCAGAGTTTGAATTCGGTGATCTTAATTAACCGCTCAGCCACGACACTCCTGTTGGGAGTAGTTTGTTCTCTAGACATAATCACAACAAAGATCTTATACAAGTACTCTATACCCCATCCCCTTCTTAAAACATTCTGTATTAGTATTGAATTGTATTGAAAATTCAAATCAATTCAAATAATATTAATTTTGGTTTTTACCCATACACCGATGTGTGTTAGCACTGTATACTCAGTACTTTCCCGAGTCCTGTGAAAAAATATCACAGGCATGTTACTCGGGTGGGATTCGAACCCACGACCCTTGCAATTCTAGAGCAGTGTCTTACCAACTAGACTACCGAGATCGCCCGGCAGCTAGAGGCAGTTCGAATCCTGTGTTTTGGCAGCGGGTACCGCAACGATATAATAGATGTTAAATTTGCATCGGGGATAAAGAATATTAATTTTGGTTTTTTACCCATACACCGATGTGTGTTAGCACTGCAATTCAAATAAGGCGTAATCCCTGGCTATCTGCATCTTAGACTGAATCAATTCTTATTGCCCCCCCCCTACCCATATATGGTAACATTGGGAAACGCTCGTCAACGTAAATCTAGTTGGTACATAAACAGGTCACAGGTTCAAATCCTGCTCCAGTCAATTTGTCTTTGTACTCCCTGATATTGATTTAAAGGCATTGGACACTGTTGGTAATTGTCAAAGACCGGTCTTCTCACTTGGTGTATCTCAACGTATGCATAAAATAACAAACCTGTGAAAATTTGAGATTGATTGGTCGTGGGAGTTGCGAGATAACTATGAAAGAAAAAAAAAAAAACCTTTTTACACAAAGTTGTGTGCTTTTAAATGCTTGATTTCGAGACCTCAAATTCTAAACTTGAGGTCTCGAAATCAAATTCGTGGAAAATTACTTCTTTCTGGAAAACTACGTTTCACAATGTTTTATACTATCAACCTCTCCCCATTACTCATTACGAAGTGAGGTTTTTTGCTGATAACTATTTTGAGTAATTACGTACCAGTAGTGTTCCAATGCCTTTAACCCATCCAATCAGTTTCCCAGCTACTAGTTTGGTTGTTTCTTAAGTAACCATCTCGTTACGAGTTGTGGTGGTTCTGAGAAGAACCATTTGGCGAACAACTCAACATTTCGACTAGTGTGCTCTGATGGTCTTCAGGTCCAGATATATTAAATAAATAATAAATCAATATTACATAGTAACCCTGTAGAGACTGATTTCTGTATAATCAACACAAAATGCCCAGACATTGCTAATTGTTAATTTTCTGTAAAATTTTTTAAACAGAAAATTTGGGAAGTTGGTTAACAATTTGACAATTTCATATCCAGACATATGACCTTTACTCTTTATGTGAATGGAAGTAGGTCAAGCCTTGCAGCTGTTAGTGGCCGCTATGGTCATTTTGGTACAAGGCGCTTGTGGTCGTTAGGGTTTCTAAAGGGTTGAATTAATACACAAAGCAAATTTTCCGATCTTACCTCATCCTCTTTGCCCGATTCCGAGTGAACCTTTTCTGCGTTCATAGGAGGTTCTTTAAATATCTGATAGGGAGACAGCAAGAGCGCCACGTCCTGTGATGACGCACTCTCAAAGACATCCTGGAGCCGCTGGTTGGACTGAATGGTGCCATTGACGCTAGCGTAGAAAGTGACTGTGGTATACGGGGCACTAGACAATAAAAAGTATTTTATACCAATTGTAACTTTGTGTCATGGGGTGCTCATGGCCGAGAGGTTTAGAGCTTCAAATTCAAGTTCTGGTGGTTTAGTCATCTGGGTGTAGGGTTCGAATCCCGGTCGTGACACTTGTGTCCTTGAACAAGATATTTTACTATGATTACTTATCTTCACTTATGGGTATATCATGGGTATCTGCAGGGGTAGAGGTAGTCTTGGTTCAGGACTCTCCTGGATTTGTAACAAGAAAGCACGCTATCACCCCCAATGTGCTATCAACCACGAACCGCTATCACGCACGTCCATTTGCAAAAAAAAACATCCCCAAATTGCGAGTTAAGAAAGAATTAGTTTCTCTTTTCTATTAAAGCCAACATTCCCATCATTTTAATTTCAAATAAATGAACTCGGGTGATAGCGGTTCGTGGTTGATAGCGCGTTGGGGGTGATAGCGCGCCCTGTTGTGACAAATCCAGGAGAGTCTTGAACCAAGACTAGGGTAGAGGTTGATATTGATTTGAGAAAAGCCTTTAGGAGCACCGTGCATAGCAGCCCGAGCCTGCATGTTTACTCCACAGGAGATACAAAAGATTACAGGAATGTTATTGGCCCAATGACCAGGGCACTTATGTAAAACATACTGATTTGTTATTGAAAAATGGGCTAAAGAAACTAGTTAAATTATCCCCTTGTGAAAGGAGACAGTACAGGTAACCAATTCCAATCAATCTCCATGTTTTTACTCTTTATAATCAGCAATGGAAAGTTTGGATAAAATGATCGCTTTTTAAAAGTTTCTATTACGAATGTAAAAATAAAATTGTGTGTATAGTATGTATTGAATTGTGTCTGTTATTTGTGAATAATTTGGTTCTGAATCCCGGACTCTCAAAAAGTCCACCAACCAAAAACTGGAAGTCTTTGAGATGAGATGCCTCCGCTCCATACTAGGTATCTTATTAAGAGACAAAATGAGAAATCAAGAAATATGCAGGCAACAATTAACAGATGAACACAACAATAGCAGATGTAGTGACCAGACGTCACCTGAACTGGTTTGGCCATGTCATCAGAATGCCCGCCTACACTACGTGCTATACCCAACCTAATTTACTACAATGACTTCAACACTCCACGCCAACGAGGACGCCCACCATTCCCAGGTCGAAATTCCAGTTGAACCTAGTTAAACTGGGTTTAACTGGAACTAGTTGAAACCAGTTGATAAACTAGTTAAACACAGTTAAAACCAGTTGGTTTAATAAGGAAAATTGACAGAAACCAACTGGTTTATAATTTCAACCTAGTTGAACACAGTTAAACCTAGTCCAAACCAGTTGGTTAATATGGAAAATGGACGAGTTTGGTCACTTTCCAGTTGAACCAGTTGACCCCAGTTAGCTAGGTTCAACTGGAATTTTGACCTGGGTTGCGCTGGGAAGGCGCAAATTCAGGATGATGCCAACATTCCACTTGACGAGGCAGAGCATTTAGCTAGATAGACCTCAATGGGGACAGTTTTCCAAGGAGGCCAAGGGAGACACCCAGTCCTAAGCAGCTACAGGTAAGTAAAGTATTACGTATTGAATTTGAAAGTTTTAAGATCACACCAGGAAAACACCTTTCACTTTTATTTTTAAACTGAAAATTTAATTGGATTCAATTGAATCAAGATTGAAGTGAAGACAATATTAAGACAATTCCCATTTCATGTAAAAAGTATAGGTCTTACTCTGAGATAAGTGAAACAGACTCCTTCATGGAGATGATAGTGACATCCACAGGTCCAATAAGATCACTGCCTTTGAGTCGATTCTCCATCACACGCTGAAGACGCTTGGCTATAACTGCGGTTTGTGTAGGGTGTCCGTTGAATTGTAAGGTGAAAGAAGCTTTGGGTTCATCAACTGCGAACAAAGTAACAGCAAATAGTTTAAACAATTTGTGCCTCTCTGATAATGTCAGCAACAGAGTGTGGATTCCGATCCCGGTCATGAGACATGTGCCCTGAGCAAGGCACTTAACCATATGTGACCATCCACCACCAATTGGCTGTAAAGTTGACACTTTTACTGTTATGGGCTTAATGCATTTTTGGAGAGAGTGTGTAATATCAGCTTCAAAATGATACCATCCACATTTAAATCAGACTTTTCTTGACGAAGTTATGATTTCTCAAAGCCACATATTTTTTTATTCAGATTTCTCAAAGTTTCTTGAAAACCCAAACAATTTAATAGGCTCTGCAATATACAAGTGTGACTTTACAGCCCATTGGTGGTGGACGGTCACATATTTGCTTCTTAAAAAGTTTGGAAGGAAGTGCATTCTGCTCCAACAGCCAGGCTCCTAGTTGATGATACATCCTTACAGTTTTAAGTTTAGAATTTGTTTGTGACAAAGCTTGGGGGTATGACAAGGCTGTATGTCACAAGAAAATTCATTCTGAACTTACAGTTTGTGATGAGCAGACCAATTTTTTGAAATTCTTCCCAAGTTTTTGAACAAAAGTATTGCTTTAGACATGAGATAAGATCCAGCAGAGCACAACTTCGAACTTACCCTTTCTTCAGCAATTACCCTAGGTGAAAAACCCCAGAGTTCTCTTACACCCATTGGGGTCGCAACTAAAGTCATTTTCCAGGCATCTTTTCATTTAAATCGTATGGCCTAAAAGATGCCAGAATATGCTCCATTGCCTTAATAAATTGTCAGCATTATTTGTCAGAAATTCTCGCATGAGTCAATTATAGACCCCTTGCATAACGCAAACGCAAGTTTTCAGGCACAAAGAGCAGCTATCGTCCAATAATTTGCCTCCAGTGAGGGCGCTTTTTTTTACCCTAGTGAGAGCGCTTTTTGAGCGTGTAACACACATGCAATGGGTCTATTGAAACATTATTCACCTTTGTCACACAACGTCCCGGTGATAAATCTGTCACATGAGCAATGAAATGAATCCTGATTGGTTGATTCAGTACAAGTGCCGTTGACACATGGTGAAGAGCTGCAAAGCCTGATGCGGCTCTGGATTTCACATCTGAAAAGAACAAATGTATATCCTAAGACAGTGGTTTGGTTTGGTTACAGGTCAAATGAAATGGCATAAAATAAAGGCACTGGACACCTTTGTTGGTAATTGTCAGTAGACAGTATTCTCACTTGGTGTATCCAGACATAATGATTGGTCATCGAAGTTGGAAGAGAATAATGAAAGAAAAATACTCTTGCTGCACAAATTTGTGTGCTTTCAGATGCTTAAAATTCATTCAGCGAAAAACCTTTATGTATTACAGAATGAATTTAATTATAATGCCTAAATGACTATGGACAAGCTCACCAAATGTCGACTAGCCTTTTAAAATTCTATTAAAGTTTGCAGTCAGTACCTTATCAAACCTTTAAATCTAAACAAAAATCATACCTGTATCCGTCAGGTAGAGCGACACAACTTCCTGTCTCTCCACATGGTGAGCTTAGGCAGACATCTCCATGGGGTAGGGGCGTGACAGGGCTGTGACACCTGTACCCATTAATCAGATCAACGCAGGTGGCACCATCCAAACATGGTGAGCTGAAACACTCGTCCACATTGACCTGGCAGTGTTCACCGGATGTGCCGTCCAGACACTGACAATAAGGTCGACCATCACTCGATGACTCCATACATGAACCCTGATTCTGACATTCCAACTCTGCGCAGGTAAGCGCTGCCAACTGGCATGTGACACCCTTGAAGGCCTCAGAGCAAACACAGACGAATCCGTTTGTCTCGTCCAAACAGGTACCTCCGTTTGCGCACGGGCTACTTGCACATTCGTCAACCTGGACGTTGCATAAGGTTCCGGTGAAACCTGCCACACAGGTACATAGAAACCCATCTGCTGTTTCCATGCATGTCGAGCCTTCCATACATGGTGTGCTTGCACATGGTTGTGGAATCTCACATTTGTCACCACCGAACACGACAGGGCATATGCACGAGAAGTCGTTGATCCCATCAACACAAAACCCTCCATGCTGACATGGACCACTCAAACATTCATCAACATTCTCCTCACAGAGAACTCCCTTGAAGCCACCGGCACAGACACAGTGGAACCCATTCACCCCATCGTCACACAAACCATCATTCAAACAAGGCTGACTCTCACATTCATTAATATTCAACTCGCAGTTGACTCCTGTGTAGCCTTCAAAGCATGAGCAGTGATACTCGTTCAATCCATCGACACACGTTGCATTATGCATACAGGGTTGGTGACCGCAGTCATCTGCACTCGTCTCACAATCTAAACCGACGAATCCAAGTCTACATCCGCACTGGTAGCTGTCGACCAGGTCAAAGCAAGTTCCTCCGTGCATACAAGGCAGGCTTAGACAGTCATCTATATTTGTTTGACACGTATTACCACTGAAACCTTTCAAACACGTACACTCAAAGACGTTTAATCCATCCACACAAGTTGCGCCGTTGTGGCAAGGCATACTTGAGCATTCATCAATGTTGGTTTCGCAGAGACTACCACCATAGCCCAAGGTGCACGTACACTGGTAACCGTTAACAAGATCAATGCAACTTGCACCATTCAAGCAGGGTTGACTTTCACATTCATCGGTGTCGACCTGGCAAGACGTTCCTTGGAATCCAGCCACACAAAGACACTCAAAACTACCTGGGACGTTCGTACAAGTTGCGCCGTTTTGGCAAGGCGAGCTTTTGCACTCATCCACATCAGTTTCACAGCGACGACCATCATAGCCAGCTGGGCAGGTACAAGTAAAATTCCCAATGTTATCAGTACAGGTTGCCCCACTACGGCAAGGCTGAGTGGCACATTCATTTATTTCAGACTCGCACTGCACCCCTTCAAAACCCAGAGCACAAGTGCAGACAAAATGTGCGGGAGAATCTTCACAAGTTGAGTTGTTCTGGCACGGATCGCTCTCGCATTCATTCACATCGGTCTCGCATGTGGAACCAATGAAGCCTGTTAGGCAGGTACACTGAAACAGACCAACGCCATCGAGGCAGCTGCCACCGTTTAAACAAGGCTGGCTCTGACATTCATCAAGATCGATCTCGCACATCTGACCAGCATAACCATCCAAACAGTTGCAGAAGATCCCGTTCACCAGGTCAGTACAGACTGCACCATTTAGACAAGGGTTTGCAACACAATCATCCACATCCATACCACAATCAGTACCCGAGAATCCAGCAAGACACAAACATGTAAAGCTGGCGATTCCATCGACACAAATGGCATCGTTGAAGCAAGGCTGAGCACGACACTCGTCTATGTTTTCTTCACAATAAATACCTGTATACCCATCGAGGCATCCACAATGGAAGTGTCCTCTCGTGCTTGTACAGGAGGCTGCGTTCCGACAGGGAGCACTCAAGCAAGCATCGACTTCCTCCTGGCACCTCTGTCCAATAAACCCTTCCACGCATGAGCAGTTAAAGCTACCAACTCCATCAATGCATGTGCCGTTGTTCTCACAGGGTGATCCAGAGCAGTCATCAATGTCAACATCACACAATTCACCTTCATACCCTAAGGCACAAACACACTGGAATGAGTCAACACCATCTACGCAAGTACCAGCGTGCCGACACGGTTGCTCCGCACAGTCGTCAATGTTAACGTCACACCTCACCCCCGAATAGCCAGCCCTGCAACTACACTGAAACCGATTCACCAAATCTGAGCACGTAGCTCCGTTAAAACATGGGTCGCTCGCACACTCATCTACACCAACCTCACAAAGGCTCCCCTCAAAACCCTCCCAACAAACACAGGTGAAGTTTCCGATGCCATGCTCGCAAGTTGCGTTGTTTGCACAAGGAACCGAAAGACACTCGTCAACGTCGAGCTCGCACCTTTCGCCAGCGAACCCCAGAGCGCAGTGACATACAAATTGCCCAACTTCATCCATGCAGACCCCATCATAAAGGCAAGGTGAGCTTGAGCATTCATTTATGTCTAGTTCACAGTGAGTTCCTTCATATCCAATCGAGCAGTTGCATACATAACCACCAGGCTGATCCGTGCATGATCCTGAATTTAAACACGGAGAGCTGGAACACTCGTCAATATCCGTGTCACACAAACGCCCTGTTGAGATCAAGTCCAACAAACCACAACTTAGACATGTCATTACACTTTAAGTTATCAGTGATGGTTTAAAGGCATATAGAAACCTTCTGTTATTGTCAAAGACCAGTATTTTAAAGGCAGTGGACACTATTGGTAATTGTCAAAGACTAGCCTTCACAGTTGGTGTATCTCAACATATGCATAAAATAACAAACCTGTGAAAATTTGAGCTCAATCGGTCACCGAACTTGCGAGATAATAATTAAAGAAAAAAAACCTTGTCACACGAAGTTGTGTGCCTTTAGATGGTTGATTTCGAGACCTCAAGTTCTAAACTTGAGGTCTCGAAATCAAATTCACGGAAAATTACTTCTTTCTTGAAAACTATGGCACTTCAGAGGGAGCCGTTTCTCACAATGTTTTATACCATCAACCTCTCCCCATTACTCGTCACCAAGAAAGGTTTTATGCCAATAATTATTTTGAATAATTACCAATAGTGTCCACTGCCTTTAACTCGGTGTATTCTAACATAAGCATATAAAATAGCAACTCTGTGAAAAATTTGACTTGATTGGTCATCGAAGTTGCAAGAAAATAATGAAATAAGAAACACCATTGTTTCATAAATTTGTGTGCCTTTAGAAGTGTAAAAAAGGCTTATCAGACCAAAAGAAATTACCTTTTTCTCAAAAACTACGTTACTTCAGAAGGAGCCCTTTCTCACAATGTGTTATACTTTCAACAGCTCTCCATTACTCGTACCAGGCAAGTTTTTATGACAACAATTATTTGTCCAGTGCTTTTAATCAGTGATGGTTAGGGAAGGTGAACCTTTTAATCCTATATAAAGGCAGATGTATAACTAACCTGTGAAAGTTTCATTCGCAAAGAATCCAGAGCGAAAATGTCCAAGCAGGAATACACAATCTGAGAGATGTTACTGTCAGTAATGCTTCTCAAATTAACCTCCCCCCCCCCCTACCACCAAAAAAACAACAACATCCCAGTTATAACCTACAATGCACTTGTAGATCTTTCTTTCCTGCGTAATCAATCACAAACTTTGAATGACAGGTGGCAGCAGACTAACCTGGTAAATTTCCAAAAGGAGTTCTGAGGAGCATATGCGCATTACTGAGAAGAATGGATTTACCGGGTAAGTCTGCTGCCACCTAGCGTCCCAAAAGTTCCACTTTAAGACTAAGTCTAGGTTTGCACCTATAAATCTTACCCGTAAACCCTTCGCTGCAGATACACTGGAATCCATTAATACCATCAACACAGTCTCCGCTCAGGCAAGGATTCGAGGCACATTCGTTGATGTTGGTTTTACATACACTTCCAGCATAACCCGGGTTACAAATCTTGGCTCCGGTCGAACTATGACATGTGTAGTGACCCTGGGCATCACTGTCGTGTGGGGTGCACTGCACGGTGCAGGCTGGCCCGTAGAATGTTGGATCGCAGTAGACTGTCATTTCAACTATCATTCTGTTTAAAAAAAGGTGAAGTCTGATCAATAAAAGTATTGTTGTCTTGTAATAAGCAGTTGGGCAATTCCATGGTCAGTCGCATTACACTTTTCAGTGTCATTTATCGATCTTGGTGCTAGAAGTTCTATGTGAGATATTCTTTCCACTAAGTTTAAAGACTGATTTGTACTTGACACCAAAGGCTTTGAAGTGATGATATTAGAAATGTAGTGGGCTTTGCAGTCTGGATGTTATAACGTTGTAAAAAGCGGTCAGTCGCATTACACAAAAAGGACATGGGAAAATACACACTTGTCACAATTTGAAAATGTCCTATATCAAAAAGCTTGCGAAAGTGCTACTATATGTAACACACAACTCTTATACATGAGTATCCAACAGGATACTTATAAATGGTCAGCAACTTGAACTTTTAGGTATACATGGCAAAACCATGGTCAGTCGCATTACAGTCAGTCGCATTACAGTTTTCCAGACAATGTAGCCACGCCTACCTGGAGCCCAAGCTGAGTTCTTATTTGGACAATTTGGGTTCATTCCTTGTCAACAACTAAAAATAAATTGGTTGCATATGTTAGCTATAACTCCTAAGTGGAAAGAAAGTTGTGACAAAAACTTGATTTTTTGGTGTCCTGTCCATGTTTGCTTGGAATTGCCCATTTGCGTTTTTACAAAATCCATTCATTTGGCTGTTTTTACAAAGTTACCAGCCTGAATGCAATTTTTTTTGTCACAGCCTACAAGGAGGTCTGTTCTTTGGAACATTGTCATCTTTTTAAATCTTGAATTGTAGCTATTTAAAAAATGTCTCAATTGTATGCTAGTATTTTTTAGCATTTTATGTATAGTGTTTGCAGATGTCTTTTTGTTTTAAACTAGTTAGGCTCAGTTTGTGTTTGTTTTAGTTGTAGGTAGTTTGCAAACAAAAATGATTAGGTTGTTTAAATTTAGGTTGCTTTCCACTCTTTCAAACTTTGTGCCAGTTTTTACTCATTTCAATTTTTGACACAATTCATTTTTTGCCTGTTAAGGTCTTTTTTGCACCAAACAATTTTTTGCACTAAACCGCTGTTAACGGACCTCGCCTCCGGCTCGGTCCGTTAACAGCGCCAGCCACCAACCCGGTCATTACCACGCAGTGAAGACCGGGTACTTGCACTGTTATTCCCTAATTTCATGACGACCCTGTACTTCGAATCAACGTAAGGAGGTTGACTTGAAAAAGTAATTTCAGGAAATGTCTCAAATGTGGAATTACCCTCCTACATCCTACACTCTAAATTGGTTCCAAAAAGGAAGTCAGGCTTATCATTCATCTCCATCGGGGGTTTCCTTTATACACCAGGGCTTGTTTACAACTCCAATTTTTTTCACCACATATTTGTCACCACATTACTTCAAAAGAAAATTATTGCTTGGTTGTAGCCACAAGTTTACTAATATTTATAGTTTATTCTCATACTTCAAACCATACAAAGCTTCAAGCATCACTTCCATAATGCAACTGGACTTGATTCAAGTCTTAAATCATGGTTATGTTTGTTCTTTGTTTGTGTTTTTATGCCGAATAAATAATAATAATAATAATAATAATAATATTCTTCTGCATCTCAGCCACGAAAAACGCCCCAACATTATTAGCTATCACGCCCCCTAACTCGCAATCTAAATGATGAAGGTTGATCACAAGGGGGCGCTGTTTGAAGCGGCTATCAGGACGACTAAAAAGCCACGATCAAAGACTTGGAAGCAAGTCTATAAATGCAACTTGCTTTTAGTCTTCTTTGGAGTCGATAGACTGGGCAAGGCACACATTATAGTCATACAAGGTGTGATATTGTTTCTTTGCCATCATAGACCTTCACAACACTACCTCCAAAGGAAGGAAGTTGCAGGAAAACCCCTTTGGCAGCCAACCACACGGTACCAATAGCTACGGAGCACAGAAAGATATCCAAAGTGTTTGATCTTTCCGGAGGCAGGAAAACTGAGGGGTTGAAGAAATACCCTCATACGAACACACATTTTTGTTTACATATGGCCCTAGCCTGGAATGCGAATCGAACCAGGGTCACATACAGGTGGGAGAAGATGACTCTACGCACCAGCCACCATCAGAAGTATGAAGCAATTATGAATATAAGTATCTTGCTTAAAGCCACTATACACTTTCGGTAAACAGTATTGTCCAAGTCACACACTTCGTGTGTCACAACTTATATACAAAACAACAAACCTGTGAAAATTTAGGCTCAATCGGTCATCGGAGTCGGGAGAAAATAACAGGAAAACCCACTCTTGTTTCCGCGCGTTTCGCCGTGTCATGACATATATATTTTGTTTTACCGTTTTCTCAAAAAGTAAAGCAATTCATGGACTAATATTTCAAGAGAAGTCTTTCACCATTACCTTCTGTAAACCCTGTAAATTATTTGTAAATCTGTGAACTTTTTTTGTTTTTTTTCTGTACCGAAAGGGTCCAATGGCTTTAAAATCAAGGACACGTATCAAGACCAGAACCAAAATGTCACACTTTGACACCACCAGGACTTGATGCGATAGACTGCTTGCCATCAATCCTAGCTAGCATGCTCTCAGTTAATAATAATAATAATAGTGGCTACTTTTATAGCATGCATATCCGTCACTCAGTGGCACTCAAGGCGCTTTAACATACAATATTTTCCTGCATGATATGTAGGACAACATTCTAGTTTTGAGACCAATTCCTTTCACATAGCAATGGTTTACAAGGTGCTGTGGAGCAATATGCTGCCAATCAAACCAGGAACACCGAGGCGAACCCCTTCTCTTTTCGATAAGTGTACTGGGTTATTTTATGTGCATTACACAACACACAGGATCAATGGCTTTACATGCCATCCCAAGGATGAGGCAATGGTTAAGTCTTGCCTAAGGACTCGGGTATTAATACCAGAGTTTGAATCCGGCGCTCTTAACTGCTAGGCCATGAATCAATATACTTACGTGGCGTATCCTGGGCCATTAAGAATGTAGGAAGTGGCTCTTGCAGTGCTACTGCTCGATGCAGGAGTTGCCCTCATGTTTTGAAAGAAATTATCCACATGATCATCAGCATTGTTGTCGTCATCCCATACCTGAATCTTCAATCTTACACCACCCTAGAAAAAATATGGGAAAAAAAAAAAAAATAAATAAAAATTAGGACAAAGAAAAGTTTAATAGATGGAGCAGTGCCCGCTGCTAAAATATAAGATTCGAACTGCCTCTAGCTGCCACGCAATCTCGTTGATCTAGTCGGTAAGACACTGTCCTGCAATCGCAAAGGTCAGGTGTTTGAATCCCACCTTTGTAACATGCCTGTAATTTTTTTCAAAGAGCTCGAGAAAGTACTGATATAGTGCTCATCACACACATCAGTGTGTATGGGTGAAAACCAAAGTTAATATAAAGAAACATATTATGCAGTTCTTTTTAGAATGCAACCGAGAGATCATCAAAAGGGATTCAAACGTATAACTAGTAGTTCTAAAGAAAATGTGTTGAGCCGACATGAAGAAATGCTGGTTTTAGATGTGACTGCCTGCTGGAGATTCAGGAACAACCCATAGGAAAAAAACCTGGAATCAGGTAAGGACTGAAAACCTAATCAACCTGCAAGGCTTCGGTTTAAAGCGGGATCAAAACGGGGGCTGGATGAAACCACCAAGCCAACAAGAATGTCCAATTTAGATTTCATGCACAGGATGTTTAGAGGTATGATATACCTTGGTATATACTAAAAAAATCATAACCATAAAATGAAGAGATAATGTATAAAACTTTGAGAAACCATTCCCTTGGTTTTGGAGAAAGGGTTGAAAAAGCCCTCAATATGACAGCCAGGTATCAAGAGCAAAAGTGGCATCTTTACAAATAAAAGTTTCATAAGACTGAAATCAAATAATGTTGCATAACCCTCCTAGATTTTATGGAAGTTGTTATTCCTTATTTTATACTCACTGGCCACCTTCCGAAGTTCTTGCGAATGGGGTTTTGAATTGACGCTGGGAGGACGGAAGGAAAGTTGAAGACGTCGCTGCCTTCAGCCACTACACCAGTGATGATGAGTCCATATCTGCACAAGTGAATCTGAGTTGATCTATGAGAAAAAGATCAATACAATAGATAAATAAATTTAGTAGATATGAAAGTATTTAGGAGACTTATGAGACATAGGTTTTTGAGAAAGCAGTAATTTTCACTGATTTTGATTTCAAGACCTCAAAATCAAATCAAGCATCTGAAAATGAACAACTTCGTGCCACAAGGATGTTTTTTCTTCCATTGTTATCTCGCCATTTAGACGCCCAATTAAGTTCAAATTTTCAAAGGTTTGTTTATTTTCGCATACATTGACATACACAAAGTGAGAAGACTGGTCTTTGACAGTTATCAATAGTGTCCAGTACCTTTAAGGCTGAGTCACACTGCAGCAATAGCGAAAACGACGCAAAGAGATAGGCCCACACTCATTCCATTCTTTTTTCTGTCTCGTTATTGAGGCCTGTGTGACAAGACCTTTATCCTCAAGGGAGTGTCTTAAACCTTTTAGAGATTATGGCGGACACTATAGGAGTGCAATAGTTGGTTTGGATGAGTATAGACCAATCCGACGAAACAAAATTGGTATCGCCCTCTATTGACCTTTTTACAACTGCAGTGTCTTTGTGCATAATCTAGGCATTGGAGACACCGAAGCCAATGGCGCACCATGCTCCACACTTGTGCACCCATTGAGCATTAGATTGGTCTATACAGACAAATTTACCCAAACCTAGCATTGTGTCCACCATATCTCAAAAAGGCTTCTGCTGACAACACCGTCGAAAGAGAACTTTAGACTTACGTATCCAGATCGTGCACACAGATTAAGAATCTGTTGTCACAAGTGTTTGAGCATCCACTGAAGATGTTATCACAGCAATCCCCATCTGATTCTCGACTGGATGGATTGCTGTAGGAACGTAACTTGAGAAACATGCTGGCTGATGCCTCCACTGTTATACATCCCATCTGTAATATTTTTTATACAAACAAATCGATATTTTAATATTTAATGCAAAATAATGTGAGTATCTGTGAAGCATAATACAAAAATCAATATTTCAGGAATAATAATTAACAATAATATTGTAATAATAATACTTATTTTGTAAGTATAGAGCTTTAAAGCATTCGATAGTAAATTTTTTAAAAACTTGCCATTTGTCAAGTTTTTAATTGTTAATATCCATTTTTAATCACACAGGAGGCTTAAAGATGCTATGTCAGATGTGTGGCCGATTTGACCCAGGTATTTTGATGGGGGTCGAGAAAGGTACAAGCTTTCAGTTAAGCCATTGCTCGAAAAAGTCCGCCAATTACTAGTAGCAGTGAAATAAATTGCTCTAAATTAGTTTTTGTTGGGATCCCGACAACATATCACGTGACCAATTCTTATGTGTTTTATAAGAAACGTTTTAAATTTTGGTCATGGTTCCTGACCATTAAAAGTAAAAGTTACACTTTTTTTCATTAGAGCGGGTGATACTCTTTGAAATACCGTTCACTCAAAAAAATCTATTTTTTTTAATGTTTGGGGCCAAAAATCTGACATAGCAACTTTAACAAGGTTTTGTGGCTCTGCGACCAGCCTGAAACAATTTACATCTACATCTATCATAATACTTGCCAAAGCCTTTTCAGCATCTAGTCAAGGCGCGAAAGACAATGAAGAAATTTAAGTTTTAGAATTGGGAGGAAAACCACGGGGAATTGTCCTCTGGGAAACCCACAAAGTCAAGCAGGGACTGAAAACCCAATCCACATAGTGCCCTCAGTAGGATTCGAACCGGGGTCCCCAGAGGTGGAAGGTGAGGCAAGACATCACTGCGCCAATCTGACTTCCCATTTTGGCAATCTGTAACTCTTAATGATCAGCTTGTTACGGACACAAGTGTCACGACCAGGACTCAAACCCACACTAAAGTCACTTTTACTGATCAGAGACACCAGAGCTTGAGCCTATTTAGTGGTTCTACTATCTTTCTCGTAAGGAACCCTAAAAACAACCGGCTACAAGTAGTACAAAATGTTTTGAGCACTTTTTGTTCATGAGGAGCTTCATCGATTTGATTGTTCCAAACTAACATAGGCCTATCTTACCAAATGGTTACCCAAGTAGGGCTTTGGGCTATATATATATAGGCATTTCTCTTCCAACTATAATTAGGCCTAAGCCCCCTCCAATGTTTACCTACAAATCCTCATCAAACCCAACCCCAATCGCTAAATCAATGTTCAACAAACACTTTTCATGAAAAAAGTTTAGGCATTACCTGTACAATAATGTTGCAAAAAATGCATGTGAAACCTAACAACTTTACCACTGAGCTGATCTGACTCCTTACACCCCAAACAATAGAGGGCAGCAGTGCTTCTTACTGAAGTATAAATAGTCCCTACATCATCAGTATTCAGCCGTTGTCAACAGATCATCCACCAGAAAGAAATGAATATTCAATTATTTCCCACCCATTGTTTGAGGTAGAATCCTCTCATGTTTGGATCAACACCGATTCAAGTATCAAACAGCGCTTCCAAGTAATGAATATAATGTCAACAAATAAATCAAGTTTGTTTGAAATCAAAGTATGTCAACACCAGATTATTTCCCGTCAAAAATTTAAAACTACAAGGACGTCCATCGCTAAACACGAAACCACAGAGTCTTTACACAAACACAGAAAAGCCCACAACAAACACACTGAGATTGGAGACTAGTTAAAACAACTCGGTATACACACATTCTCAGTGATGACAAGCAAGATACTGGAATTGACCTCGCCGACTTGCGACAAGTAACTTTGAAAAATAAACGCAACAGGTCAAAGTGAAACTCAGTAGAAAATAAATTCATGCAAATTATTTAAAGTCAGAAGTTCCAGTTACGTTCACAAAGGTTTTTATAAAACGTTTGACTGTTTTTCTTCTTCATTCTAATGAATTCATTGTTTACAAATAACTTATTTATGTTGGTATTAAGATCGACCTTTCCGCATTTTATTTCAATATTTGCATGAGGAACATTTCACGGTTTAAATTGAGTAGAAAATACATTCATAGAAATTATTCAAAGTCAGAAGTCCCACCAAAGTTTTCAGCGAACTTTGGTCATTCAAAGAATTCATTGTTTACAAATAACTTATTTATGTTAAAATTGAGATCGACATTTCCGCGTTTTATTTCAATACTTGCATGAAGTTTTCCCGGTTTAAATTCAGTAGAAAATACTTCATGCAAGTAATTTAAAGTCAGAAGTCACACTTACGTTCACAAAAGTAAAAAAAACAACTTTTTTATTCTAATGAGTTCATTGTTTACAAATAACTTGTTTATGTTGGTATTTAGATCGCCTTCTCTGCGTTTTATTACAATATTTACATGAAGTAAATATTCCAGTAAATTCAGTAGAAAATATACTCATGCAATTATTTCAAGTCAGAAGTCCCACCAGAGTTTTCATCAGACTTTTAATTGTCAAACTTTGTTTCTTAAAGAATTCATTGTTTACCAATACCTTATTTATGTTGGTATAAAGATCAGCCTTTCCGCGTTTAATTACAATCGCATGAATTAACTTTTACGGTAAATTTAGTAGACTATTCATGCAAATGGGCCTAATTCAAAGTCAGAAGTCCCGTATTTGCGTACACAGGTTTCCAAACCTTTTTCATTCTAATAAATTCATTGTTTACAAATAACTTATTTAGGTTGGATTGAGATCGGCCTCTCTGCGTTTTATTACAATATTTGCATGCAGTAAATTTTCCGGTAAATTCAGAAGAAAATATATTGGGTCATCATTTCAAGTCAAATGCACAAATTTCTTAAGTCCCACCAAGGTTTTAATCAAACTTTTGCCAAACTGTGTTTCTTACAGAATTCATTGTTAACAAATGCCTCATTTATGTTGGTAAAAAGAGCGGCCTTTCTGGGTTTTTTTTCTTCAAAATAAATTATTTGCACTGAAGTAAAATTTCCGGTATCCAGTAGAAAACTATTCATGCAAATTATTCAAAGTCACAAGTTCCATTTACGTACAAAGGTTTCATCAAACTTTTCTTTCCATTCTAATGAATTCATTGTTTACAAATAACTTATTAATGTTGGTATTGAGAACGACCTTTCGCGTTTGATTTCAAAATTTACATAAAGTAAATATTCCGGTTAATTTATCTTTGACCTTTACGGATTAATTTAAGAGCTTTGGGGGCCAAATGTTTAAACAATGATATTATTTGGTTAATAGTTCAGGAACAATTATCTAGGATTTTCCGAATTCTCATTTAAGACAAGTTTAAGTTCGGTGAATGCCCCCCAAAAAGCTAACATATTTGTTTTATAAAGTGAATTAAAACGTTTTGACAAATTATTCCGAACTACGAGGGTTAGGCGATCTGCACGCTGCACTCTTTTATTATTACCTCGCAACTTCGACGACCGATTGAGCTCAAATTTTCACAGGTTTGTTATTTTATGCATATGTTGAGATACATCAACTGTGTGAAGACTTATCTTTGACAATTACCAATAGTGTCCACTGTCTATAAGGGAACCCTATTTTTAAGTTTCTACTGGATCATTTCCAAGCCACCAAGGCAATGAATGACCAGGGGGCATCGAGGCAACCGCCTTCTTTGCCCCCGTTAAAAAATATCGGGTCTGTTTTAAGCATATCTTGCAGTTGAATTGAGGGCTTGCAGGGCCCCTGGGAATAAGGGGGGGGGGGCCCATAGTGGCCCAAGACATTATGCACATACAGAGAGAGTGAGAGTCAATGAAATGCAACCATATCCTTTGTGTCATAAAATTATCTCTTTGTTTCTGTCGGTCGGATGTTTTAGGTTGCATAAGGTGTTTCCGGCTGGAGCTACAACTAGACGTTTAAAATACAACATGCAACAAAGCAACCCAGCTAGAAGAAGAATAACAATAACAGTAGGCCTATAATATTCAAATGAAAAACATAAACATAAATGAACGAATGAATAAATCAATAATGAACAAACACTTTTGTTCTCTAATTAAAAAAGTAAAAATACAAAATACACAAATCAAATTAATAATTACACAATTGGAAATAAATATGAAACTTAAAACAAAAAATAGTAACAACTCAGTTCCTCACTCGGTCATCCAATAAGGCCAAAAGGTGTACGTTAATATTTTTGTTAGACAGGAAACATTGGCACTTCAGTTAGTAATTGAGTCTAGAGCAAAATAACTAGCTATGGATTTCTGTAAACACTTTCTCAAGAGTGCAGCACAGGCTGAATAACCCCGCAAAGTCTATTTTTATTCTACAAAAATTTAACATAATCCTTACACAAGCAATCCTGCGACCCCTATCCAATGGCCGGCCTTTTATTGACTTATGTGTGCCGGTCTAGTTTCAAATAATGTGATGCGAATGTATGCCGAATGACCGTTAGACTTGAGTCAAGTCCATAGAGCTATGGTCAAGTCCCAATCCTGTGAGAGTCCTTATTAGTTGACGGTGGATATTCTTAGGGACCTCTCGCACGAGAAGGCGACTTGAATCAAGTCTAAAAGACCGTGGGCAGTATTGTCTCTCTATAGCCGTTCTGCTTCGTATGCAGTGCATGACATGATTTCACCAGCCTTGTAGAATATTCCTGCGGATGTAGAGACAGTGAGCCGAGGTTCACAATTTGAAACCATCCAAACACTCAATATCAATATGTCTCTCCGCTGAGGAAATTGATGAAATATGATAAACCCGAGACTTTGTGCATTCAACAATGACTTCGCGAGGAGAAGAGACAGAGAACCAATAATATGATACATATAACTCTGGAAAAATGGGCATCTGGAAAAAATGAAATCTCACAATAACTTTCCCTCAATATTAAAGCATGGAGCAATTGCTCCATGATTAAAGGTACTGTTGACATCTGGGCCCAGCTATGCGCTGCTTAACGGTAAGCAAATTTGCGTGCTTACTGTAGCAGACAAAAATTGCTTAAGCCTTAGCGTATTTCACAGGTTAATAGAACAATTTGGCGGCCATGTTGCGTGTTAATTAACCGTGGATTTGCATTGTGACGTCATTTATTTTCGTGCGGTAAGCACCGGAAGGTTAGCATGCCTTTTCGTGTGCTTAACGGTTAGTAGCGCTATGAAATAGAAATCGCAAAGTAAGCACAAAATCGGCCGCTAAGCAGCGCTATGAAATTGGGCCCTGGTAATTGTCAAAAAGTCGACCAATAGTCTCACTGTGTGTATCCATAAAATGTCATAACAAATTGGTCATCGAAGTTGCAAGAGAGTAATGAAAGAAAGAAAAACAATTTCAGGATGTCTAAATACAGGGCTTCAGGCCTGATATTGAATGAGAAATTACCTCTTTCTCAAAAAGCTACGTTACTTCAGAGGGAGTCGTGTCTCACATTTGTTTATAATCACCAGCTCACCTCACCATTGCTCGCAAGTACAATTTGATGCTAAACATTATTTTGAGTAGTTACAAGTTTAGTGTTCAGTGCCTATAAACCAAATGATTGTGGACAGAAATTGTTTACGCTGTAAAAGTATTCACTTTAATGACGATAATGGATGTCCTACTACGTGATATCTGTTTCAATTTAAATGCAGTGGATACTATTGGTAATTGTCAAAGACTAGTCTTCTCAGTTGGTATATCTCAACATATGCATACAATAATAAACCTGTGAAAATTTGAGCTCAATCGGTCATCGAACTTGCGAGATAATAATGAAAGAAAAAACACCATTGTCACACGTAGTTGTGTGCGTTTAGATGGTTGATTTCGAGACCTCAAGTTCTAAATCTGAGGTCTCGAAATCAAATTCGTGGAATATTACTTCTATCTTTCTCGAAAACTATGGCACTTCAGAGGGAGCCGTTTCTCACAATGTTTTATACTATCAACCTCTCCCCATTACTCGTCACCAAGAAAGGTTTTAAGCTATAATTATTTTGAGTAATTACCAATATATTGTCCACTGCCTTTAACAAAGCAAGTAAAGCAAAAATGATACACACTGTACATTGTTCAAACAGTGATGCTAAATGACAGGTGAATTTTTTTTCTGTTAAATTAATTTTGTTGATTAAAAAAACAAATGAAAATAAAGGGTGAGCAGCACAGGTATGCAATAAGATTTTTCATAGAAGTTTAATTTACTCGACTGTCGCCAAACCTTGATGCGACAAGGGTGTTTTTTTCTTTCATTAATATCTCGCAACTTTGACGACAATTGAGCTCAAATATTCACAAGTTTGTTATTTTATGCATATGTTGAGACACACCAAGTGAGAAGACTGGTCTTTGACAACATTACCAATAGTGGCCAGTGTCTTTAACACATTGACAGCTGCTGCATTAGGCCTACATTCATTTACATGGATTACAATAGTAATAAGACAACCCTCAAAATGTCATAACCTGAACGTCAACCGTCTACTAGCAGTGGGGCATCGATGAGTGTATTCCCAGCACATCTCATGAGACTTGAAAATTGCTTATAATCATGGTGGTGGCCTCGAACAATGGTCGCATTAACAGAACCCGTGTATATTAAAGGAGGGTCAAGATTTGTTTTTTGTCAATGTAGTCAATGTAGTCAATCAATCAATCAGTCAACCAATCAATCAATCAATCAATCAATCAATCAATCAATCAATCAATCAGTCAATCAATCAGTCAATCAATCAATCAATCAATCAATCAATCAATCAATCAATCAATCAATCAATCAATCAATCAATAAAACATTTATTTCCACATTCACATCACATGGAGGCATCATCCTAAACGCCGAGGCTTGTGGCGGATGTGCCCGTTGAAAGATTACAGAACAAAACAGGAAAACAGCACAAAATAGACGATTATTTTGATACAATTAATATAAAAGATACAGTTGAAGTTACATAAATAAACGTTTCAGCAGTGCACTGCAAACACTGGGGTGCTGATTGTCTTGGTATTATTCTGTGGCAACACTGACACACATGTGCTAATTTCACCAACGATATAATTTAGTGTTAACGGAAATAAATAAAACCAGGTTGGTGTTGTCAATTTAACACCCCAGTTTTGAAGTGTGCCTACTTGTTAAAAAAACATGAACAAACCTGAACAGTCTACCTGCAGTACACTAATGCCCATTGTTATTTATCTACAGGGATATGCGGCGTTTTTCATGCGTGACCTCGGTTTGAATACTAATTAGTCAAAAGGGCTTCTGGAATTCGGTAATTTTCAGCCTTTGCTGAAAAGTCTCAACCAAAATAATGTACCAGTAAATTGAAACGAAGAGCATATCTGTCGTTATGTATAAAAACAATCGGTGCAACTCAAATTTTAAAAAGAGAAATGTGTACGTAAAAAATGGCTTCAAAACCAGAGAAAACAAGTCACAAAAACACGGAAAATGTTCATGTTATGAATGTCGGCAACAGTCCCCAACTATTAGGGCCACTGATTTTCCGCGATCGCGGAAAACGGACGGAATTCGCGGAATCCGCCCTTTGAAACGGAAAACGGGATTTCAGAAAATTTGATTTTTTTTTTTTTTTTTTTTTTTCTTGACGCCAAAACTATTGAAATTGCATTCTTTATTAAGATTCTTTTTGTTAAACTAAAAAGGCATCAGAAATCAGACCATTAAAAAGTACGAGATCGTAACCGTGGATCATTCTGTTCTACTTCACACCATCCTCAATGTTTACACACATTATGTACACACGTTGTTAACATGGTTAAGCGAAGGGCATTATTCGCGGCACGTTTTAAACATTTTTTGTTCACCCAAATTGCATTTTCTCCCTCTCTTTTACCAACAATAATACACAAACTAGCTTACCTATGATCTATAAGAACACATACAATGTTTTTTCATCTCGGAAAGGTCTAAAATAAGCCGTAAACTGTCAACATTCTGTCGCCAAAGCGAAAACAAAATGGCTGACATTTTGTTTGTGGATGGAGAATGGTCACGTCCATAGACTTGTTCCCAAGTCTTTGATCATGCTGAAACAGCGCCCTCTTGTGGATACACTCCTGTCATTAGCCTACAATGTGGCTGATGCAGAGAATCAACTGCAGTTTTAGACTTGGAATCAAGTCTATCACATCATGTGCATTGATACTGCAGTCACAGTGCAACCTTTTTAGAACAGCAGTATACAAAATAATCCACAATTATAAAAAAAAAGTATTTTTTTGAAATTTGTCAGTTCAAATGAACATTTTACGAAGTCAACAGTGCAACTTATCTCAAATTGATTTTTATAAGTGTGTCCCTGGGTATTAAACAACCTTTTATCTAATTAAAAAAACATGAAACGGAATTTTTTGTGCCTGAAACGGAATTCATGTTTTTGCCAAACGGAATTTGCACTTTTCTGAAACGGAAAATCAGTGGCCCTAAACTATGGATAGATTATTTCATATTCTACCTGGAAATGTTAAAAGCGAGACCGGATCGTTCCTAGTCCAGTCAGGATACAGCGATTTCCACCGTTAATCCAAATCTCACATTACGAAAAAGTCAACTATTAGACAGATTGGTTTTCTTGCACGGGTGATTGGCTGACGATGACATCATCGACTGATAGGGCAGCATACTGTTTTTCGTTGGCATGGTACCTTGACCACCAAGCCTAAGTTAGTCAATAACAAAAGCGCCCGTCTATACCATGGGCTGAATGAGAATTCAAGCTTTTGATATGCTCTTTGTCTCAATTTACTGGTACATTATTTTGGTTGAGACTTTCCAGAAAAGGCCGAAAAAGACTGAATTTCAGAAGCCCTTTGTACTAATTAGTATTCAAACCGAGGTCACGCAGATAAATGACAAAGGAGACTTATTAAATCGAGTGTTCTGCGGGTGGACTGTAATAGTGGAATCCATCCTAGTTTAGCTTTATAGCAAGGTAGCAACGGCCATTGCCTTGGTGCCCTTGAAATGCCCCAGTAGAAATTTCCTCATAGGGTGCCGCATACAGGCCTGAGCAGGGATTTTCTTCCTCCATGGGCAAACCGACGGAATATTCACCAAGTCCTTTCATCTCCGGCAAAAGCAAATAGGGTCATTCCGTGTCAAATCAACCAGTGGTCCCCAGGTGACCCTCTCAGATTTTGATGAAACTTCATCAGAATGATTGGATGTTGCAAAAATGAACACATACAAAAAAGCTAAGTCATATTCCATGTCGTTGTCGAGATATGACCGTTTGAAATTTGGCCGAGGCGGCCATTTTGTGCTCGCGCGAGACGCGAAAAGTGATTTTTGTGATAATTTCCGACTTTGAAAGCTCATAATTTAGTTTTTGTACCAGGTAGAGAGCTCAAATTCAGTATTCCATCTTACTTTTTGCCAAATTTCATGAATCTGCACTCAATTTAAATGTATTTCCTTTAATTTTCTAGTTATGGTCACCCAAAGTAGGCACTTTAATCAGCCGAAAATGTTTTTTGTGATTTTTGGGGTCACCCTGTGCCCACATGAGGGGTCAAATAAATCCTATATTCCCTAGGTATTATCTATGGGTGCATGTTTATACCCATAAGCAATTATAAGCTCACCAATGCAATAATTTAGAAATAGCATGGGCCCAAAGTTGGTTCCAGCCAGAAAAAGGTCAAAAAGACCCCGCCCGTCTTGACCCCGGTTGACCCCGCGATCAATTGAAATGTTTTTTGAAATTGATACCAGTTAAACATATATATCTACTTATACACCAATTTTCAGCTTTGGCACTCAACTCCTTCATGGTGTGGTGGCAATTTGAATATTATATGTTTTTGGCACATTTTAATGTAATATCATACAGTATACAATGTCATGTACATGTACATTCATGTACACATTGTACAATTTATACATGGTAAAATAATGTTTGAAGCTTGTGTAACTTATTTTTTTCTGGCTAGCAAAAAGGTAAGTTTATTTGTGTTATTGTTTTTAGAAATGGGTTGATGATGCATGTTTTTAACTGCAATAAATAATTTAAGGCAGGTACCACGAAGTGCTGCAAAATTCTCCCATAACACACACAAAATATTGGAACCATACCCCAGTATGGAACCATACCCCAGTGTACCGTGTGTAGTTTCACTTGAAACATGGATCAAACCACACAATACAAATTAAATCTGCCAGTACTTAACACTAACTATCTGTCATATTCTTCTCTGGTTTTAACCCAACCCCAGTCCCCTTTGTTTCCTCCATGCTATGTTTATGCTGGTTAAACTTTCCAATCACATGGTCACCTCATTTGCATATTAAACGCTGGTATTACTTTCCATACACTACTTTTTTAGAACAATACTTCTCTAATGTGTATCACATGCAAACACTCATTTCTCAAACAAATGTACTTGTGTATCACGCAGACACCACAGATGCCAATGCGTTGATGTTACTTTTTGCTAGCCAGAAAAAAAAAGATACACAAGCTTCAAACATACCATGTATTGTATGTGTACATGAATGTACATGTACATGTACACTGTATGATATTACATTAAAATGTGCCAAAAACATATAACATTCAAATTGCCACCACACCATGAAGGAGTTGAGTGCCAAAGCTGAAAATTGGTGTATAAGTAGATATAATATATATGTTTAACTGGTATCAATTTCAAAAAACATTTCAATTGATCGCGGGGTCAACCGGGGTCAAGACGGGCGGGGTCTTTTTGACCTTTTTCTGGCTGGAACCAACTTTGGGCCCATGCTATTTCTAAATTATTGCATTGGTGAGCTTATAATTGCTTATGGGTATAAACATGCACCCATAGATAATACCTAGGGAATATAGGATTTATTTGACCCCTCATGTGGGCACAGGGTGACCCCAAAAATCACAAAAAACATTTTTGGCTGATTTAAAGTGCCTGTTTTAGGTGACCATAACTAGAAAATTAAAGGAGATACATCTAAATTGAGTGCAGATTCATGAAATTTGGCAAGAAGTAATATGGAATACCAAATTTGAGCTCTCTACCTGGTACAATAATTAAATTATGAGCTTTCAAAGTCGGAAATTATCACAAAAATCACTTTTCGCGTCCCGCGCGAGCACAAAATGGCCGCCTCGACCAAATTTCAATGGGTCATATCTCGCAAACGACATGGAGTATGACTTAGCTTTTTTGTATGTGTTCATTTGAGCCACATTCAATCATTCTGATGAAGTTTCATCAAAATCTGAGGGGGTCACCTGGGAACTTTTCTGAAAACTGGTTGATTTGACACGGAATGACCCAATACACCCACGGAAATTTGAATGTCGAGAAGTTGCTTGTTAAAGGCGATCCGATCACCCAGAAGGTCTAAATTTGTCAATACTTTTAGGAAGACGATGTAATCAGGATGTACCACCATTGCTATATTTATAACAAGTATAAGCATAAAGCCGAAAATTACCATCGCCAGTCTAACTTAGTGCTTAGCTCAAAAATAGTATCTGAAATCCCAAAGGTTAATTCGTCTTAGAAAAAACGACAACAATCAAAGAACGACAACAATCAAAGAACGAAAACAAGAAGGACCCGGACTTTGTCCCAGGATCCATCTAAAAACAACCGCTTCATGTTTTCACAAAAACACCGCAATAACAGAAAGTAGTAGTTTTTCCATAAACACTTCGATGACATTTAACCAGAAGTGTGGATTTCCTTTAAAGAGAAATTTTTCACAGAGGGAAGTCATTCCGGCGTCTACAACTTTCGAGACAAGTATGTCTTGAGACTATAATCTCGTAACATATATGATGACGGTCATAGATTGTTCAAATATATATGAATAACTAAATATTTGAAAGGGAAGATAGTTGATTTGTGGATATGGTTCGGTTCAAAAGCGATCTATGGTATTAAATGCATTTCCTGCAGAAATAGATGTTGTTTTTGTGAGCAACATGCCTAAACGCTTCAAAATAAAGAACAATTTTATAAATAAACCAATCAACAGATAAACGCATTAATGACAGAGTATCTTAAAGGCAGTGGACACTATTGGTAATTACTCAAAATAATTATTAGAACAAAACCTCATTTGGTAACGAGTAATGGTGATATTGGGGGAGGGGTTGGTAGTATTGTGAGAAACGGCTACCTCTGAAGTCGAGTAATTTGTAGTTTTCGAGAAAGAAGTAATTTTCAACGAATCTTTCTTTCGAGACCTCAGATTTAGAATTTGAGGTCTCGAAATCAAGCATCTGAAAACTGAAAGCACACAACTTCGTGTGACAAGGGTGTTTTTCTTCTTCATTACTATCTCGCAACTGCGATGACTGATTTTTCACAGCTCAAATTTTCACAGGTTTATCTTTTTATGCATAATATGTTGAGATACAACAAGTGATAAGACTGGTCTTTGACAATTACCAATAGTGTCCACTGTCTTTAATGGATCTTCAAACCCGAAATATTTCAAAACTATCGCCAGTGGGTACTCTTAAAAATCTGAAATCCCGAAGATAACCCCAGCTTGAAAACAGGACAACAACAATCAAAGATCAACAACATGAAGAAATCCGGACATTGTTCCAAGACCCATCTCAAAACAACCGCTTGCTTTAAAAACACCCTGATAACAGAAACTAGTAGTTGTATAAACACATCCATGACATTTAACCAGAAGTATAGATTTCCTTTAAAGAGAAGAGGTGTTTTTTTAAAGAGAAGTTATTCCAGGCGTCCATTATAGTTTTCAAGACGCGGCATGTCATGAGACTATCCTATTGTGAATATTTACGATAAAAATAAGGCGCACAGATTGTTTTAAATCTTATGCTTATATAACAAAATATTTTAAAGGGAAGAAGACTATAAATGGTTGATTTGTGGACGGTTAAAAAGCAACCTCAAGTCATTTTTTGTTTTAACGCAGTGGACACTATTGGTAATTACTCGAAATAAATGTTATCATAAAACCTTACTTGGTAACGAGTAATGGGGAGAGGATGATAGTATAAAACATTGTGAGAAACGTCTCCCTCTAAAGTGACGTAGTTTTTGAGAATGAAGTAAGTTCTGGCGAATATGATTTCGAGACCTCAGATTTAGAATTTCGTGTGACAATGATGTTTTTTCTTTCATTATTATCTCGCATCTACGACGACCGATCGAGCTCAAATGTTCACTGGTTTGTTATTTTATGCATTTGTTGAGATACACCAAGTGAGAAGACTGGTCAATTACCAATAGTGTCCAGTGTCGTTTAAGAGAAGCGGTGGTTTTTCAAAGAGAAGTTATTCCAGCCGTCCATAGCTTTCAAGACGCGGCAGTGTCTTGAGACTAATTGTGAATACGGCGATAAAAGTAAGACGCTCGGATTTGTTTTAAAGGCAGTGGACACTATTGGTAATTGTCAAAGACTAGCCTTCATAGTTAGTGTATCTCAACATATACATAAAACAACAGACCTGTGAAAATTTGAGCTCAATCGATCATCGAATTTGCGAGATATGAATGAAAGAAAAAAAAACACCCTTGTCACACGAAGTTGTGTGCGTTTAGATGGTTGATTTCGAGACCTCAAGTTCTAAATCTGAGGTCTCGAAATCAAATTCGTGGAAAATTACTTATTTCTCGGAAACTATGGCACTTCAGAGGGTGCCGTTTCTCACAATGTTTTATACCATCAACCTCTCCCTATAACTTGTCACCCAAAAAGATTTTATGCTAATAATTATTTTGAGTAATTATCAATAGTCTCCACTGCCTTTAAATCTTATGATAAAAGCAATATATTTTAAAGGGAAGAAGTAATGTGTTGATTTGTGGACGTATCAAAGGCAAACTCAAGATACCAGCAAAAAAGAGTCTGTTTTTTGTTTCTTCCCTCCACATGCTTTAAGCAAACAACGGTAAAGAACAAAGTTATACTATCTTTTTAAGGGGTGCACTAAATTGATGGTCAAACTAGTGTGAACAAACGTCAACAGAATTACATGATCACATTTAGGTTTGATGTTATGGAAACGTTATGTTGCACAACCTTCATTTTCTTAAACTTTCCCGATTTACGAAAGTTCCATCGGGACTTTGGTTTCTTTAAAGCAATCGCACAACATCGGTAAACAGTATTGTCCAAAGGCCCACATTTCGTGTATCACAACTTATATAAAACAAAATAACAAACCTGTGAAAATTTAGGCTCAATCGGTTATCGGAGCCGGGACAAAATAACGGGAAAACCCACCCTTGTTTCCGCACGTTCCGCCGTGTCATGACAAGATTGTGTTTAAATAAACCCGTAATTCTCAATATCGAGAATTGATAATTGTTTTAATGTTTTCTCAAAAAGTAAAGCATTTCATGGAATAATATTTGAAGGGAAGTCTTTCATCATTACCTTCTGTAAACCCTGTAAAGTTACTTGTAAGTTTGTGAACTTTTAATTTTTGTTCTGTTCAGAAAGTGTCCAATGGCTTTAAATAAACAGAGAGTATAGCAGTTTGTAAAATAAATAGGTGCTAAAATACATTTTAGTGTCACACTTCCCGGTCACTATACAACACAAGTCAACAACCATCACGAACATACCCGAATGCGATGACCTCGGTTGCCCTGGTGTTGGACTTAGTGCCCCCTTCAAAGGTTTCCAGAGACTTTCCCTTTCAAAAAGTGCCCATTACAAATTAATTAATTGCTCTCCGAGTATCTCATCAAGTTGCAGGCATGTCACTATAAGCAGTTTTTCCCCACGTCTTTAAACGCAAAAATCCATAACCTCCGGTGGAAATACGATCCACAGAGCGAGCAGTTTGTTAATGGATTACTTAGTATATAGAAACAAGTTAAAGAATAAGTTATGTTATAAATAATAATAATAATAATAATTATAATAAAGGGTAAAGAGTAAAGATTGTTTTAAAATTGTAGAAAGCATGCAAGTGAGTGTGCTAAATATTTCATGTAGTAATACTAGCACAATAGCAAAGCAAGGAGCGAATTAAAAGTTCTTCTTTACAATCTATAATTAAAATTTTGGGTCAGAATTGAATTCGAGTTCAAATTTGTAATAAAAATAATAATAAAAACTTTCCAGGTCAGCATGACCCATAAATTTAGGGGGGGGGGGGGGGGTCGCAGACCCTCCTGCCACATGGGCCCCATAATATAACTGCTTCATTGAGGATTTCAGAGGGAATTATTTCTCTTGAAAGCATTTGTATATTGCGGTTAAATCCCCCCTCGTTAAATTACCGTATTGTTTTAAAAGCAGTGGACACTTTTCGTAAATGTAGGTCTACTCAATATAATTATTAGCAAATTTGCTAATAATTGTTTATAAAACCTTACGTAGTAACGAGTAATGAAGAGCTGTTGATAGTATTTTGAGAAACGGCTCCCTCTGTAAAGTAACGCAACCCTCCTAAATCCCCTTGATCCACGGAGGAATTGAGTACTTTTGCAGGCCCAATCCGGAAACAATGATGATTGCTTGTCATTGGGCAGGCATTCACACAAATCTTATCTATGTCTAAACATTTCAGTGTGAAATGACAACAATAAGTGATAAAAGAGGATTGATGTTACCTGTGGGCAACTGGGCCTATTTTTTTATTAACGCAATTTTCCAAGAATAAAACCGGATTATGGAGAAGGGTATTGACACTTAGTTTAGCCTTGACATCAGAATACCACCATTGTTTAAATGTCTGTTTCAAGTTAAATTCAATAATATATTTATTCCTTTTTGAAAAGGTAAATCAGTCCAATTTAATATCATCCTTGATTATGACATCATTGGTGTCATCAGTTTGGGCCTAAATACGAATACATTGCAGAAACATGCATGTTTCACCTTTTGGTTTCACTTCTACCACCATATTACCATGGTTTCACCATGGTTTCACCGGTCATTTCTCTATGGTCATTGGTTGTACCATGGGGGTAGCATACAATGATCAAGCGTTGACAAGCGGCGGGATAGGGAACTGGCCCCTGAACTTAAAGCTACCATGTTGATGTTCCAAACCCTACAGTCCGGAAGTGTTACGTAATAATTGTTAGAAACACAAACTTGGTGGTCACCGCAAGGTCCTTGAGGAGCGCAGCTTGGAGAGGGGGTGGAAGTGGTACAACCAAACACAAAGGGGCCTGGCTACAATACTAGGGATTGGGTGAGCGGAGGGGGGGGGGGGGGGGGGGGGGATGTCTTGAGTCTTTGCTTGCATGACTGCAGTTGGGTGCAGATTTCCAAGAAGAGGAATGTACTAAATTATAATCTCACATACAGCTTGGGCAGGAATGTTCACAATTGCAGGCCCTCCCACCTAGCCCTCCCACCCAAAAGGAGCACAGGATTCTTCAGTTGCTAATCTAATATCTCAGGAGACCAGCTGAGCATTGTTCAGAGATGGTGTCATCCCTTAGGGAAGGTACATGTACCCGCGTGTGGTAAAATAACAAACCTGTGAAAATTTGAGCTAAATTGGTCATCGAAAATGCGAGAAAATGATGAAAGAAAAAACTTCAATGTTGGGACGAATTTGTGTGCTTTCAGATACGAATAAAAGACTTCAAGCTGGAATTAAGTCTTTTATTATTTAAGTAAGAAATTACCTCTTTCTCAAAATCTATGCTACTTCAGAGGGAGCCGTTTCTCACACCGTTTATACTACCAACAGCTCTCCAATGCTCGTTACCAAGTCGGTTTTAAGTTAATACTTGTTTTGAGTAATTACCAAACGTGTCCCTTCCCTTTAACAAAATCTATTTAAATTTCAGACATTGGCACACTAAAACTATTGCAATTATCCTTTCACTTTGTCATCAAGTTAAGGCCTTATATTTTACTGTTTAAAACTTGTTATGACCTCCTTTCTTCATCTAAAGATTTAGTGTCAACTTTTAGTGTTATTTTTTTAAACAAATTCTTCAAATCTGTATTGTTTTCCCCATATATTGTAAGTTGTTGCAATTCAGCGTGTGGCTGCTTATTGCCAATTTTGTAATAAACCATTCTATTGTTTGTTACAATTTGCCTTTTAACAGGTGAGATACTAGTACTACCAATCCATGGAGGAAGGAATTGTACGACACTGGTCAATTGGGATTTTAACATTTTGTGTACGAATTTCCATTTAAATTAAAGAGTTGTAAAATTACCAGCCAAATAGTTTTGTTGATACAACCATACGATGTTTTTATCCATGTATGATACGACACGATCCAAATGGATAGATGGGGATCAGTTTATGATGTTCCCAAACTGCAAGTTTTATCCTCAGAGTTTATTCACAGAGCCAGAGGGTCACTGAACATTCCTCCCCATCAATGATGATACAATACTAATTAATACATTACTAATAATCTATCTATGCTCGTAGTCGTACAATGTATCCAGAGCAAACACAATAATAATGTTATGTACAAATTCTCAGCTGAGACTTGGACAGTGTAGCTTGTTCAATCACACTAGGTTTTGACGAAGGCATGGTGAAGGAAAGATAGAAAGAAACACGTAAAACCGTCCGGACTCTTGAGGAGATGTACATCAAGAATAAACAGCAGTGATGACAATTATTATGCTTGCATGCTGATTGTACTTACGTCTAGGACCGTGAATAGGCCGACAACCAGGATCAATGCTTGCCCATCCCACATAATGAATCTTGACGAACGGTCTGCTCGGAGACCGTAATGTCTTTTTGCTGTTTCAGTTCACTGCTCCTCCTTATTATTATACTCTTGATGTTTATGAGTCATACACTTCCATCAGGTGCATACAACTGCTGTGCTGTATAGTTTAAGAGGTAGATGATCTCAAGCAACAGAGGTGTTCTCCTTCCTTATAAAGGTGTTTTTAAAACAATGTTAAACCTTGCTGAACATGTGTAACGTATGGTTGTTTGACTTGTCGTTCATTACTACGCGCGTACGCATGGAGTACATGTAGTAGTAAATCACGCTGTTCGGCGCTGCAAACACTGTACTGTGGCAATGCAATGAATCGTGTGGTTCCGAACCCTCGTGCGCGCTTTGTATACAAACACACTTTTCACGCCCAATATTTTCATGAATGAAAACAGCATTGAGGTGTTTACCGTGTAGTTGGTGTAACGGCAGCCATGCGCGTGCGCATCAAGAGGCCGGTTGAGCAAAAAGTCATGTTTTTTTCTACTCGGCTATTTCTGCAAAACTTTATCCTGAGGTAAAAAAAAAAAAGGAATCAAAGATGTTTTGCATTGTAGCAAACGGCACAACGACTTTAGCAATTATCCTTTATTTCCCTCATTTAGGCACCGAATAGGTCAAAAATAAAAAATTAATTAACTGAAAAAACAAACCCCCAAAACACCCCAAATTAAAACAAAAAAACAAATTAAAACCCCAAAACAAAGAATAAAAATAAGCAAAAACTAATAATTATATTAACTAACAAAATCATATAAAATTATGAACGGAAAAGTATTTAATAATGGCTTATTAATACCAGCAGGAAGATGCCACGTGTCTGATGACTTTCTCAATGGGAGCATGGATGTAGAAATAGATGGCTTATTAATTGCTTTATGTTCCATGGTACATGTGGTCCATACACATGCCTGGTCGATGACCCGTGGTAGATTGACCACAAATAGTCAAGTTCATTTATTTTCTCTCCAGAAAACTACACATAAATTGCATTAGTCCCTGACATACAAATGGACGGGGGAGTGCTATAAAATACGACAAAAATGGCCGTAAACAAAATAATAACAACTCGCATATTAATGTCTCCATCTCCCTTGTTCATATTGGAGTTTTCTTTTAACAATTTTATTTTTATTTCATTTGTGTCCAGAAAATCATTTTGTTCTCTACCGATAACAAGACTTTTTTGTATCATCTACTCGTTGAGAACTGTGTCAGTTTCGGAAGTTACGCTTACTACGCGCCCACTCGCGTGATATGAAGATTCTGGGCAAAGAGCCAATAAAACCTTTCCACCTAAAAACACGATGATACACCACTTCCCGACATGGCCTGATCAAAATTCAGTTTTGCCAAAACAACCCACGATCCAGTAAAAACGCCTGTACTTTAAACATTCTAAAAACTGTTTGTGGCATAGCTAGCTTAGGCAATACTCAGCTCTTGTGAGTGCCCATCAATCCATGCGACCTTGGATGCGACCCAGCACGACCAGTGAACGATCACATAGCATGGGTTTAATTGGAAAATTATTTCTTAGGAGACTTGTCTATGCACCAACCAGATCTTGAACCCCAGCGTGGTGGTCATCGGCATCGGGCCGTAGTCCGCACTGAGGACCCCGTGGTCATTACATTAAGACCGGACGGCCTTCGAAAGTAAATTTCAACCGCCGGAGTTTCAGATCTTTAGGCTGGGGTTACAAGTTCAGCTCGGTCTGTCGGCAGTTTCTACCATCAGTTGGGGTTCAATAAAAGACATACCTCCGGCCCCTCATTAAATGTTGGGTGGGACCGTGACCAGTTTGTCACAATCCTCGCTCTATATGATTTATTGTTTTATGGGGAAATTTATTTGTAAATAAATAATGCCACCCTTGTTTTCTGTTTTATAACCAAATCGTGATAGTAGTTTGTGTAATGTTTTCTCAAAAACTACGTTACTTCAGAGGGAGCCGTTTCTCACAATGTTTTATACTATCAACCTCTCCCCATTACTCGTCATTGGGATACAAAGGGATTAAACAACATTCAACTAATGAAAAAGTATAACATGGAATTTAGATGTGCTCAGCCAAATCTTTTATTCGAATATGATAGCCATGCTGTCCAATGCCCCCAACAACTAAACACAAGATGGCGCTATCTAAGACAGTATTTAACGATCACATAATTATATTACAAACGTATGGCTAGTCCTAACTGTAAAATCCACTCCAGGACCACCTTTTCGTAAAGTCACAAAATATTGCCAAGCTCATGAACTCCTATAATTTTCAAACCAAACCCATGTATTTTTTGTGTGCTTACTCTTTCCCTGTATAGAAGCAAATTCATAAGTATTTTGGGTATGGCTTTCAAACGTTTGTGCTATCTTAGAGTATTGTTTCGGAGGAATATTATAATTAAAAGTTATAACTAAAATGTATTGAGCATGATTAATTTTTAGACGTGCTGTGAACACTGGTATGGCTATGGTGGCAGTGACCTTGTATATAGGGATATTGTGACTCTACTGGTATGAAAGCACCGTAGATCTGTCTGTAGTTTGACCAGGATGCTATAATCTGATGCAAAACAACCAGTCAATTGGTACTTCCCTCAATAGTTTTTATAATTTTCCTATCATAATTATTTCCGTTTGAAAGTTGGTGAAACCATGGAGTCCTCCATGGGTCCTCCATGGTGAAACCAGTATTGTGCACGACCTCGAACTTAACCCCCAGTTCACTCGGATTACGTGTGTTCACACGTTTTGGCCCAGAAGTCAGTGACGTAAAACTGGTAATTGGATTACACGGTGACCACCCCAAGGACACCATGGTTTGATGTGGCTCTTATCAAAATCAAAAATCAAGGTCGGTCCAAAAAACAAAATATTTTGTTTTCTTTCGAAATATAGATAACTTCATTGATTTATATTTGATAATTTTAGTCTTATCTTGATTGTTGTAAAGCCTTACATTATGTCACGGTTAAAGGCCTATCCATGCCCTGTATTAGGCCTATGTTAATTTCTAAAGAATATTTGGGGGCTGGGGGGGGGTAGATGGGGTGGCTGTCTATAACATATCGAGCTATGACATCCCACACGATTACAGGCAAGTCTCATTTTGTTTGTTTGTTTGTTTGTTTGTTTGTTTAGATGACCTTCCCATCAAGGGAACTCGGCAAACTCCAACAGTGGTATACAAACACCAAGCTGGCAACATTGGTTTATCTTCTATGATTATGAATTGCACAAAATCAAGAAATTCTGATTCAGCAACTATAGACGACAATATTTATTCTAGTCATTTGAGAAAAAGTACATTGCTCAATGGATTTTTCTGATTTGAAATTAAATGAAAGTGAAACGCATTCAAAAGTTTTAAAGTGAGACAAACCACAAAGTACGGTAGTTTTTAGGCCTATAATTATTTCAATTTGCCTCTAATCCAATGTAGATTATGTGAAAGAAACTGAGTAAATCTTTAGTCTGTAGTTTTAAAGTGAGACATACCACAAAGTGAAACAAATCAGTTGAAAGTGGAACCAACAAAATACTGTGATGAAAACAAAACAACTTTTTTAGGCGTATTCTGTTTCAATTTGCCTCTTATCAGATGTAGCTTCTGTGAAAGAAACTGAGCACAGTCTGTGTCTCTTAACCATTGGACACTTTCGGTAAAGAGTAGTATCCAAGGCCCACACTTCGTGTATCACAACTTATATATAAAATAACAAACCTGTGCAAATTTAGGCTCAATCGGTCATCGGAGTCGGGAGAAAATAACGGGAAAAGCTACCCTTGTTTCCCCACGTTTCACCGTGTCATGACATGTGTTTACAATAAATCCGTAATTCTCGCTATGGAGAATTGATATTGTTTTAATGTTTTCTCGAAAAGTAAAGCACTCATGGAATAATACTTCAAGATAAGTCTTCCACCATTGCCTTCTGTAAACCCTGTAAATTATTTGTAAATCTGTGAGTTTTAGTTGTTTTTCTGTACCGAAAGTGTATAAAGGCTGTAAGTACATCGAGTACACTCTAAAAACTAAAGAGTTGGATGAGTGCGGTGAGTGACTACACTTTGAAAGTGATGAATCCAGCATTTTATATGTTAAATCCAGCATTTCACCCAGTCAACAATTTAAGTGCCAGTTTATAAGCTGATCCAGCTATTCCAAGGAATATTTTTGAGAAATGTTGAAATAACACTTAAATTGTTGAATTAACCCTTTTTGCGTTGAATCAACAATTTAAAATGCTAGAGTTAACAAACAAAACGCTGGATCAAAAACTTTCAAAGTGTAGTCACTCATTGAACTCATTGCAAGCGTTGGCTTCAACCCTTTTAGTTTTTAGAGTGTAGTTTTTGCCTTAGATGTCTGTATTGATTCTCTATGGTTGATTAATCAAGAACAAGGCCGTTTATCCTTTGGTAATGCTCATTTTATATTTGTGTTTAGGGTAGGGGGAAACAGTTTAAATAGACATACCGATAAATACCAACAATAAGAGCGGGGTACCAGTGGCAAAATTTTTAATATATACAGATCGACGTGTAAAGAAAACCATAATCATAATAATTATTAGGTTTTATTAGGTTTATATACGCTTTTATTACTTATAAGTTAACATCACGACAAATATTAAATTCATAAACAGACGATAAAAGGGTTTAAATTGCATGTAAGTGAGGGGATGGGTGGCGAGGGGGGGGGGGGGTGGGGCTACCTCTGGAGCGGGGACATTGGTGCGAGGTGTTGTCAACAAAAGTTGTGTACTACGCCAGGGTTTAGTCAAACAGTCTCAAAATTCACAGTTTTGTCCGTTGCTCTCCGACTCTCTCTCCCCCTGTCTCTCTCTCTATGAGCTCTCTCTCTCTCTCTCTATTCATGTATCTCTACGTACCTGACTGGTACGTTACACTTTAGTTACCTGCTCAAGTTGGTTACGTGTTGTCATTTTAGCCTTTCTAGAAAGACTCTGCTAGGGTCGAAACGTCAGGCTATTGACCCTTTTTGCAGAATACTTTATAATTGAAACATGATCAGATAGTCGGGTGATTGGCCCCTGTCTGAACCATTGATCAAGAAATCGACCACGGGGAAGACCAAGACCAAGACCAAGACGCAGAGTCGAGCCCAAGACCAATATCAGTGTATGGCAGGCCTGCTGCATGAGACTGCATGAGACTGAAACCGGTCTCATGCAGTCGGTGTATTGCGCCCTCTACCGGAGACTAATACTACAAGGGTCGTCAAACAAGACTACGAAGCGTGCCCTCCCCCTCTTTACGATGACCTGCAAAAGCATGCAGTGAAAACAATGTTACGGAGAGGTCGAGTGACCTTTACTTGGGAACGACGTTGTAAACTGGCCTTAAAATTGAGTTGTTCATTCAGGAGAGAGGGCAGGGGTGAATTAACAAAAAACAATGAAAGAACCACGGGGGGGGGGGGGGGGGGGGGTGTCATGTTGTAAATTGGGAGAAGCCCTACAAGTTTCATTACTAAATTTGACAAAACTTTAATATTGAAAGACAAATGCTTGAGTGATTAGAAAATGGAGTCTGGAAAAAAACAAAAGAACATTCATAACACTTTAAACATAATTAATTATGAAGATACATTTAATCAAACCAGTAAACCGCCATAAAAGATGAGCAGGTCCGTTTCAGCAAAGGCAGAAAATGGGCCCACACTTCATGAATATACCTTGACCAGTGAACTAAATACTTTTATTGCAAAGCCGGCAAAAGCCTCTTAACTATTCTCAACCAAATACTAATTTGGCAGTTCGTGTTTGCTTCTTTGAATACATGATGATACGAAAGGCATGTCATCAAATGGGTTGCTGTGAAGGAGAATGTCGCCCTCTTGTGACCATTTGTTTACATCCGATAAGTTACGGCCGTCAAAACGCACCCTTGGCACAAACCTTCGAGGGTCGTCAGAAATTACGCCAGAGATTTGCCTTAAATGCAGTGGACACTAATGCGTCGTGTGCCCGGCAAAAGGGCGTAAGGCCTTACGCCCTTTTGCCGGGAACATAAAGTAGTTCGTCCCAGTAACAAAAGGACGTAAGCAACAAAATGGCTCCTGACATGAAAAATATGTCATTTTTGTTTGTTCTTTTGCTAGAATTACCCTGAAGACATGTTTCCCCATTCCCCATGCAGAATTTAACCTTTCTAGAATGACTTTTGCATGGCAACAAATTTACCAAACTTTCCCGCTCATAATTCTTGAAACACAAATTTTAACATAAATTGCTTACGTCCTTCTGCCGGGAACTTTCCCTTACGTCCTTTTGCCGGGCACACGACGAATGGTAATTGACAAAGACCAGTCTTCTCATTTGGTGTATCTCATCATGTGCATAAAAAAACAAAACTGTGAAAATTTGAACTCAATTGGTCGTCGAAGTTGCGAGATAAGAGTGAAAGAAAAAAACATCTTTGTCACACGAAGTCGTGTGCATTTACTCAAATTCTAAACTTGAGGTCTCGAAAACAAGTTCGTGGAAAATTACTTCTTTCTCGAAAATTACGTCACTCCAGAGGGAGCCGTTTCTCACAATGTTTTATACTATCAACCTCTCCCCATTACTGGTTAACAAGTGAAGTTTTATGCTAATAATTATTTTGAATAATTACCAATAGTGTCCACTGACTTTAACCAAAGGCGCTGGGACGGGCAAACGTATCGAGCACGATCATTGGTATAATATCACGAGAATGCTCAGTCCGATCATGCATCACGCTCACACTTCTATGCACTGCATGCATGACGTACTTCCTGGTCAAGAATCTGCCCAAACTGATGCGCCCTTCCCAGCGGTCCTGGATAGCCTGGCCGCTGGTAATGGGGTCGAGCGAAGCATGAGATCTGCGGTTGAGCCTAAACGTCAATCCCCATGTACAATCACCATTCATCTACATTCATTTCACATACGCAGTCAAATCATTCGTACATATACTACATTACATAATACACAGGACTCACGCCGTGCAGACGAGCGGAAGTTCAATATCTGTGTTTTGATTGGTCCGAAGTGACGTTTGACAGCTGCACCCACATCACCTCAGACCAATCAAAACACAAATATGGAAAGCTTACGTCACTGACAGGGGGAATCCATCCCTATAAACGCAGACACTCCATCACGGGAACTACATGGGCTTAGACAGGAACAGTGTCTATAATAGTGACACAGGCCCAATTTCACAGAGCTGCTTATAAGAGAAAATAATGCTAAGCAATTTTCTGCTTAGCAGAAATGAGCAGGGCACCAGTCACAGATTGCACACGTTTTACATGGTATTTTGGCTGGCAACCTTATTCTGGTAAGCAAAACATGTAATTGTTTTAACTTAAGTTGTATTTGTGAAATTGGGCCCAATATGTATAGATATGGGTCAAATCCTATTGGTTCATAGCCACCAATTGTTTCTGAAATAAAACTTTGATTGGCTGTTATTTTCCCGCTTCTTTCTGGATCATTCCCTTAACCCCTTTCCCCTCCCTTTTTCTATAAATGGATATGTATTGGTTTGTGCTTATTTTATGCCTCTGAAAAAGGTCCGGTTTGGATCGAAAGCTAAGGCCATCTACCCTATATTCATTGTATGAGTCAACGTATACCAGTCATAAATTGAACATGTGACATGGTATTTGGCTGGTAAGATTATTCTGGCAAGCAAAATGTCGTTGTGCTAAAGGTTGTTTGTGCTTAAGCAGCTCTATGGAATGTTGCCTATAGTTAGGTGGATATGGGTCAATGTATCGTATATGGGTCAATGTATCGTAACGGGGGACACGAACACACACACACACACAGTGACACTAAGGACAAACCCTTCTCCCGACAAAAACACCATGACCTTTAAATACAAATTACTCTTCTGTGTACAGACCGAGCTAATTAAACTATAAAGTACTAACTCGTTTTCTATGAACATGAGGAATCGCATTTCCTTTAAAAGAAAATTCATTCGTCACTGTATCACATTTTGGAGCATTTTATCAATTTTTGGGTGCAAGACTAGTGTGTTGCGCATGCTGCATTCAAACCACAATGGCATCCAACAACCACGTTGCCGAAGAAAACAGGTTCATCTATACTCTCTAAACAAACAGTTCAGTGAATGCCTCGTATTCCTTGCATTGACCGTATTGACATTTTCCATTGTTTCACATCAAAGATGGTGTCCAATGACGTCATGTGCAATTCGTCTATTGACGATGAGCTAAAACATACAGTGTCACTAAACGTGTATGCCTGAGACTACATAATAGACGATTTCAATAAATTAAAGTCCAACCATAAGCCGTTTCCATCCACCGAGTCCCGCTCCAAGAGCCTGTTGAAATGATTTGAGCTGTTAAGAGTGAGTTAGTCCGCAAATCTTTGCACTCGTGTTTAGCCTTTATAAAGCATAACGCCAAAAAGAAAAGTCCCAGCTGCCATTAAAATCATGTAACGTTTAAAACGTTATCAGACTACAATATAACGATTCTCCCTTTTTCGGGCGAGGGTTAATAATTAGGGTTTCTAATTGCTTCAGCAATTCAATTGCGCCTATACGGGGCAAGCTGTGAAGACCACAGTCTCCGTTGAGCGATGCAGACCAAACAATCAAGATGGCGACATTTTATGCAGACACATCATTCTTCCCGGAGGACAGAAGCAGCAGGGAACAGTCTTCTTTACTTCAATATGATTGAATCGAAAATTGAAGTACGTCGTGATACTATAATTGCGCCCTCTGTCGACATTGTTCAAACGAGCATCGATGATCGAGTTCAGGCGGTGTGTTGTTGGATGATCAAGAACACGTACATCACTGTTCATGTATCTTCCACCCGAACGATGATAATGTAGTGCCATTTTGTACAGTGTGTTGTTCTCAAAGATCCCAATCTCGTCCCCATGGTTTACTTTATTTCCAACCATGTTTACAGTGAGAGAGCCGTCAGCCTCTTACTGTTCGACAAACTCTGGGAACGAAGTTGGACTGACCCCCGCTGGAGGGTGGTGTGGTGATCTTGTTCAGCGTTGTTCACAGGTGGTGTTCTCATCGGTTGGGCGTGCGAACACTGCACCCACTCAGGCCAAGAACACACCGCCTTAACTCAGCCACCGACTCTAGAGAGCGTTCCAAAATATCAAGACTACAGACAATAATATTGTTACTTTAAGACATTCCAAGGACAATTACGTTAAATTAACGAGACACAAGTACACTACACATATCTCCTGTCAGACGGAAGCCTACACAGCTTCATTCCGATTTCTAACGAGCCATTATTATTAGCCATACGTCGATCCTTCGGACAGCATGGCCAACACATAACGAACAAGTCCTTAAAAGCTCGCCTGTACCTTTCGCTCATGACGTTGTAAATGAAGGGATTAACGGCCGAGTTCGTGTAAATCATGATCCGCGATATGTTGACCATGACCCAGATCAGATTAGGCGGCAGCGAGTGCTCGTAGATGTTGAAGAGGTTCAGAATTCTAAACGGGGTGATGCAGATGATGTAGACCACAATGGTAACGATGAGCATGCGCACAACTTGCTTCTTGACGATGTTTGACGTCACTCCCTCCAAGACCGTGACGTAGGTTGCACGCGCCGACTTGTGGAGTTGAATCATGGTCAACGTGTATAAGATACACGTCACTGGAATGACGGAGAGTAACAATAACTGGTCAAAGGTCATGGATTTTCGAAAGCGGACACATTGCAGGGCGTTACGAGGGTAGCAGTAATCGCAATATTCAACCGACTGAGGGCGCACTGACGATGAATTCGTGGGCGGCATGTCCCACATGAGGGCGTACTTGACTTTCACGGAGAACACCAGCGACGGGACTTTGTAGGTAAGCGAGAAGAGCCACACCAATGAGCACAAAATGACCGTCCGTTTTTTGGTGCTGAAACGTCGAAAACGAAACGGCCAGCAAGTAGCAATGTACCTCTCGAACGTCACTAGGATGACTATCAGTGCAGACGCAATGACAGCACTGTCAGTTAAAAAGATATTGATTTTGCAGAACTCTAAAGGAAGATACGTGTAGTCGCCTATGATTGGCGTGGTTAAGTACTGCACCCAAAACTGGGGCACCGAGAAGAGCAAAAATGTCAGGTCTGCAACGGCAAGATTGATAAGATAGTGGTTGGTCACCGTCCTCATGTATAAGTAGCGGAAGAATGCAATAATCACTGCACTATTTCCCAGCACGCCGATGGTGAAGATTATCGGCATGACAACGATGATCAGCATCTTATCCACAACAGAGTAAACGATCATTGGCGCGGTGTCCTCATTGACTTCCATCATATTACCGAGAGAGGGCGCTGTCTCATCGTCCGAGGAGTTCATCACGAAGGTCTCCGTGGAATACGGGGTCCAACTGCCTGGGGACGAGGCGGTGGGGTCGACCCCCGTGAGGTTCGACATGATGCTGGAAAACACAAAATAAAAATGTAAATTAGCTACCACGGATAGAATGTTTTTGTTGGTACACATGATTGTACCCGGACAAGAAGACAGACGATTTTTTTTTTAGCCACGTAAAAACTTTCTGAGCTAAGACAATTTCTACTGTATTAAAGGAACACGTTGCCTTGGATCGGTCGAGTTGCTCTTTGAAAAGCGTTCTGTATCCGTTTGTTATAAAATCGATATGGTTAGAAAGATGCTGTAAAAGTAGAATACAATGATTTACACAAATATGCCTTGAAATTGCGTGGTTTTCTTTTTACATCGTCTCCTAAAAACACGGTCGGCCTTTTATAGGAGTCAAATTTTTGACTCCCATAAATGGCCGACCAGGTTAGTTCGCGACGTAAAATGAAAACCGTGCAATTTTGAGTGATACTTGTGTGGATCATTGTATTCTACGTTTAAAACATCTTTCTAACCATATGCATTTTATAAAAATCGGTTTCAAACGTTTTTTTTATAGACCAACTCGTCCGATCCAAGGCAATGCGTTCCTTTAAAATTACTTGTCTCAGACAAGTAAGTCTAATAAGTAAAAGTAGAAAGGCAACAGACCGTATACCTCTTTAGCTAGCAACTAGTCAATTAATTCGGTATCAAATTTGGGGCTTTCTTTAATCGTAGCCAATTTTGTAGCTATTGTATACTCGGCCGGAGTCATTCGGCACCATAACTAAACTAACGAAATCACCAATTTGACCGAAACACTGCCTGCCGAAAGCGCACATTCTGTGGTTGTGACGTTTCGCCGGAGAGCCACAACAGAAAAAGCTTGCTTATTATAATATTTCAAACTCATTTGAGAGTCATTCCGTTTTCCTCGTAAATCGAAAAAAAAAAATAATAGGGGTGCAATCAGTGGATGTCAGTTATTTGGTTGGGAGGGGGGGGGGGGTATGACAAAACTGCCAATCGGTTGTCAATTGTCAATGGATATAAAAAATACAATTTCCGAGATCACTCTGGTCAGCTCATAAACCATTGGATCATGCCATGCGACCACAGAGGGGTTATAAATCAAGAGTGTTTTGATTAGAAGAGGTAGGAAACAAAATAGTGCAAGCATCCTTGGTGTAATAAATCAGTCGTATACAATAGCAGATGAACCAAACTAACAAAACTTAAGAAGGGAACAAAAACAGGCTCACAATTTTCAAGGCAATAGGAATGCCTCCCCAAATTAAAAACAATAAAAACACGCGCTTAAAGACAGAGGACACTATTGGTAATTGTCAAAGACCAGTCTTCTCACTTGGTGTATCTCAACACATGCATAGAAATAACAAACCTGTGAAAATTTGAGCTCAATTGGTCGTCGGAGTTGCGAGATAACTACGAAAGAAAAAAACACCCTTGTCACACGAAGTTGTGTGCTTTCAGATGCTTGATTTCAAGACCTCAAATTCTAAATCTGAGGTCTCGAAATCAAATTCTTGGACAATTACTCCTTTCTTGAAAACTACGTCACTTCAGAGGGAGCCGTTTCTCAGAATGTTTTATACTATCAACCTCTCCCCATTACTTATTACCAAGTGAGGTTTTATGCAAATAATTATTTTGAGTAACTACCAATAGTGTCCACTGCCTTTAATCATTGACAAAATCTTGGACGCAAATTGCTGACAATGTAGAGGGAAAGTTGCAACCAAAAAGGTCCCATGTTGACCATTGGAGTTGTCACAAGACGTGCAGCTAATTGCGCACGTTTCAAACGATTGTCACGTAAAGTAAACAGTAACCCCGCAGTACAAAACAAAAACGTATATTTATTATTGGTTTATTTAAAAACATCCAAACTTGGCAGCCAGAGGCTGACTTGCGTTTAAAATTACAGAGCATAAGAAAATATATATACTATTTTTAAACTACAGATAAACATTAGGATATAAACATATTTATTTAAGTACAAATACAAAAAAACAAGAGTACAATAGACAAAGATTTGTGATTCTTAATGACCACGACGAATGGCAGCCTTAGTTCAAGGCGCACGTGGCACCCCAGGTATCACACGACCCAATTAATGTCACGCACGAAAAAGACCAGCGCGACGGGTGCCACAGAGGCGTGCGTTTTGAATAAAGGCTACACGAATGGCATAAGGTAAACATGGGGGACGTATAGGCCTACCCAGTAAGCGCAATAAGGCCCAAGAAATCTATTGGCAGAATTTCATAAGAAATACGCTATCGAACTGGAAGGTAAAGTGAAGAGGTATTGAAACATGTTTTATGTGATGACCTTTTCGAATTTGTGGCAAACTATGCTGCAAAACTTCACACATTCATTCCGTAGTCACGTAAACTAAATAGTAAATAATTAAAAGCATCAAGTAAGAGAGCAACGAAGGCTTGAAACAGCTGTTCAGCTGTCACAGATGTAAAGAGGCATATTGTAAAAGAAAAAAAAAAAACCTCAAAATGGAATAAATATATTAGGGGAAATCAATGGATCTCTTTAACCGTCGTGTCACTCCAAGACTATAATAGTTTGAAATGAACTTTTATAGACCATACAATAATGCGTTAAAGGGAAGGTATGCGTTTGGTTGTCACTCTTAAAATTAGTGGTAAAACAAACCTCGTTGTTAGAAGTCTAAACAACAGCTTTTGATAGTATACAACATGTTGAGAAACATTCTCTTAGGCCTATGTAATGTGGTTTATAACAAGATATAAATGTGTATGCCCATAAATTTGAATCTGCGTCACTGCCAGGAACAACGCTTCTCAGATTGTGTGTATGATTTTCCTGCGTGGACATTACTCGCTCCTGATGTTCGGCGAAACGCGACCACAATTTAAAATGAAATTTGCAAAAGTTAGTTTTATTATATACATTTATAACATGATCAACACAATCAAACGGTTCCCAAAATCAAAGGCATAACCTTGCATTTAAAGGAAGAAAGCTGAACCTACCCTGAACTTTATGGTTGTACGTCGTAAGCAATTAAATTGCACCCACCGTACTATTCGCTCGACCCCGCGGACATGTTTTGAAGGGTCTCAATGTGGACACACTGCAACAGGACAAAAAAATCGTACCTATTCATACATAGCATGCAATGCGTAAAATGAGTGAATGACGCTGTCACAAATAATTGCATTTATGTTTAATTTTACATTGCTCGGAAGAGCTACTCGACGCACAACATTCCTTCCAGCGTGTACACAGACTGATTTGTTAGCAAAGCTACAAGGTTTATTGTCAAAGCATACAGTCAACACAGGTCTTGTTTTGTTTTGTCTAAAAAAACAAAATCTAATCTTGTAACGCAACAGTAAGATCTAGCGTAATGTGCCGATTTCCCTTAGCCCCAACAGCGCTGCCAGGTACAGGCATGCTGTGCCATTGACAGCGCCTGTCCGTTCAAGTAATTGTGTCTAACGGCGTAATGGCCGCAAATTAATCAAACACGAACCACTCAAAGTGTTAGCCACGATTAATTTCTTACCGAGTCGATAAGTCACACACTGTGCGCTAAAAGTGAGTACAAGTGATCTTGTATTTGTTGTGATTAAGCATTGAGTATAAGACACTGCGCTGTTGTAATGTTTTCCGGAGCTGTTTTTAAAGGATTTGGGTACTTTTTCAAAATGTCCATAGATTTACATTAAACTTACAGGGTTTGAAGATAATGACAGTGGAAAGCTCCCTTCAAATCTTACTAACTGAGGTGCTTAAGTTTTTGAGAAATGAGTAAAACAATGTCATGAAAATACGTTTGTAAATGATTAAAATAGTTTTCGTCTCATGAGACGAATATTATTTTCATGACATTGTTTTACTCATTTCTCAAAAACTACAGCATCTCAGCACATAGTATTTTCAGGGAAGGTTTCTACCATCATTATCTTCAAACTGTGTAAGTTTAGTGTACATCTGTGGACATTGTGTTTTTTGTCCTACAAAAGTTACATAGACCCTTTAAAGTGCACACTTTTGGTAACTACTTAAATTAATTGTTGTTAACATAAGATTGGTTGTTAGCATAAATACATTTCGATAACAAGAACGATAACGAGAACGAAAACGATAACGTTGAAAATGCACGCCCTCAATCGCCCTCAATAGGAGACTTTCCAACGCTAGGTGGCAGCAGACATACCGGGTAAGTTTCCATTGTTTACGTAGTTCTGAACATGCGCATAATTCTGAGAACAATGGATTTACCCGGTAAGTCTGCTGCCCTCTATCGTCCCAGAAAGTCTCCCATTGGTTGACTGGCGCGGGCGTATTCTGCGTGACACATTCAACCAATAGAATGCGTTCTCTTTGCGTCGTTATCGTGATCGTTTTCGTTATTGCTGCAGTGTGACTTGGCCTTTTAAGTTGCATTGTCAGATTTTTGGCCGATTTCAATTCAAATTCTGATTTCAATTTCAAATAGCTATTTTAAAAGATTATAAAAAGTTCTTAGCTTTCATTTGATGTATTGAACGAAAAAATCCGCCAATGATTAGTGATAGTTAATTAAAAACTAAAATGAATTATTGTCGGGATCCCGACAATAATTCACGTCACAGCTGAAAAATGCATTATTCATAAGAAAAGTTAGTTGTTATGCATATTCATAAGTTGCAGTGTATGTACTATAATCATAGAGCTATATATAGCTCTATGACTATAATACATGTACATAATGTACATGTGCGCGCCATTATGTACGCGCGTTGAATATGAAACACACGTTGGAGTTTGTGTTTATTGAACGCTACGCGATGCTGTTTTGTTCAACTTACAAAATGCCAGTTTTGTCAGGCTAAGAAAATGGCCGCCTGCGCGCATGCCGGAGCGCGTATATAGGCCAGTGCGCCCTCTAGTTCATGTGAAAAATGAGTGTTCACCATGACTATTCATTAACTTGCTTATCCTTCTGATTGGCCGCCAGATTTGCCAGCAGTCAGCCAATCAGAATGAAGTCCTCGGAAAGCAAAATTTAAAAGTGTTATAACTATAGTTCCTGACGTCACAAATCTTCACTTTTTATATTTTTCGTTACACAAATATATATCCTTTCTAAATTCGTTCACTATTCAAAATTGATTTTTGACTCCAAATCGGCAAAAAATCTGACAATGCAACTTTAAGCTATGGTCTTATATCTCGATTGAGGACGAGTTACACGTCCTTACTGAAGGACTATAAAACTGTAAGTTTTTAGTAACTCGTACGACTAGTCATAAGTCAGGAACTACATTTGTCAGTACAGTGCTGACATATCAAGCTTTAAAGGGTAAATCAAGGACTGCGGTAGAAATGTTTAAAATTTCAATCTGGAGGTTTACTGATTATACTAGTTCCCCAGAGGAGGACTAAATCTTACGGAGACATGTTTCCGTCTGAAATATTGTCAAAGCACCCTTGGAAACATTAATGTTTTACAGTGTTTTCCATTGAGAGTCCGCACTGAGGTCACATAGTTACTTCTTATAGACAACAGTTGCGCAACAAGATATTTTCAATACAGGGGAATTACAGTGTGGGCGAAGTCTAGACACAATACATAACAAACTGTATTACTCCCCCCCCCAAAAAAAAAAAAAGGAAACAATATTTTGCTCACACAAGTTTGAAAATCACCACAACAACATTAAAGGTTACAAAAGGCAGTTACAATTATTGCACAAGAAACAACACACAAGGATTTAGAAACACAATTCATACACACCCAGTCAGGCCATGTAACAAGAGCAAAATATAATGAAATATTTATATCAAAATAATATATGCAAACAATTAGAATGAACCAGCACTAATCGTTCATAAACAATGCGTTAAAAAACGTCTATTGTGGTCAGTTGCGGTCACCCACTGAACATACTGCAACCGTCCGATTGTTTTAGTTTTATATAAATGTAGAGATAAAACATCAAACTAAATTGATCGAAAATATTGAGCGGTTATGTCACCGCATCAGGACAACTAATCCGTATTTAGAATTACACTATCTGAAAAAAACTTTTCACCGTAACGAATCTTAGATCCACATTTTTGGAATAGAAGCTGATATTTCCCCCCTTAATCACATAACTTCGTATATGAAATGATTCACAACATCCATTACTATCAAAATTGCTGTACTTCTATCCATTGATTGTATACGTTTTGATTGGCATAACTTTTAAGAGTGATTACCAAACACATTATATTCCTTTTAAAGGCACTCGACATCTTTGGTAATATTGTCAAAGATCAGGGCCCAATTTCATGGCTCTGCTTACCGCCGAATTCTGCGCTTACGATCACGATTCCCCGCTTACGTGCAAGCGCCAAATTTCTGCGCTAGCCTTGTATAAGCGTAGAATGCCTAATAAAGTGAGTATAAGCACGCACAGAAGACAAAATTCGCCGCTAGCCCGTGAATACGCTTGCCGTAAGCACAGAATTCTCTGCTTCCGTAAGCGCTGATTCTGTGCTTACGGTAAGCAGAGCCATGAACATGGGTCCTGTATTCTTGGTGTATCCCATCCAGCATTTGCATAAAATAAACAAATCTGTGAAGATTTTGACGTAATTGGTCATCGAAGTTGCTTGAGTCTTCATGGACATAAGAAACACCATTGTTGCACACATTTTTTATGTGCTTTCAGATATGGCTAATAAAAGGCTTCAGCTGAAGTTTTTTATTATTATGTGTGAGAAATTACCTCCAAACCTACGATACCACAGAGGGAGCCGTTTCTCAAAATGTTTTATACTACCAACAGCTCCCCATTGTTCATTACCAAGTAAGTTTTACATGCTAACAATCATTTTAAATAATAATAACCAATAGTGTCCACTACTCTAAGGAGTGATTACTAAACGATACCTTCCCTTTAAAGATAGCAAATATCACCATGGATGTGAGAAGGCTAGACGCCGGGACGTTTCACCGCTACCTTTTGAAACCAAATACCTTGACTTCAGGACAGTTCCCGGAGACAATCCATCAAATATGAGTAATTTATAACCAAATTGAAAGCAAACATGGATTAACTTGGGATATCCCGTTGCGTATTACTAACGGGAGAGATGCTTTTGTTGGCAGGCAGTATATATACGCAATTTAAATACATCTTTGTTTTAAAGAAAAAAGTACAGCATTGGAGATTGTCAGGGGGAAAATATAACGATTTTACTATTCACCTATCCCCAAGAGAAATTTTCTGAGTGTCTGAAATAATGTAATTTACAACAAAAATGCACATAAACAAACCGAACATTTGGTGTTTTGATTGAAACTAAAGATTGCTACTAAGTATTCTAAAAAAGTTTAGTGTCTGAATATTGCTATTGTAGGAAACAAAATTAAGCGCACACAGTCGTTAAGCATAAAAAAGAAGATGTGTGGAGAAAACTGAGAAGTCACAATTTGACAATCATGACAGCTTTACAGATTGTGTTTAATAGGAACTTCAACTATATACGAGAATGTGCTCTTATTGGCTAAACCAATCACGTATCAAGCCTTAAATTCATCCCGCCTAAAACTACACAATGAACATTCAGCTATATATAATCCGCCAACGAGACTACACGTTGGAGGCTGATTAGCAGAATGACAGATCGTGACATACGTAAATGTAGACGATAAAGGAATATATTTACCAATTACAAGTCGCAGGCTTGCTTTTCATCCAGGTGCAAACTCAATCTGTTTCTTTTTTTCACACATACGTTTTTTGTCTCTCTCTCTATCTTCTGCCTTCGATCGGATGCAAAGGAAAAGACTACCTCAAGAGACACCGGGTTTATACTGATGAAGCTGATGATTGTATCAAACAATTTGTTTCTTTCGCCTTTGGGTCCTCATGAGAAATGCGCGGGTTTCTCATGCCATAAGGTCAGACACACAGAGAGAAACATCAAAAGAAAGGAAAATGTTACAAACTCATCATCGTCGGCAGAAGGTTTTTCGCGGGTGACATACTCTTTTACAGGTGTCGTGGACTAGTGAGCCATCGCTTCGATTCGGCCGCGGGGAACAAACCCTTTCGTTTGGGACTAGAAAATGCTGTCTCGATCTATAGCCAGGTTGAGATATCACTTTGGCGCATTTTTTGTTAAGGCCAGAGAATGAATTAGGGATATCTCCAAGTGAAAATGCAGCTATTTGTGTCCATTGAGAAATACAACAGATAGAGGCTGACACATAGGCTGCATACTAAATGTATACGCATTTCGCAAGTAATTTTCTCATGAGCTTTTTGTTTTGTTTTAAAGGCAATTAGCTTCGGTAGAAACCAGATGATGATATGACGACCCAATTGAAGGTATTGGTTTGTATCTTAATTGCCGTAATTGCCTTAATTACAATAAACTGATTGGATTCGCGTTATCCTCGTCAACTTATGTTTACTTTCTGCCCGAAATAGTTTGACATATCCAGGGTAGTAATAATACGGTATATAGGTAAAGGTCACGTTTGAATGTATCCATGATGATACACACTCGGTGCTATTGTCACCGTACGTATTTCATTCGCTGTTCGGTATCTTCATTTGGTGTTAAATTTACCACCCCAATTTCTTGCAATGTGACGAGGCCAAAAAACAATGTCACGTTCAATAGGAGACTTTTGAACGCTAGGTGGCAGCAGACTTACCAGGTAAATGTCCATTGTTTGTGTAGTTCTGAGCATGCGCACATTACCAAGAACAATGGATTTTACCTGGTAAGTCTGCTGCCATCAAGCGTCCTGAAAGTCTCCCATTGTTGTTTTCATTTATATTATGTTAACAACAGTTGCTATCTAGAGGTTGGACTTTAAAAAAAACCCAATAAGTTGCCAGTACTTTCCTTTAAAGGCAGTGGACACTATTGGTAATTACTCAAAACAATTATTAGCATAAAACCTTTCTTGGTGACGAGTAATGGGTATAAACCATTGTGAGAAACGGCTCCCTCTGAAGTGCCATAGTTTTCGAGAAAGAAGCAATTTTTCATGAAATTGATTTCGAGACCTCAGATTTAGAATTTGAGGTCTCGAAATCAACCATCTATTTAAACGCACACAACTTCTTATCTCGCAACTTCGATGACCGATTGAGCTCAAATTTTCACAGGTTGGGTATTTTATGCATATGTTGAGATACACCAACTGTGAAGGCTAGTCTTTGACAATTACCAATAGTGTCCACTGCCTTTAACAAGAATGTACCTTGGGGGCATTGTCAGGAGTCACGACAGGCCGCAGTTGTCTCTCAAACCACTGGAAAAGTCAGGACAGTAATAATTAATTCAGTCGGTCGTTGGGCTCTATCTGTCAAAAGCCTATACGAGAATTACATTAACCAAAATGACTGAGGGTTTTACAGCAAGAAAATCAATTTACGCAACGGTCATTCGCCTATACGTATTGGACATTGTCCGTGGTGCGTAAGGTATGATGCAATTTGATACATTCATAGGTAATGTGTCATTAGCTGGTACGTAAGTTATGATGCAATTTGCTGCATTCAAACGTAATGTGGTATAGCTGTTGCGTAAGTTATGATGCAATTTGATATATTCATACGCAATGTGACATTAGCTGATGTGTAAGGTATATGATGCAATTTGATACATTCATCGAACGCAACGTGACTTTATCTATGCTGGTTCGTAAGATATGGTGAATTTTGATAAATTCATACGTAATAATGTGACAAAATCGTTCACTTCCGCGTAATGTTACATAGTAATATGCAATACAATGCATTCATATATATGTAATGTGACATATCGCTGGTGCGTAAGTTGTGACGTAATTTGACAATGTCTATAGCTATTGCGTAAGTTATGATGCAATTTGATACATTCATATGTAGTGTGACATATATATCTGTTGCGCGATGTATGATGCAAAAATTGATACCATCACTCGTCACGTGACATTATCTATAGCTATTGCGCTGAAAATGTAGTTGAAATGTTAAGAATCCGAAATCTAACTTCATTACAACTTTACCCTTATCATACAAGCAATCATTGTTTCAACCTCCGAAATACTATCATTTCTGGTAACCAAGGCTGCCACGTGACCTTATAGCCCACAGACACAAGGAAACCTTTGCAACCAGAAACAAAACGGTTAACTAATATAAGTGTTCTGGGTTCTTTTACGTGCACTACCAATCCCAGTGCACCGGACCATGTCACTAAAGTCCCATCCGAAGGACAACAGTTAAAGACAGTGGACACCTTCAAGTCTTCTCACTTGGTGTATCTCAACATAATTATGCATAAAATAACAAACCTGTGAAAATTTGAGGTAAATTTCTCGTCGAAGATGCGAGATAATAATGAAAAAAAAAAAAACCTTGTCACACGAAGTTGTGTGCTTACAGATGCTTGATTTCGAGACCTCAAATTCTAAATCTAAGGTCTCGAAATCAAATTAGTGGAAAATTACTTCTTTCTTGAAAACTACATTACTTCAGAGGGAGCCATTTCTCAGTTTGAGAGACCAGTTTGTCACAATCCTCGCTTTATATGATTTATTGTTTTATGGGGAAATTTATTTGTAAATAAATAATGCTACCCTTTATAACCAAATCGTTATGGTTATCCTGTGATAGTAGTTTGTGTAATGTTTTCTCAAAAACTATGACACTTCAGAGGGAGCCGTTTCTCACAATGTTTTATACTATCTACTTCTCGCCATTACTCGTAATCAAGCAAGGTTTTATGATAATAATTATTTTGAGTAATTACCAATAGTGTCCATTGCCTTTAATTATCTTGCTCATGGAAACAAGTGCAACGGCCGGGACTCGAACCCAACGTCGACCAGAAACACAAACACTGCAACTCGAGTCCGGTGCTATAATATCCGCTCAGCTACGACACACCATAAATGAAATTATGAACAACTCTGCACCATTAACTCAGCTCTTACAATTTGTTTGATTTGGTAGATCGAATAAGCACACAACAAAACAAAACCAATTGTAATTTCAGAGGTTGCTTAAAGGCAGTGGACACTATTAGTTATTACTCAAAATAATTGTTAGCATAAAACCTTACTTGGTAAAGAGTAATGGAGAGAGGTTGATAGTATAACTTGTGAGAAACGGCTCCCTCTAAAGTGGAGTAGTTTCGAGAAAAATAATTTCACATGAATTTGATATCTAGACCTCAGATTTAGAATTTGAGGTTTCGAAATCAAGCATCTGAAAGCACTCAACTTCGTGTAACAAGGGTGTTTTTTCCCTCATAGTTATCTCACAACACCGACAACCAATCGAGCTCAAATTTTCACAGCTTTGTTATTATTGATGCATATGTTGAGATACACCGAGTGAGAATACTGGTCTTCGACAATTACCAACAGTGTCCAGTGTCTTTAAAGGATGATGGATTTGCTTGTCGAAAACAACTGAACTTGAACAAAAACAGCAACAATTTTCAGGAACCGTCGATGTAGCGCAGCTTTATCTACACCACACGGTTTACTTTGCTATTAACTTTGGTAATACACACAGCTGTTTTTATTGGAATAGCACGTTCCGCAAGTGCCTCAGTAATTGAGCAGGCTGGAAAAGTACTGTGACACAATAATGAAGGGTTGAACCAGAACGACCTGGCACAACCACAAGTTGTTCTGTCTTGTATAACCGGAGTAATTACAGATCACGCTTCGTTTAAAAGGAACATTACAGAATTTGTAGTAAAAAACACGTGAAGATCACAGATATACATAAACCAATTATCTAATGTTCTTTTAAAGGCAAAGTAACCCGTTATTTTCGACCATTCGATTCTTTTATTTCTATGTCATTATAACACAAGTAAATTGATTAATTATATTTCGCGTGTTGTGTTGTTAAACTTCATGACCTATTTAAGCTTTGATTGTGTTATTTTATCTCATAACAAAAACCGTCAACCTGAATGTAGATTGTGTTCTAATTATAATAGGCGTTTGGGCTACCAGTATTCTCACTGGTGTATCCCAACATATGCATAAAATAACAAACCTGTGAAAATTTGAGCTCAATTGATCGTCGAAGTTGCGAGCCTCAATAATGGGAAAAAAAACATACCCTTCTCACACGAAGTTGTGTGCTTTCAGGTGCTTGATGAAACCTCAAATTCTAATTATGAGGTCTCGAAATCCAATTCGTGGAAAATTGCTTCTTTCTCGAAAACTACGTCACTTCGGAGGGAGCCGTTTCTCACAACGTTTTATACTTTCAACCTCTCCCTATTACTCGTTACCAAGTAAGGTTTTATGCTAATAATTACGTTGAGTGCTTACGGATAGTGTTTACTGCCTTTAAATGTAAAACTAAGTCAACGCTCGCTTTAACACTTTGGATTTGCCAGACAGAAACGAGGACACGTAAAGAACATTCCCATATCAGTGACATTTGTATGGAATTGTGTGCACCACCGGTTCTTTTCAGAACAACCACACTTCTTCATCAGGAAACCATATAGAGCAAGGCTCTGATTTATACGAGGTGTAACGAAAAACCTTGGGTTTTTATCTCCACAATTGAAAGTTTCAAATCCTACCAATCCCTCGCATGTGGACCAGACTAGTCATTTAGTTTGTCAATAGTAAAGCTGTTGGGAGTATAACATTTTATGTCCAGTTCCAAGTCAGTAATGAAAGATTTGTTTCCAGGTAGATCTTTAGATAACTGCGTTGCTTTGCAGGCCATTTTTTTCAAAACTTAGATGTATCCCGAATTCCGAAAGTCTACTCCGAGGTAGTAAAATATAAAGCAAGACAGTTCTCTAAAGTACAAACCTGGCGTGTTACCGCCAATCAAACATACCTCACCATGCAATGCCTCAAAACCAATATGAAAGCTCAACAAAAGGTCAAGTTGCCATTGCCAGTCCAGTTGCAAGAATGGTCTTTCACTCTTAAAGAAAACATTCGTACCAACCACATAACTTTTTACATACCTAACCCATGGAGGAAGAAAATAGTTTCTCCATGCCTAACCGAAGGGTTGCTGACTCTATGTGGAACGGATGAGCTCGCCTTCAAAGACTAGTCCGTCCCGTTGAAAACAAGGACCCAAGACTCTGTCTCCCACTAGCTTTTGACGTGTCTCTTTGGTGTATGGACGGAGATAATCACCCACGATGGCAACAAATCCGACGGTAGTCCGACGAGACTGCCTACCTCAAATAAGGTCCGGATGCAATCTCATCAGCCATTTCCTTTAAAAGGGGGCACGGCCTATTACGTACAACCATTGTCGTTCATGCGTGTCAACAGAAGATACATTGGGTCTGGGGTTGCGTATGTCCGCTACTACTATAGTGCTATAGTAATAACCCAAAAGCACTTGTGTAATTCGTGTGAGTGTTTTCTGTCATTTTGGAGTTCGTTTGAAGAGGCCCTGCTAATATAAGACCGGGGTCCCTTCTCTTCTCTCCGAGGGGCTATATTTTTTCCATTCGCACGACCGGAAGGTCCCTGGTCGGGTCATCACGCGTACGGGAGAAAAGTACCCAAGCTCTGATGTAAGTCTGACCACGGGGGACCTAAGAAACATTGACATAAACACTTCTGTCCGCGCCTCTGAGAGAGAGAGAGAGAGAGAGGGGGAGGGAGAGCGAGACAGAGAGAAAGATGTCAAACTGTAAGACCCGGGAGAAATCTTGTTATGCAAATAATAAAAACAGACATATACAAGAACAAAACAGACCGTTGACTCTTCAAGCTGTCAACTGGGGTCTAGGCATCACTTATAACGTATTCATACACGATATCGTTGAAGCTTGTCGGTGTGGCCGCAGCCCACCTGAGAAAAACGTACATTATTTAGAGAAAATACACCATGGAGATGTAAAAATTCTGATTCTATGGGGGGGGGGGGGTGGTGGTGTATGTATTTCAAGCGGGTGGGAATCTTCTTAAGTAAACATTCGATGTAACCGAATATCCCCCAGGGTTAGAGATAGAGAAATCTCTTATTTGATGAACAGCTATTTCCCTTGACACTGCAAGTTTGCATGAAAAGAAATTATACATAATATCATACAAGTCTCGAACTTCACCTCCAAACAAAACACCGATCGTACTTTTTTTATTTGAATAAGCAGGAACATAATGGCTCGTACTAAAAACCAGGGACTAAACAGCAAATTGCAGTGCACATGCAAAGGTAAATGTGCATTGTATTATTTATATTTGCATAACTTATTAAGAGTGATTACCCAAAATGTCCCCATTTAGTGGACCTGCGTTTTTTAACAATTTGTTTTATACGCTTGTGCAACAATCGGCAATAAACTAAACTAAATGAATTAAGTCTTCATGCATCATGTTCGAGAGATTTTTATTAGATTTTTCATACTATTCCTCGATTCACAATGTGTTCCATTGATTCGAGTCATCTCGGCCTTGCGATGAAACGGAAAAAATCAATCATAATAGAGAAATAAATCACACCCCTACCACAGAGGCAAAAATCATAACGCTCGATGCCGTGCTTTCAGCTTAAATGACGGCATAGATTTCTGGGTTTACGGCGTGTCTCGTGTTACAATAGGCCATACTCTGTTATTTTTTAGCAAATTTCTTCATCAGATTATAGCAGCAGCGTCGTTGATGGGGAGACGCAGACACGCAATGTGCAAAATACACTTTGGTCGTCGTGTGGAAATAAAACCCATATCTACAGCGGAAATCTCGATTCATTTTCTGAAGGCAAATCTATGGATCTGCACGGGCGGCAATTTTTTTTCTGCGCAATAGAATTGCTACGACATGTATTGTCGTAGTGCATGTTTTGTCGTAGTGATTTTCAATGGGGAAAATATTGTTTTCTCAATCGACTAAAAAAGGAATCCTTAAAAAAAAAAACAGTAGGAAAATTTGTGAGGATGGCAGAGAAAGGGGGATTCTGCCATCCACATGCTGATCCGATAAGGCTACTGCTCAAAGCTGGTCAGATAGCCGATAAGCTCCACTGCAGATCTATTGCACGCTCGGCCGGGCTGCCTTGACTTCAACTAGAATTATTTCATATCAGGAAGATCTTGCTCAGAGATATAGATTCATATCAAAATGAAGAGCAAATCTTGCAGGTTGTAACAGCATTTCATGTTCACGCTTTGCACTCCTCACTTCCCAGGGAAAAATATTACAGAGAATCATGTTTTCGGATTTTCACCTGCTGAGTTTTTCCACCAACATTTAAACCTGAAGGAAAATAATCCAACGCTGTTTAGAAATTTTAAAACAGCTCCCTTTTCCCCCCAGTAGACATCTTGCATAAGGTGAAACGCTCCGCAGGCTGAGCTCACGCGCACGTGTTACACACATCGTCCAATCATTTTCAATGCCTCCTTAGACCCCAGTGAGGGCGCTTTTTGACCTCAGTGTGGCTCTTTTTGACATCGTGACATCACAAACATGGCTTCAAACCTTCATAAGCGTACTACTAGACACCTTGTAGTATTGATCAGCGACGATATCACAACACGAATTACATGTGAATCCGTTTGGAACCGAATTCGTAAGCTTGCCAAGTCCCTCCGAGCAAGTCGATGTTGCGCTCTCTACTGGCAATTTAATATAAAAACTAGCGTCTCCAATCAAGTAAACTAGACATTCTAAACAATATCAGAAATCAAATACAAGACACTTTCAGGACGAGTTGGTTCAAATATCGGAATTACTACATCGTTGGTAGGGGAAAAAACCAAATTGCTAAGTATATACTAAAATATGGAGACACCGTGTAAATGCTACAAGACAATATTCAATAAATTCAATTTAATAAACACTTATTTTGGTATTGCCCTCACATACAACATTGGTGTTTCTAATAGTGACAGTTATAAACCGAAGCCTCGTCAACAAGTCAGAGGGGAAAAAATTGGAATTGGGTGAAGCCTTGGCTTTTTTTACCCTAACCTATATTTATTAGCAAGGCTACATCGGTGGTGGGGAGGAACTAAGTGATAGGCCTACCCTGAATTAGATTCAGAGAGAATCGCAGTGTTAACAAACCTGCTAACCACAACAACCAATTATAGTTGAACTTGACAATTCCCGGACTTTTTGAAGTCAGTAATGCATACGAATCAAAGCCCCGCTCTGAAAACATTTAGCGGAAACGCAACTCCATCCACAGTTCTTGGATTACAAAACGCTTTCAGCGCCGACAATGCATCCCTGGCGGTCTGGACAAACTATATCCACGAACAAAATGAAGCAGACTTAAAAATAGGTTTTCTCGGTCAAATTAGAACAAACTACAAATTTTAACACTAGGTTCATTCGATTTCGTTTGAAATGAATGCTTCGTTGAATCAACGGTCAAATAAGATCATTCAATTTCACGAGGTCGAAAGACTAATTCAATTTCGTTAAAGCCAGCAGCAACAGCAGCCGTCGATTTCACCAAACTCTTCCTAAGATTTATTTATTAATCTTAGGAATTACGAATAGTAAAGTTCCGTAACCATAAACGTTAGGGTGCATCGAACCCATCATAAGTGTAGGAAGAGTTACCCGACGTCCTAACTCGAGATGGGATTAATAACAGCTAGTGTGTGGATGAAAACGTGATTGAATGCATTATTAGCTAAAAAAAATCTCAACAGTTTATAAGTGGATTAGGAGAATAATGCGTGGATTTAATTGTGTGTTAATAAACTCGACAGATTTTTGCTGAAATTGTCCAGGAAAACCTATATAGGATTTGGGGCATTGCATGGTGAGGTATCAATGTATATTTGGTTTGCGGTAACACCATGTGTGTATCTACTTACCATGTAGAGTTTGTTCTTAGAGAACTGTCTTTCTTTATTGTACTACCGCGGAGTAGATGATGGGGGCTCGGGAGACTTCTCAGTTCTGAAAAGAACTGTCCTGCTTTTTAACTATTACCCGGGCGCGGATGGTATAGAAAATAGGCTGAGACTACCACTATTAGTAGTCAGGACTAAGGGCCAGTGCTTGGAGCATTTTCTGCACCCAAAAGACCAGTACAAGATACTGTATATCTATACATTTCAAAACAGGAACAACAGTAGAGCAACCGATCTTCTAAAAATGTAATGTAGTCAGCGCATGCGTTCTTATTACAAGTATAGTGAAAAGAAATTTATTATAAGTAAATTCTATTTTAACAATGAAACCTTCCATGACGTCATCCTCATAAACCACTTAACGATCGACCTGATTCGTTAAACTTTCTCTAACTTCTGTTTGCGATAATTTTGATATAATATAATTAGGCGTGAGCGTCTAATGGTGTTTCCACCAATCCATATTTACTTTCAACCGTATCAATATTTTTTAAATGTTTCAAATGTTTTTAATCAGCTGAATCGAATCTTCGTGGGATCTGCTTACGGTATTCTAGGTCCAAGATTCCATCTAAGTAATCGTATTACACTGTAAGGCAATAAAACCTTCTACATGCCCAGGGGCAAAAACCAAGCTCTTTAAATGCTGGAAGTGTAATGATTTGTTCCCATAGTGACTCATTGATCTCCCTGCCAGACTTGGAATGGACACCGCACGAGCTTGCATTTCGGTAAATCAAGCAACTTGATCCCACTTCTGCCACCAATTTACTTTGAACTAAATACGCTCTTGAAAGTGCAAATAAAAAAATAAAAACCGAGAAAGAAAAGAAACAAAAGACCCATTTAAGAAAGATCGTTGATAAACTACCGTTTGACCTATTTATTGATATATCTGAGTTCAGGGCGATTGATAACCTCTTGCGATAAGGGGGCCTTTGATTGAAACAGTGTCGCCGATTTCCGTTTCGTTTTATCCTGTCCACGCCACCATAACAGATAACCAAGAGGAGAAACGTAGAGACTTCGCACCATGTCTTGAGGGTGAGTTGTCGTTTTTCTATCCACCACAAAACTCCTTATTATTTCCGTGATGAAAGCCGGGGGTTAGGTTTTCGACACTCTTTTAAAATGCAATAATATGAACGGAACAATCGTCCCGTCAGCCGAGCTATATCTGAAGTGACTCAGAATTGAAACAAAATGATATTAGTTTCCAGGCAAAGTGCCAATCACGGTCCTTTATGTTAAAGGAACATTACATAATTGATTTTGCTAGCAAAAACGTTGCTGGCAGTGTAAACACTTTATGTAATCCATCATATACATAAACTGACAAACCTGTAGAAGTTTGAGATCGATCGGCTATCTGGGTCACGAGAGAACGTTAAAAACCGATTACAAATTCTGAATTACATTGATGCCAAAACACAAATGAATAAAACTCCAAACGCGAAATTAGATTATTTATTTCTCATCAAATTTGAAATTTCAGACAGAAATATCTTCAAGGGATGTTTTCTATTATCATCATCATAAGACCGTGTCAGTTTTATGTAAATCTGTGATCTTCACGATTTTGGTTCCTTTAAATGTTTTCGCTGTGGGGAATATTGATGATATCTACATGCCTCGCCGATACTTGGGTTTATGTAAGTGGTTACTATTGGACCTCGGGTAAGAACCGGCTTGATATGAGGGCGTGTTATCAAAATGATTGTGAAGAACTTACTGCATCCTGTAAATCAACTTAAAGGCAGTGGACACTATTGGTAATTGTCAAAGACTAGCCTTCACAGTTGGTGTATCTCAACATATGCATAAAATAACAAACCTGTGAAAATTTGAGCTCAATCGGTCATCAAAGTTGCGAGATAATAATGAAAGAAGAAAACACCCTTGTCACACGAAGTTGTGTGCGTTTAGATGGTTGATTTCGAGACCTCAAGTTCTAAACTTGAGGTCTCGAAACCAAATTCGTGGAAAATACTTCTTTCTCCAAAACTATGGCACTTCAGAGGGAGCTGTTTCTCACAATGTGTTATACCACCAACCTCTCCCCATTACTTGTCACCAAGAAAGGTTTTATGCTAATAATTATTTTGAGTAATTACCAATAGTGCCCACTGCCTTTAAACTACACATCACCTTGAAGCCTCTATCCTTATGAAGATTATCTAGACCTTGCCCGAGTTTTTTGCCAACCGAGGTTATAAACAAATATGGTAAACCATAAATTGCAAATCAAAAACAGATAAATGTTACATAAAATATTCAATAAATAATATAATTTGTTGGCAACAAATCAACAAATCAGCTCATGAATCTTTACAAAAAATGTTGAATTTGGTTACAATTTGTGTTAACACGATTAAGTCGGCCGTCCATGCCAATCGGCGCGCTTTGTTCATCTACATTGGAAAGGTCAATAGACTGTGCAGGGCCCAATTTCAACGAGCTGCTCAACGGCCGATTTTGTGCTAGCTGTGAGTTTCCATTTCATTGCAGCAGTGAAGCAACATGATCTTAGTGTTCTTTCACAATATGTGTTTTCTGTTTAAAATCAACATTCATAAATACCTCAGACAGTTTCGCTATTCCTCTTGGTGGAGAGCGCGTCATGTGGAGGTGTTTAAACCTTTGATAATGACCAGTGTTTATAACGGGGTGTTAGCGGGTACTCCGCGCTAGTCTGGGTGCAAGATGTGGCTTGTTACGGGCGATGCGGGCCCTGTATGTTAGGGTAGATGTTAGTTTCCAAACGCCAGGAGTCGATCGCTACTCGAAAGGATCCGATGTAATCAGTAGTCGTCAAACGGAGCAGCAATACGTAGACTCGCTACCATTCCTTGAGCTTTTTCTCCCTAAGATTTGTTTGTTTTTGTATGGTAGATACACCGATATTTTGGAGTTTCGCTCTAAAGTTCAGACATTTAGTTTATTTATTTTTATTCACAACCATTAATATACAAAGGGGTCATGTATTGCTGATTTTTAAAGTATATTTCAAGATTTTTAAATATACAACAAAGCAATGCGTATCCACAGAATACAAACTCTTCATCAACTAAAAGGGTATGATTTGTTAAAAACGGTTTATCAATACGGTATTCTTCAGATTAAACTAATCAAAGACTGCCATTACCTATACAAAGGATTCCTGTGTCATTACTGATTTTATCGTATTTTTATAAAACTCCATTACATTTATTTCAGATTTTTAAAAATTTAAGACCACGAGTCCCTTTGCAGCATACTTTGTATGTGTACTACACTGCTGTGTGTACAGCTTAAGATTTCATCAACGCCACGGGTCGATTTATAAAACAGTTTATCAACATGTTATTGTTCAAATAAAGCCAATCCAAGACTGCCAGTACTCAAACAATGCATTCATGTAGCATTACTGATTTAATCATAATTTTATAAAGCTCCGTTATATTTATTTCAGATTTTTGAAAATTACACACCACGAGTCCCTTTGCAGCATACTGTGCGCGTGTACTACACTGCTGTGCGCACAGTTTAAGATTTCAACGCCACGGGTCGATTTGTAAATCGGTGTATCAATTCGGTATCATTCAAATTAGACCAATCAAAGACTGTCATTACCTAAACAAAGCATTCATGTAGCATTACTGATTTTATCATATTTGTATAAACCTCCATTATATTTGTTTCAGATTTTTGAAAACTACACACAACGAGTCCCTTTGCAGCATACTGTGCGTGTGTACAACACTGCTGTGCGTACAGTTTACAATTTCATCAACGCCACGGGTCGATTTGTAAAATGCTTTATTAATACGTTATCATTCAAACGAAGCCAATCAAAGACTGTCATTCCCTATAAAAAGCATTCATGTAGCATTACTGATTTTATCATAATTTTATAAAGCTCCGTTATATTTATTTCAAATTTTTGAAAATTACACACCACGAGTCCCTTTGCAGCATACTTTGTACGTGTACTACACTGCTGTGCGTACAGTTTAAGATTTCATCAACGCCACGGGTCGATTTGTAAAACAGTTTATAAACACGTTATCATTCAAACGAAGCCAATCAAAGACTGTCATTACCTAAACAAAGCATTCATGTAGCATTACTGATTTTATCATAATTTTATAAAGCTCCGTTATATTTATTTCAGATTTTTGAAAATTACACACCACGAGTCCCTTTGCAGCATACTTTGTATGTGTACCACACTGCTGTGCGTACAGTTTAATATTTCATCAACGCCACGGGTCGATAGATAAAACAGTTATTGTTCAAACGAAGCCAATCAAAGACTGCCATTTACCTTAACAAAGCAATCTTGTAGCATTACTGATTTTATAATGTATTTCTGTTAACGCTCCGTCAGATTTATTTATGATTTTTATACCACAAATGTGGCATCTGAAGAGAAGAAAGAAATACACCAAAAAATGGTGAGAAAATAAAAATGTGTATCTCTTGTATATACAATATCCTTCTATTTCCTTTCAAGTTATCTATTTAATTTAGATTTAATTAAAGCCTGTTTGTGGGTGACAGTAATTCAAACAATTGAAAAACACTTTGGGGGAAATTAATGGTGTACAGAATAACAAACCTTTTAATATTTTCGTAAATTATAATAATTAAATTGAGATCTGGCGAAAAAAGCTGTTAACCTGTAAAGGACACTAAAATAAATTATCCGGTAACTTCCCAATTCGTTTGTGCCGTATTGATTTGCCCATACAGTTTGAGCACCGTTCTCCAGTTTCGACCACAGAGGGCGCTTTTTTCTTGCAATTAATTTCTAACTAAAACAACTCATTACTGTGCAAGTTTTACCCTTGACAACTTTAACATTTTATGAAAGTCTACCATAAGTAAATCTGGGGGAAAAGTTTAGGTAGTTGCAGATAACTCGAAAACTAGCGCCCTTTTTGATGATGAATCCCACGGTCTAATAATAACCGTGGAGACAATGCAGCAAATTTGACAGCGTCATTTACTCATTTTCCGAGTACTGGTAGGTACGGTAGGTACTGCATTCAATTTTAGATCGAGCGCAACCTTTTGAAATGGAGAATCCATCCTATATTTATTCATTCATTTTGTATTTATTTTGGGGGTTGGTGGGGGGGGGGGGGGGAGGTGTATGTAATGTAAAATGACCAAGACTTACCTAAAAAAAAAAAAAATTGTGCGACAGGTATCTTGGCAAATGTTGTTCAACTGTAATTTTTGGCCTAATGGTAATGTTGCATTCGATTTAACAAAATAATCATTCAATTTAAAATTCATCAAAGCAGCATTCAAATTCGCAGACGCTTCTTGAGGTGGTTGTGTCACGAACAAGAATGACGGTACGCTACATTGAACAGAGTGCTACAGGAATTTGACTCGACTCAAAACAAAATTGAATGGCCGAATTTTGAATTTGAAACGCAGTAACAACATGGAGAGGCAAAACAGCTTGAATTCGAACGCATGAAAATAAAATTGACTGCTCATTTGCAACATTTGACCAAAAAACCTAAATAATAAAGGAAGCAACTTTTTAACCAAGTGTTATGTTTTACATTGCACAATCCAAAAAATGACTGGCCAAAAATGAGTTTAAATGAAAAGACACACCCTTCAAGAAACTCCAGCGAACTTGAATGCTATCTCTAATGGATGAATTGTTAAGTTTTTGAGTGGTGAACTTTACGAGTATAAACACCATGCACATAACAAAATTAATGGATTAACTTGCCATTATATTTGTTACTCGTCGAAACTTGCAAATGCTTAAAACAGTTGTTAACTCTTTTCACTGCTTTTATTGTTTTATATTAACAGATTGTTCTTAAACTTCATTATACTCGTTTTGCTAAATTCAATAAATGTTGTCTTACTCCCATTCACAAGAGAAACAAAACGGCGTGTCTTCAGTTTAGATATAAGTTAAGTTGTTTGTTTCATATTATTTGGAATTGAATACATGCAAACCATTGCTTCCAGTCCATCACCAGCAATCGTTTTCTACATTCGTGTAAGTTGTAGGACGATCAGCGAACGACCATCAAAGGGCGGGTCCTTTCGATAAACTGTTCCACAAATCGTTGGTGAAATCTTAAACTGTGCGCACAGCAGTGTTGTACACACGCACAATACGCTGCAAAGGGACTCGTGGTCTTTAATTTTCAAAAATCTGACATAAATATAATGAAGCTTTACAAAAACATGATAAAATCAGTAATGCTACATGAATACTTTGTTAAGGGAATGAAAGTATTTGATTGGCTTCGTTTGAAAAGTACTGTGTTGATAAATCGATTTTTCAAATCGGCCCGTGGCGTTGATGAAATCGTAAACTGTACGCACAGCAGTGTAGTACACGTACAAAGTATGCTGCAAAGGGACTCGTGGTGTGTAATTTTCAAAAATCTGAAATAAATATAACGGAGCTTTATAAAATTATGATAAAATCAGTAATGCTACATGAATGCTTTGTTTAGGTAATGACAGTCTTTGATTGGCTTCGTTTGAATGATAACGTATTGATAAACCGATTTACATATCGACCCGTGGCGTTGATGAAATTGTAAATTGACGCACAGCAGTGATGTACACCATAAAGTATGCTGCAAAGGGACTCGTGGTGTGTAATTTTCGAAAAACTGAAACAAATATAATGGAGCATTATAAAATTATGATAAAATCAGTAATGCTACATTAATGCTTTGTTTAGGTAATGCCAGTCTTTGATTGGTCTAATTTGAATGATACCGTATTGATAAACCGATTTACATATCGACCCGTGGCGTTGATGAAATTTAAAACTGTGCGCACAGCAGTGTAGTACACGCGCACAGTATGCTGCAAAGGGACTCGTGGTGTGTAATTTTCAAAAATCGGAAATAAATATGACGGAGCTGCATAAAATTATGATAAAATCAGTAATGCTACATGAATGCTTTGTTTAGGTAATGACCGTCTTGGATTGGCTTCGTTTAAATGATAACATGTTGATAAACTGTTTTACAAATCGACCCGTGGCGTTGATGAAATTTAAAACTGTGCGCACAGCAGTGTAGTACATGCGCACAGTATGCTGCAAAGGGACTCGTCGTGTGTAATTTTCAGAAATCTGAAATAAATATAACGGAGCTTTATAAAATTATGATAAATTCAGTAATGCTACATGAATGCTTTGTTTAGGTAATGACAGTCTTTGATTGGCTTCGTTCGAATGATAACGTATTGATAAACCGTTTTACAAATCGACCCGTGGCGTTGATGAAATCTTAAACTGTGCGCACAGCGGTGTAGTACACGTACAAAGTATGCTGCAAAGGGACTCGTGGTGTGTAATTTTCAGAAATCTGAAATCAATATAACGGAGCTTTATAAAATTATGATAAAATCAGTAATGCTACATGAATGCTTTGTTTAGGTAATGACAGTCTTTGATTGGCTTCGTTTGAATGATAACGTGTTGATAAACTGTTTTACAAATCGACCCGTGGCGTTGATGAAATCTTAAACTGTGCGCACAGCGGTGGTGTTGTATACACACGCAAAGTATGCTGCAAAGGGACTCGTCGTGTGTAATTTTCAAAAATCTGAAATAAATATAGCGGAGCTTTTTAGAATTATGATAAAATCAGTAATGCTACATGAATGCTTTGTTTAGGTAATGCCAGTCTTTGATTGGTCTAATTTGAATAATATCGTATTGATAAACCGTTTTACAAATCGACCCGTGGCGTTGATGAAATCGTAAACTGTGCACACAGCGGTGTACGTTGTTTACACACGCACAGTAGCCTATGCTGCAAACGGACTCGCGTGCTCTTTAATTTTCAATAATCTAAAATAAATACAATGGAGCTTTATCAAATTATGATAAAATGAAATCTTAAACTGTACGCACGGCACAGTGACTTGTCACAGTATATGAAGCAATTTTAGGGGGACTCTCGGTCTTAAATATTTAAAAATCTGAAATAAATACCAGACAGCTTCATAAAAATATAATAAAATCAGCAGAACTAGATGAATCTCTTGTGTACTGAAAGGGAATAGACCAGTCTTTGATTGGCCTTAACTTGAATGATAACGTACGTTCGTGTTGAGAAGTTTTGCAACGTGGAGAGTGATACGTATGTACCCCTGCAGTGGGTCCGATCGACTCGCAACAAGACAAATTCTGGACGGACTTGGTCAAGTCTAAAAGCGTTCTTACCAGTGTGGTTATTTCGGATCCTTTTCACGTGTAACGATCGACTCCTGGCGTTTGGAAACTAACATCTACCGTATGTTAGTTGGCCGCGCTGTGTGTGAAAGGAAAACGAGAAGGTGTTGCACCAAGACTAAACGCCCACGAACGGAACCGGAAACTGTCGGAAATAGGCGTCGCAGTCACACATAACAATGCAACACACGGACGTCGTACAATGTACATACAGAGCTCAAGCACGTTGGAAACGGACAAGTTTAACAGAGTTTCTTACTTTATTAATCTTTTTAACCAAAAAGGCATTTTTGAATGGGAATAAAAGAGTGGTGACGCACGTCCGTGAAAGAACTCGTCGCTACCCTTTTATTCCCTAGTCTGATCACATTTTTCAAAACATAAAACATTGAAATACGAATAACCGAAGAGCAAATAACCGAAAACAATAATTATGAGAATTCAATTAGTGGCGTCACTGGAGCTAGGGTTAAACTTAGTCAAAAGGAGGTTGTTCACTTATTTGATTATGTTTATACATTGAAACTGTTGTTATATAACACCAGTTATGCGTTCTTTCTTTTCGTAAGCTTTGTAAAACACAATTTAAAAAGAAAAAAAAAAACCTGTGGTATTAGAAAGATGTTTTCTCGTTTTGCACCAGTCTTTCAGGCGAGGTTTGCTCACAAGCCATCGCCCCATAAGGCACATTCTCTTAAAACACAAGGTACCCTTTTGCCAATACCGTGGCAACCACTCTCAAGAAACATATCTGTTCTTAGGCACACGAAATGCACTTGCGATAATATTAGTTACGTCGATTGTGCAAGTGCTGTTAGAGGGTTAAGCACACCAACGGGAATTAAATCTTTAAAGTTTCCTTTTAAAAATTGTTAAAATTGACATAACCTATATCGACTCGGACAAATCAATTTCATCTGGTTCGTATTGACTTAAGTGCCGTGCGCCACACGCGGGTAAGATACAACCGCTCCCAAAACCCCATGTGATTTGCGGAGGAGTGGGAAGAAAACGGCACTTGACTGTATCTAGAACACATCGGTTTGCGAGCATTACAGATGTCTCGTCCAGGGGGGATGTCTCGTCCAGGGGGGCACACTCCCGGCCTTGCAACGGTAATAACAGCGTGACGCAAACTAGGGCAATGCGAATGTAATTTTATGGCTTCGTGTTGCGTGGATTGTTTACGGAGTTATTGTGCTGCGAGGAAAAGTCCAATTGATTCTTATCCGAAGTCACGAAATAAGAACAGATCAAAGAACTTTATCACGGCATTCATTTGATACAGGTAAAGTGAATTTGTATTGAACTTTTGTGTTTACAAATTTTACATCTCATAGAATTCGGAGAGCCTGATGTCACAAAATCTGTACACAAGACGTAAAATGGATGGCGAGAACTGCCTCAGATTGTAACGTACAGCCAAGCGAATTGCAGTAATTGGTAAAATGATACATTTGTATTTCACAAAACCTCCAACAGTCCGACCAAAGCGGAAATCATGGCCTAGAATTGTTCGGGTCATTCTTCACCATGTAATTAAATCTCAAGGGATAGCAAACTTAAAGACACTGGACACTATTGGTCATTGTCAAAAAACAGTCTTCTGTATCTCAACATAATGCATAAAATAACCAATCTGAGAAAATTTTGGCTCAATTGGTCGTCGAAGTTGCGAGATAATAATGAAAGAAAAAACACCCTATAGTCACATGAAGTTGTGTGCTTTCAGGTGCTTGGTTTCCAGAGCTCAAGTTCTAAATCTGAGGTCTCGAAATTAAATTACTTCTTTCTCGAAAACTACGTTACTTCAGAGGGAAGCACCTTTGCAAAGTTTTTGTTTGCCTTTAAAAAATCAGCTTCAGAACTCTATTTATATGCAATTTGTTATCTTTCATGGGATTATCTGGCGTCAGTGTAAAAGAAGTGTCCGCATGTACAAATAACGAAATTATGTGTCACGTGCTTATCACAAACTCTGGAAAATGTCCAATCAATCGGGGAGGGGAGGGCACACCTCTAACCCCTTGTCATCCCGGCGCGTGCCAACCAAACGCCACTAGGAACACACATAATCTGGGGGGTAGACAATGTGGATGCAGCAATGCTGAAAGAAAAATACTGTTACATCAAATTTCCTCAAAGCAACATTTGTTTCAAACGATGATTTGTAAGCTGTCAACATTATGTAGGGCGAGGTAGACTTGTATACACACAGCTGTGTGTGAACAGCGAGCAGTGTGACATGATGAACAGTGAAGCAACATGAAAGAGTGTCCTATCACATTCTATATGTTTTCCGTTTTAAATCAATACCAAGATCTATGCCTCACGATTTACCAAACAGAATACCCCCTTTCTGCTATATTTGAATCATTAAATGGTTCAGTTTTTGTATTGGCATAATATGTTTATTTAGGTCTTTAAAGGCAGTGGACACCATTGGTGACTACTCAAAATAATATGCATCATAAAACCTTTCTTGATTACGGGTAATGGGGAGAGGTTGATAGTATAAAACATTGTGAGAAACGGCTCCCTCTGAAGTGGAGTAGTTTTCGAGAAAGAAGTAATTTTCCACGAATTTGATTTCGAGACCTCGATTTTAGCATTCGAAATCAAGCATCGGAAAGCACACAACTTCATGTGACAAGGGTGTTTTTTCTTTCATTATTATCTCGCAACTTTGACGACCAATTATGCTCAAATTTTCACAGGTTTGTCATTTTATGCATATGTTGAGATACACAAAGTAAGAAGACTGGTCTTCGAAAGTTACCAACAGTGTCTTTAAAACGTTAAATTTAAAAAGCACACTTCTTGAACTATTGAATCGTGTTCAGTTTCCTGACGATTACTTGAGCAAGCTAGTCGAATCGTTCTGACCAATTTAAGAACTCACCCGCGGTAGTGAAGTTTATAAACGATCCTCTATAGGCTAGAAGTTGAAGTCCAAGCTGATTTTCCTTCCCCGCAGGTAGTAGTCAAAAAGCAGGACAGTTCTTTTCAGAATTGAGAAGTCTCTCGTAAAATAAAATAAAAATCTACTCCGCGGTAGTAGAATAAAATAGCAAGACAGTTCTCTAAAAACAAAGTAGGCTACTCTACACAAACATGGTGTTACCGCAAACCATTGATGCCTCTCCATGCATTGCCTCAAATCCCGTATTATCGTATTCCCGTCAAGTAGTTGATTTTACATTTAGTTTGTTTAGGTTTTGCATACTATTGAAGATTTAACAAATACCTCCTCCAGAGAAAACAAGGAAATACAAATCTTCCCTTAAAATGTACCTTTGTTTTTACACGCACAGATTGTTGATGTCCACACGTTTTGATCACAAGCACCATTTCTCTCCAAGGTTTATTATTGCTTTTTGTTTTTTTTTCCATTCTATTCACTCCCGATTTGATTGTTTTTTAATCAACCATGAATATAAATAATAGGCCAGGCTTAAATCCCACGCCTTTGCAGTCATCCACAAACACACTAGGCAATATGTAATCATAACAATCTTTCCATTATTGTTATAATATGAAAAAAACACCGGTATTTGTGCACGAAGATCAGTTTTCCCACTTCTCAATCAGCGAGCAGATGTCCCCATTTTTGTTCGCTTTGGGCTTTGTTATTAAAAATCGCCATCGACCAGCATCTTAGAACTTGGAGGTCTATTACACAAGTTATGGGGGGTCGATGACTTCAAGAGGGGTCACAAGAAAGACCTGCCCACAAGTATTACGTTTCAAAAGCACTGGACACCTTCGGTAATTTATTTTCAAAATAATTGTTAGCCATAAAACTTATCTTTGTAACAAGCAATGGAGAGCTGTGGATAGTATAAAACATTGCGAAAACGGCTCCCCTCTGAGGTAACGAACTTTTTGAGAAAGAGGTAATGTCTCATTCAACAGATTAAGGAGTTTCAGGCCTGACGCATCTTCTAGACATCTGAAAGTACACACATTTGTGCAATAAAAGTGTTTTTCTTTCGTCCGATGACCAATTGAGTCAACATTTTCACAGATTTAATTGGTTGTGTATATGATGGGATACACCAAGTGAGAATACTAGTCTTTGACAATTATTACCAAAGATGTCTAGTGCCATTACCTGACAATTTTTTAATATCCATACCCAAAAAACATGATGTTAAGAAGCATTGTACCACAACAAAGGCCCTTCATTACGGTTTCTCTATTTCGACACCAGACACAATCACCATGACATGTACATTATGATACTATGCGCCACAACAATACCGTAGTCACCAACATTTGATAAATTTTACAAACAAGGTGTAATTGCTGGTTTATTTAAAAGCGAGACTTATGACTATCCGCGTCATACCTTTAACTAAGTCTTATTTGGCGCTGTGAGCAAGGGCAGGTGGAGTGATGAGATCATCGACTTGTTCCAGTGGACTATCGGCAAAAATTACTGCCAAGTCCCACGAGTATCTGGATATTTTGGGGAACATTTGGTTCCCAGCATTGATCGCAATTATTACTTCTGTAATGAAGATCAATGGTTACACTAACGCATTAGACTTGCACAGTCTACATACCTTTGAACGTCAGTCCTTCACCATCGTCTAATACTAGACGTAAAACGCCGATGAAACAATCTTGTCATTGAGAGACTTTGGGACGCTAGGTGGCAGCAAGCTTACAAGGTAAATTTCCATTGTTTACGTAGTTCTGAGCGTGCGCACGTGTCCGAGAACAATGGATTTTACCTGGTAAGTCTGCTGCCACCAAGCGTCCTAAAAGTCTCCCATTGAGAAGCACTTATCTGACAAGCGTATATAAACACGAAGTCCAGTAATTACCATTTTATTTTACACACATTGTCAAACGAAAACTATAGATCAATGCAACAAACTGGCTTCTACTAACCGTTGGTGCCAGTTTGCGTGACGAAGTGGGCGTGGCTTACAGTGGAGTTACGTCACACTTTAGGAGTTAGAAACCGGCAGGTAAGCACCCCCTTTGAACTCTACGTCATGACGCCAACTGCAGTGACGTCATTTAGGTATGGTCTAAAAGCCCTTTTAATTGATCTCTTTTATCTTAGAGATCAGTGGCCCTTATGTGTTGATGTCATAACGCCGCCATCTTAGAGGTAAAACAATGACAAAACAATGGAAAACATTCATCTTGAACGAGCAATCTTTTGACCCCTATATAGCCGAGGGCGCTCTTTCCAAATTAAGTCACGTGCAAAATGTCTATTGTTTCACCACAAGCACAGCGTATAATCAGTATTTGGAGCAGACGGCAGCCAATTTAAGAAAGTAATTAATTCTGGAAGCGGCAATCGGATGTGAGTACGAATGAGGACAACTGCGGTAGTTCCTTGGCCTAGTTTTTGAGCACTCTCTTCAGCGTGAATCGTTAAATAAATCAAGCTTACTGTAATAATTGGTTATCTCTCACAAATCTTGACGATCATCAGAGACAACCTCTCTTTTTGAGTGGTTGAAATACATCGGCATCCAGCAAGCCCTGTCAATGCCGAGACAAGCTTATAAAACAAGCAAAAAACACAGAAACTAAACATAAATCATCATAAAGGCAACTCTAGCCTATGTTTGACTAAGCCAGGATTTGCGTTGTTGAAAAAGGGGGAATCAAGTTTAATATGCAAGCGCGGCCGCAGTATGTACACAAGGATGCGAAAGCTATCTGGTACCATAAATTGTGAACCTTAACAGGGCGCAGTTAAATCCTTCCAATTTTGTTTCAAAGAAGTCACCGGTAACAACGTTCTTAAGAGGCCACAGTATTTTGCTCACAGTTAGAGTCACTTCTGGCATAACGTCTGAACCTATCACCCAAATTCAGGGAGCATTTTGACATGTCATTTCGACTTGTTGGTTACTCACTTGACTTGATTTATAGATTTCAAGGGAAGAATCCTATTTGCCTTGACTGCGGGATGGGAACAGTATCATCGGCGCTTGAGCAGTAGTAGATAATATCGCATGAAAATCTGATAAAGATAACATCTGTTTTTCTCCACCAGGCATAAGTATATGCCTGTCAAAGATGAAGCAATGGAGAGGCAAAGGGACCGAGTAGAAAGAGAAGTGGTTTAAACAAATTGCAACTGTGTTGCGTTTGAACTGAAGAGAGATTGTAGTGTAGGTGGTTGAGAGGCGGGTGTATTGTACCTGGAACTTATAAAGGGTTGCTCTGTAAAGATAACCCTGTGATACAGTAAGTTAAGCTCAGTCTATGTCACAGTTAAGGCAAGGAATTGATGCACAGTCGGCAACGGTAAGAATTTCAAAATGTCGTCGTCGGGGTGACAGTTAACTGGTTTTAGACGAGATTCGAGCGTCAGGATGTAGCCACCCTGACAAAGATATGTTTGTATTGCATCGAGATCTCTATAAGTTGGATGGCGTTTTTGGACAAGTGTATTGTAACCAACCGTTAAAACAGCTGCTAAGCCTAGATTATGTCTAGCTCAGAGGTGACTCTAAAGCCTAGAGGGATTGTATCTTTGATTGTACTGGTGACTGCATGGTTCCCGGCATTTGTTCTAATAAGCATACAAATTTGTAAACCATTGTTCTCCCTACAGCTATAATAATTTATCATTGAGTCTTTTTTCTTCTAAACCTTAGCTTAGACTAAGCTCTGCCTTAGGATCTGTTTGACATTGAAAGCACTTTGCAAAATTCACACTGCCCTAATCTTAACGAAGAAGCCTAATCAAGACCCAGAGCACCAGTCTAGGTTTGGAAAAGGCTTCGTATGAAATAGGTTTTACTAGAACTCGAAAAACTAAAATGGGTGTGGAATATATTTACAGTAAACGGAAATTACACCTGTAACTTAGAACGAAGAGTCGTGATTAAATGTTACTCCGTAAGATTGCTTACAACAAGTTCACTGAGCAGTAACACGGCACTTGAAACAGAGTAAGACAAAATTACTCGTGTAAAAACTGATCAGCGAAATTAAGGTTTGAGGATTCCACTGGTGCAAATGTTATAGGGCAATCTAATCATGCGTTACTAAACCATGTTATATTGTTGAATTGAATAGTTCTTTATTAATCTTGCTGGCGTATTGTTTGATTAAAAAACAAACCCGTAGGCGGACGAGCTAGCTGCAATGTGTGAACTCGGAACGCAACTAGTATCAGTCTACAGGCCTAAATAGACCAAAAGCGTAAATACACCAGTGTGATGTTAAAAGGCACTGGACACTATTGTTGATTACTACTCAAAATAATTGTTAACATAAAAACTGACTTGTTCACGAGCAATGGAGAGCTGTTGATAGTCTAAAACATTGTGACAAACGGCTCCCTCTGAAGTCACGTAGTTTGATTTCTAACTCAAATATTAAAAGACTTAACGCCTGAAGCATTTTTAAGGCATCTAAAAGCACACAACTTTGTTCAATTTTTGTTCAACTTTGTTCAACTTTGTTTTCCCTTCATTATTCTCTTGCAGCTTTATTAACTTGAGACTAAAGTTTCACGGGTTTGTTATTGAATGTTATTGGTTACACTTTCTTGTCCGAGTGGTGTCCGTTTCGCTCGTTTGTGAGTGAAAGTCAATCTGTGTCATTCTTTTGGAGTGAAATTCAAACGATGGTACATGTTTGGGGCTACATTTAGGTCAGGCTACATTAAGGGCTCGGGCTACATTATGGTGCCGCACAGTCGTCGAAGTTGCGAGAGAATAATGGAAGAAAAAAAAACACCCTTGTCGCATGTGCTTTGCTTGAATTCGGTAGCTTAGATGAGGTCTTGAATTCAATTCAAATTTGTAAGTTAAAAATGTCTTCTTTCTCAAAAACTACGTTACTTCAGAGGGAGCCGTTTCTCACAATGTTTGTATACTCCCAAAAGCTCTCAATTGCTTCGTTACCAAGTAAGTTGTTATGCAAACAAATATTTTGAGTTATTACCAATAGTGTCCAGAGCCCTTAAGCAGAGAAATAATTATATCGACATTTCCAATGTTCATGTAGCTCAAGCTTTGATAAGGTTGAAGTTTGTATAAAATATGAACAGGGTACGATTACGATTGCGTACAATAAGCGTGGAAACTGTGCATTGAAAAAGACTGAAGTGAAAGGCAAAAGTTATACCGCAAGTCAACTGTGCATAAATGTATGAGAATCGTTCTCAAAGGAATGAACAGTGGTTGATGGTCGAAGTTGCATTCATTGTCTTGACAGAATGAAGTATAAAGGCCCCATGTGTTCCAAGTCCCATAAGACATGTATGATGTTTGAAGGCTTGAGCGAGAGCTGCGGTTAAAGGCACATGACAAGATTTCACAAAGCAATAAATGAAGTCCATCGGATAAGACGGATGACAAAAATCACCATAGTTATTTGTGTTGTGACAGCACACTTTACTAAGAAACTACGATTGATATGCAGTTAAAGGCAGTGGACACTATTGGTAATTACTCAAAATAATTATTGGCACAAAACCTTCCTTTTGGTAACGAGTAATGGGGAGAGGTTGATGGTATAAAACATTGTGAGAAACGGCTCCCTCTGAAGTGCCATAGTTTTCGAGAAAGAAGTAATTTTCCACGAATTTGATTTCAAGACCTAAAGTTTAGAACTTGAGGTCTCGAAATCAACCATCTAAACGCGCCAGTTTCGTGTGACAAGGGTGTTTTTTCTTTCATTATTATCTCGCAAGTTCGACGACCAATTGAGCTCAAATTTTCACAAGTTTGTTATTTTATTATTGTCTTTGACAATTACCAATAGTGTCCACTGCCTTTAAGATCAATCTTGAGCTCTTTGTGAAATGGGCTCCTGGACATGCTTGGTAATAGTGTCAAAGACCAGTATTCTCACTTGGTGTATCCTAACACATGCATAAAAAACCAAATCTGTGAAAATTTGGACTCAATTGGTCTTCAAGTTGCAACTTGATAATAATGAAAGAACAAAGTAACCTACTTGTTGCAAAGTGTGTGAGCTTTCAGATGACTATAATAAAAATGATTCACGCGTAATGTCTTTTGGGGTTAAATTACCTCGTTTTCAAAAATTCGATACTTCAGAGGGAGCTGTTTCTTATATTGTTTGTACTCTCAACAACTCTCCATTGCTCGTTGCCAAGTAAGTTTTCTCGCTTACAATTATTTTGAATAATTACCAATAGTGTCCAGTGCCTTTAAAGCATATATAGGTAGGGTTTAAAGCAAAGCATCAGCAAAAGGTCAGGGTAATTTCAAAGGGAGACATCCGTTCAGCTTTCAGTGTTCTCTAATACCAAAAATAGAAATATCTGACAAAAAAGCCTGGGGCTTTTGCGCGTTCTTTGTTTTTTTGTTTCTTTACCGAGAAATTATATCAATGAATGTTCCTCAAGTCTGGAAAAAAGTGTTTAATTGATTTTAACTTCGTTTCAACAGACTCGGTTGTTCCAAGACTATACACTAGTATTCGTCCTTAAAAAAATCCCTTCTGTTTTTATTGTATTATTGATCAGAAATTGTTATCACCCACAGGTAGGTGTTTTTAACAAATTAATAATGTGCTTTTCGTTTCCTGGACCCTATTTTATAGAGGTGTTCAGCTAAAGTTATAAGCTTAACAAATTTGCTTTGAGAGGCAAAAATTGAGTGGAGCACCAGTCACAACACTACAATATTTGGCTGGGAAGCTGTTTCTGCTAAGCAATACTTTTTCGTGCTTAGCAAATTTATGTGCTTGAAATTGGGCCATGAAGATGACACTTCACCACAAATCATCCGAACACCTGAGTTTTCCATTTACACTTTCCAATTGACCTCCTATTAATTAATTAATATTTGGCATTATTCAATTTTGCATAATTTATTACACTGTCGCCAACTTTAAAACACATCCTTTATTTTAGTTCTCCTAGTCACCATGGAGTCTTTTTTGTGCAAAGCTTTAAAAATAACTATTATTATTTATAAAAAAGAGATAAAGACTGAGGCCATTTAAAACATGCTCAGCGGTCTATTAACGAAACGTCCATCCAATACCACCGGCCTGGTTTTATGTTTGATCAAAATCGCAGCAAAACAGCCGAAATACAATGACATGACCATAACAAAACATGATAATAAATACAGCAAAAGAATCTATACTTACATAAGATAAAAAGTCACACAAAGTGACTCATACACGGATGAAAACGTGGGAAAATACTTAGCACAGTATGCACGTATTCTAGGAGGAGGGGTGGGGTTGGTGCAGGCCTATGCATAAACTATGACGAGTTGTGTGTTTAGGGTTGTCAATAATGCGTGTTCTCCGGCTGTGCCCGTTAATACACAATCAAATTAAAACGTCTCTACGAATCAAGTCAAAATGGTTTTCTGTGCACGTTTCTAGGGCATCCCTTGTTTCAGCGGTTATCACCTGGACTCTATTTACATTGCGCATACATCACGCCCTCTTTCCTCATTGTATAAAAATAAAAAGGAAGTAAAAATGTTGAACCCCCCAAAAAACGCACTCTTAGAATTTTACGAAATTTAAGTGAGCAGATGATGACATTTTGCCAACCGCTTGTTTGGGGAATTCTCACAGTTTAGTTTTGCAAAATGGCACGCTCTCCGAATTGAGTGCCAATATTGATTAACTATCGATTAAAGTAATGGAAATCAAACAGATCGTTACCAAAGGCATATTTACATTGTGAAGCGAGTTCTATTTACCGTGAAAAAGTCAATTCTGTCTGTAATAAACTTGGAAAGGGGGTCACTGGCAACTGGTTTTAGTAATTGGTCACGGGAGTAAAACACAGGGACGCTCAGTGTTCCCAGGGGGGGGGGGGGGGGGGGTGTCCTGTGATTGTCCCTTCCAGGCCGCCCAAATTTCCAATTAACAGCGAAAACGCGAAATCAGCGAAATCCAAGTGTATTAAAGGCAAGTTATACCTTTTTGTGTACCAAATAATGAAGGGTTGAACCAGAACGTCCATGCATAAGCATTAGTTGTTCTGTTGTAGTCATTACAGATTATGCTTACTTTAAAGCCATTATACAATTTCGGCATACAGACAACAAAAAAATCACAGATTTACAAATAATTATTTACAGGGTTTACAGAAGGTAATGGTGAAAGACTTCTTTTGAAATATTGTTCCATGAAATGCTTTACTTTTTGAGAAAACATTAAAACAATATCAATTCTCGCTAACGTGAATTACGGATTTATTTGAAACACATGTCATGACACGGCGAAACGCGCGGAAACAAGAGTGGGTTTTCCCGTTATTTTCTCCCGACTCCGATGACCGATTGAGCCTAAATTTTCACAGGTTTGTTATGTTATATAGAAGTTGTGATACACGAAGTGTGGGACTTGGACAATACTGTTTACCGAAAGTGTATAATGGCTTTAAGGCAAAGTATACGTTTTAAGTTTTTGAACCGATCGATTGTGTTAATCCCATGTAGACGTATATTAACAAAAATACCAAGTGAACATTTCATTTAAAACCTCAGTTTGTGACTCGATTAGTCAGAGTTTGGTAACTCTACATAACATCACTCATTCTAGAACAATAAAAATTAACAGATGAAAAACTAGCCCATTTGCTTAAAGGCAAAGTAAACGTTTGCTATTTGGAATTATAAATGTATGCATACAATAAAACTGAAATGTAAAGAATTCATATTGGTCGCAATTTTAAGATATTGCCGAAAATCTCGAGCGAAATTAAAGTCCATCATACAGGAAGAATAATCACTAATGGGAAAACACAGTCTGAGAAGCGTTACTGCGGTAACGCTCATCTGGTTCAAATTTGGGGCACAAAAACTAATATGTTATTTACATGACCAGATAAGCCTACTTCGAACCGAAATGTTTCTCAAAATGCTCTGTGTTCTATTCCGGAAGCTGCTACATACTGAAGGCTTCTAACAATGTAATACCATTAACTTAAAAGCCATTGGACACTTTCGGTACAGAAAAAACAAACAAACCAGATTTACAAATTATTTACAGGGTTTACAGAAGGTACTGGTGAAAGACTTCTCTTGAAATACTATTCCATGAAAAGCTTTACTTTTTGAGAAAACATTAAAACAATATCAATTCTCGATAGCGAGAATTACGGATTTATTTTAAACACATGTCACGACACGGCGAAACGTGCGGAAACAAGGTTGGGGTTTCCCGTTACTTTCTCCCGACTCGGATTGAGCCTAAATTTTCACAGTTTTGTTTTATATATATAAGTTGTAATACACGAAGTGTGGGCCTTGGACAATACTGTTTACCGAAAGTGTCCAATGCCTTTAAGAGTGATTACCAAACGTATACATCCCCTTCAAAGACACAGCACCACCACGCATACCCTTCGTATCTCATTGCAACCTTTAACATTAACAGTAGATTTATTACCAATATCATCGGTCTGTTGCACACATTGTAAACGACTTTGACTGTGCACCACTGCTAAAACCAATTTTGGAATACTTAAAAAACACGCCCAATTTTCCAACATACTCAAAGAGACTAGCCAAGTTCAAAATGAATATATGTGCACCAATGTGGTAACCAATAGCTCATGTTATTTTAATGTGATTTCTAATAGGTGTTCAAATGCTGTTTCATATAATTTCATACCGGCACAGAGACAACGCAAACAATATGTAATCTGAGTTCACAAAGTACGATTTGAATTAGTAGATAATTAAAGATAACTCACCACACTGTTCACGCGCAGAATTTCATCGTAGATATCATGAACAAACACTTGTATCCAACGGCTGCGCAATCTTTGCAGTAGGATACATGCACGAACAACACACACAGAGTCAAGGACTGCCTATAACTCTTTTGAAAGCCTCGAGACTAGAAAAGCTCTCCTTGCTTTTGGGTAAAGGTCGTCTCCCAAGAAATGTTTGAAAGCAGCTAGCTCCCTTCACGGAGTACTTAACTTATTCAGCGATCCTTGCTCTGTGTTGAGAGCCTGATGTGCCGTGGCTTGTGGTGATGCTTTTGAACTACATGATATACTTGCACAAGTGGGTGATCGTTGGCACGCTATGTTCCCGGGTCTTTCAAAATCACTGTCGGTCGAACGAACTCGCTGTCGCGATAGAGCGTGCTGGCTGGCTGCGAGAAAAGCAAACAAAAGGGTCTGGATTGCTTTACCCTCAAAACGTACACGAGTTAGAAATTGTAACTGAGATGAACGTTGCAATCAAACCAGCAAAGGAAAAACGATTCACCATCAAAGACCATTGACTGATCGTGCGTTGAAAGTTAAAATATCCGCAAGAGAGCAGAGGGAGCGACTGCAGTTCAATAAAGCAAATGGCGACTTTATTGGTCTCCCTCTCTGCAGCCAGCAAATAGGCCAACCTGTTTGTAGCCATTATCTACGCAAGCTATTTATTAGGCTATTACATAATGCACTGTGATTTTTATGGGATATTTTAAGGCCACTGTCTATCACTGAAGTAAAGTGCATTGACGCCCGCCTTGGATTTAGCGTGGCAGTCACTCATTATACTTTGAAGGGGTTATTACTGATAAACGGCACGAACGATCGTTTTGTTGAGCCGATGTTGTTTTTTTCGTACGTCGATTCACGGGCTCTTTAGGCAGGTCTGAATACTTAGAGGCCATGTCAATACAAATCACCAAGAAAGAAAAAACGCAAAAGAAAAGGAAGAAAAAACAACAGTGGCAAAACTAGACTTCTCATTTGAAGGGGCAGTTGGAGACATAAAACATTAATTGGTTGAACAGAATAGAAAGAGAAAGAAGAAGAAAAACCAGTTGCATAACTAGACTTCTCATTTGAAGGGGCAGTGGGATACATAAAACTTCAATTGGCTGAACAGAATACAAAGAGAAAGAAGAAAAAGAAGAAAAACCAGTTGCATAACTAGACTTCTCATTTGAAGGGGTAGTGGGATACATAATACTTCAATTGGCTGAACAGAATACAAAGAGAAAGAAGAAAAAGAAGAAAAAACAGTTGCATAACTAGACTTCTCATTCGACGGGGCAGTGGGAGACACTATACATTAATTGGTTCAACAGAAGAGAAACAGAAAGCAGGAGAAAAACAACAGTGGCATGACTAGGAATTCTTATTTCAAGGGGCAGTGGGAGATATAATACATTAATTGGTTCAACAGAATAGAAAGAGAACGCAGAATAAGAAAAACAACAGTGGCATACCTAGACTTAACTCGTATGGGTAAAAACCAAAATTAATAGACTTAACTCATTTGAATGGGCAGTGAGAGATATAACACATTCATAAATACCTCAGACAGTTTCGCTATTCTTATTGGTGGAGAGCGCGTCACGTGGGGGTGTTTAAACCGTTTATAATGACCAGTGTTTATAACCGGTTGTCCTCGCTAGTCTTGATGCAAGACGTTTCTTGTTACGGGCGATGCCGGCGCTGTCGGTGAGTTGGCCGCGCTGTTTGTGAACAGAAAACCAACAAATATGCACCAAGACTATACGCGCATGCGCACGAATGGAACCAGAAAACACACGCACACGGACATCGTACATGTACATTCAACATGTGTATACTGAACATACCATGGAGGTGGAAACATACAGAGGGAATCAAATGGGAATCAAAGTTTGTTGAATCGGTTTTCAACTAGTGTTTTAAACCCGCCTGGTTCTTGATAATTTACATCGACTTCGTCTCGGTAAAATGATCAAGAACCAGGCTTCGTTGGGATTAAACCACTAGTTGAAAATCTCTTCACCACACATTGATTCCCTTATTAATTGGTTCAACAGAATAGAAAGAGAGAAGAAGAAGAAGAAGAAGAAGAAGAAGAAGAAGAAGAAAAACAACAGTGGCATAACTAGAACTTCTAAATTTAAGGGGCAGTGGGAGACATAAAACATTAATTGGTTCAACAGAAGAGAAAGAAGAAGAAACAAATTAGCAGTGGTATAATTAGAACTTCTCCTTTAAAGGGGCAGTAGGAGACATTTGGTTTAAAAAAAGAGAGAGAAGAAGAAGTAGAAGAAGACGAAGAAAAACAACTGTGGCACAACTAGGAATTCTAATTTTAAGAGGCAGTAGGAGACATTATACATTAATTGGTTCAACAGAAGAGAAAGAAGAAGAAACAGATTAGCAGTGGTATAATAAAAACTTATCCTTTAAAGGGGCAGTGGGAGACACTTTGGTTGAAAAGAAGAGAGGGAAGAAGAAGAAGAAGACGAAGAACAAAATACCAGTGGCATAACTAGGAATTCTAATTTAAGAGGCAGTAGGAGACATAATACATTAATTGGTTCAACAGAAGAGAAAGAAAGAGAAACAAATTAGCAGTGGTATAATTAGAACTTTTCCCTTAAAGGGGCAGTGGGAGACATTTGGTTGAAAAGAAGAGAGAGAAGAAGAAGAAGAAGAAGAGGACGAAGAAAAACAACTGTGGCATAACTAGGAATTATAATTTTAAGAGGCAGTAGGAGACATTATACATTAATTGGTTCAACAGAAGAGAAAGAAGAAGAAACAAACTAGCAGTATTCACTCTGGATTTTCGGCGATATCTCAAAAACTCGACCACATTTAAAAAGTAAAATTTTTACAAGTCACTTTTTTAATATACATCTACATTTATATTTCCAAAAAGTAAAGATAAGCTCTTCTTGCGATAAGTTACTATCTGATAAGAATAAGAGCTCCGAGAGGAGCTGTCTGACAAGAGTCATCGTACAGTTCACCAGAAAATGTGCCCATTTGATTAAATGTTCAGTACAGGTACCACATCTCTGACTAGTCGAGTCACAAACTGACAGAAAAACAATTGTGTACCACTGGCAAACAAAATAACACCTTGTAATTGTAACGTATACGTCTGGAAAGTGGCAGGCCTACTCTTAAGTTTAGGACAATGTTAACGTAAGGCGAGAGAGTATTAGTTTTCCCATTTGTTTTCATTCCAAATGGTGTTGTCCTTGAGTAACTAATCACACACACCCAACGACTTTACCCTCCGATCACCTTCAGATGGTTGGGCGGATAGCAGGGCCAAGGCAGCCCGCGTGTGCGACCCTTCCGCCTGCAATCGAGGGTGCTTCCGCTCTCGCAGAGAGTAAACTTGGCAAATGGGTTTTTCAAGAGCAGATTTGTTTGCTCTTTGTACGCGCGAAAACACACACTGTCACTGGTGACGCATCACTGATGTTAGAACTATATTGGGATGTCAAGTCCTTTGGTTGTTGAAGGCATGACTAACTGCCACCCCCTCAGCCTATCATTTCTAATCACTGAATAAAGTATCATGCACCATTAACTTTAAAAATCTAACACTTAGTTACACATCCTTAGTAATGACGGCTGAGTGATCCCCACATGCGTAAAAATAACGCGCACTCAATGACTTCGCCAATCACATCATTGATGCGCATCGACATTTACCTCTAAAAGAGTTTAAAGATTGATAAGCTTACACAACATTGCAGTTAACTTTAGGGGTTGGACTTTTAAAGGTAGTGGACACTTATGGTAATTTCTAAAAGTAATTATTAGCACAATTCCTATTTTGGTAACGAGTAATGGGGAGCTGTTGATAGTATAAAACAACGTGAGAAACGGATCCCTCTGAAGTAACGTAGTATTCGAAAAAGAAGTAATTTTAAAGAATTTGATTTCGAGACCTTAGATTTAGAATTTGAGGTCTCGAAGGCAAGCATCTGAAAGCACACACTTGTGCGACAGTGAGAGGCGTTTTTGTAAATTGTTATCCCGCAACTTCGACACCGATTGAGCTAAAACTTCCACAGGTTTGTTATTTTATGCACATGAAGTGAGAAGACTGATCTTTGACAAATACCGATAGTGTCCAGTGTCTTTAAATACGTTGGTATTAAAAACATACATAGAACATGATGTGATAGTAAACATAAACAAAGTTCGATTAAATTTACCTATATACTCTTAGTTGATGACCTCTCAAGAAAAAATGTATTGTACATTGCTTAAAGCCAAGTATGTAAAACAATAATATCGAAGTATTATACAGCACACGTATCTAAAAACAAGGTACTCAAGGCGCTTAGTTTACACACAGAAAAATAGGTTTATTTAAGTTATGAATTCTGAGACCAAACTATGTAGCACATTATAAGGGTTTACAAGGTGCTACGGCGCATATAGCAGCCACATCCAGTAACACCGGGCGAATCCCTTCTCTTTTCGATGAGTGCACTTTGTTCTTTTACAAACGTTATATAACACACGGGACCAACTGCTTACGTCCCACCTGAAGGACGAATATGTGTATGATTGCTAAGTTATAATAATTCAATGTTCAAAATAATGTTTTTAATGTTTAACATTTCACATTGCTGTCATGATGCAAACTGCTTTGTATAGCTTAAAGACAGTGGACACTATTGGTAATTGTCAAAGACCAGTCTTCTCACTTGGTGTATCTCAACATATACATGAAATAACAAACCTGTGAAAATTTGAGCTCAATTGGTCGTCGAAGTTGCGAGATAATAATGGAAGAAAAAACACCCTTGTCACACGAAGTTGTGTGCGTTTTGATGGTTGATTTCGAGACCTCAAGTTCTAAACTTGAGGTCTCGAAATCAAATCCGTGGAAAATTACTTCTTTCTCGAAAACTACGTCACTTCAGAGGGAGCCGTTTCTCACAATGTTTTATACTATCAACCTCTCCCCATTACTCATTACCAGGATAGGTTTTATGCTGATAATTATTTTGAGTAATTACCAATAGTGTCCACTGCCTTTAAATGTTGCTGAAACCTTTTTTCATGGTTTTAGGGGTATGGTCCCTTTGAAATAAAACAAGAAGTCAAATCAATACTAGCTAGAAAAGTAAGCCTTACTCTTGATTTATATTATGGCAATTGAAGCCCCACTCATTTCTACCTTTGCATGACAGAAAGAGAAAATATAACAACATTGTAATGAACATTGTTTTTAAGGATACCCTGTAGCATGTGAGTGATAGTTGCAGCTTTGAATGGTGCAGACATGAATACGGAGCTCTAAAAACCCGAAGCAATGGTCACAGGGGCGTGACCCATTTCTAAATCAGGCTACTCCGGAAACAGGTAAGAAAAAGTAGATTTCAGCTTAAACTCTGCATCAGCTCAGCCTTTTTCTAGGTCATTGTATATCAGAATGGGCCAAAATGTGTCAGAAATGGGTCTTATTGGCCCAGATATGAGTCATATTGACCCAGAAATGGGTCATATTGACCATGAAAAGGGTCATGTTGACCATGAAATGGCTCAGGCACGATACGATCAGGAAACCTGGTAAATTCGACAGTTGTTTCCAGAGAGTAACAGTTTCCAGGAAATCTCATGAACACAATTATTTCAAGTCGGCTAAGCACGTAGAAAAACCAGGTTGTGTTTGCCATGCCAATCCGTCAGACGTTAATATTTGCTTTATCGGGAGTGTATTACATGTCTTTTGCAAGCAATTACGAATGTAATTGTTCATCACGTTGTAAGACATGCAGAGCCTGTTCTTAAAACACAAAGACCTCGGGCTTGTAAGGTTGTCGCATTTGTTTTTTGATGCCGCTACAAGCGGCGTTAAATTACACGAGGGTAGTATATCATTCGTCAGGAACCCTTTCCGGATAATGCTGGAGATAAGAAAATATCCATTTACTTCATTTCTTGTCAACTTAACATGTATTGAACTTGTGTCGTGTAGAGTGTGTACCGGGAATGCATTAAAATGATTAAGAGGAACGAGAAATGAAGGCTAGGGTTCAGAGGTAACAAGACTTCTTGGGTTTTATTTTATTTTAATTTGGTCCTTGAAGACCACACATGTTTTTAACAGTTTTTTTCCGATTGCTTTTAAAGAGATTTCACGTTCATTGGAACCAATTGTTTTTTTCTTCATATAAAACAAACGTATGGAAATTTCATTTTCAAAGGTGGTATGCCGTTTTTTAATTTTTAGATATTGCCAAAATTCTTGAGCGGTTATATTCACGCATGGAAGAATAGTCTGTATGAAATACACAATCTGAGAAAAGTTACTTCTCATCAGATTCAATTTTGTTTGGATAAAAATGTGATATCTTTTTCCATAACCGCAGGTACCTCGACGTGAACAGGTTCTCAAAATGCATTTCAAAGTTTATGTTCTTCCTGGTTAGTTTTAATTGCCGTTAATTTTCAGAGTTATAACCAAACGTTAACAGACCCTATAAGTAGTACACAATACCATTATTTTCCATAAAACTATTTTAAACATTGCGCGAAATACCAATAACTAGTTAACTCTAGGCAAAATAAAGTTTTACGTCAGTTCCTAAAAAACAAATATTCATGTTGTGTTCTAGCCGGTGAGAATCGTCGAAAGTTAGCTCGATTATAGGAAATGACATCCCGGATGGTATGACGCAAGTAGTCTCAGAAAGAGCCGGTAAGTAACTTAGTGACGTGGCTAAAGCTTTTATCAACAATTCTCTGGTGGCATATAGAAACCTTGCTCCAACCTATATTATTCTAGACGCTCACTGAGAGAAAAGTTTCTTCCTAACGGTTGGCTTCATTGCTTTCATGTGATGATAGTGTACTGAATTCTACGATTTCATACTGCTGAAAACATGTTGTTCAACCAAAGCTTTGTTTTTATGGGTGCTTAGCACTCGGTGGTCAACAGTTGGCTAAATTTGTATGTCTCAATACAAGTTGTTTGTAGAGCTTTTCAACAATCCATCAGGTCAAGATGTCTGTTGTTTTTTAAACTCCGTGTTTTCCGTTTCAAAATTCACTTTCGAAATATTATTAATTCACCAAACGTACATCATTCAATCAAAGTTACAAACTTTCAGACATCATAAAAAAGACAGAGGCCCAATCCGCATGCAACATACAATAAAGTGCCATCATTTGTTTACCATTTATGGATATAAACATGGAGTCAGTACAAATAATTGATTAAATAAATAATAACACCAACATTAAAATAATAACAAACCAACATTGTTGCGTAAACAACGACGACGACGACGACGTCGACGACGGCGGCGGCAACAGCAACAGCAACAACAACAACCACAACAACCACAACAGCAAACAACAACAAAATCATCATCAACAACAACAACCTTAGAACATGTTGACTGATAACCGAATTGCAGTGTACATCTTTAGAAGCCATGCAGTTGTAATTCCTTTGGAATAGTTGACTTACTTCTCCGAGTAGAATGAAAGTCAAATTGTTCAGAACGATTTGCTCAAGCACACGTTTATTCTCAAGAGCACCAATCTCAAACGGAAGTGACTAGTGGGGCCCTGAAGTGCGTCAGCCCGTAATGCGCATTGGCAGGCCGTCCATGTTGGCAAAATCCAATAGAACTGACTGATGATCCAGGCTACATAGTCTGGTAACGGATTCAAGGTCTGGTTTCTGCTCTACGGGGTAAGTTGGTTAAAGATAGAGTACGGAATGGTGATGATAAAGAGCGAGAGCAGTGCATCACAAAAGCCACTGTAAAGCAAAACAATACAACCAAAGACTCGGGTAAAGTTGAGTTCACTAATACCAGTGCCAAAACCTTTGCCTCATTGGTTTCATCGAAAATGGAATAGCAAAATAATGTGTTGACATCCTTATTAAACATCAAACGCTGTTTAAAAACGTGACCACAAGCGTGGCCTTTGAACGTGACCATTGAAACGGGACCACAAAGTGTGGCTTTTGGAGCGTGATCATTAAAACGTGACCATGGTCAAGGTGATCATTGAAACGTGACCATTGAAATGTGGCTTTTAAAACGTGACGACTGAAACGTGACCTTTCAATCGTGACCACTGAAACGTGACCATATAAACGTGACATTGAAACGTGACCACTGAAACGTGACCTTTGAATAGTGACCACTGAAATTTGACTATTGAAACGTGACCAATGAAACACGACCAGTAAACTGTGACAGTTGAAACACGACCATTGAATGACCATAAGATCGTGACCATGGAAACATGACCGTTGAACCGTGACCATTGAAACGTGACAATTCAATTGTGACCATTCAAATGTGAGCAGTAAAAGGTGACCACAAGAACGGGATGTTACCATGCTGTGTTTGACCACTGTGTTTTTTTGAAAAATATAGGGTGGAACTAACTGTTTTCTTAAAAACAATATTTGTAATATTTTCCTCAATTTGAGTACCTGCCAAACGGTTTATTGGAAGTTCAAACGTTACGCCATTTCTGACGCGAATTTTTCAGTAATTGTGGTGACTTTACATCAGTCTATCCACTTTACAGCAAGTATATGTTTCACACGAAATAATGTATTCACCAGTTTACTTTTCACACTATCACAAGTAAATTTAAATCAGCTTATGAAAACAGTTAAGCAGTGATACTGTTCACTAAATTTATTTAACCATAAAAAGCTGTTAAAGTCTAAAATACAATTAATATACGCCTTGGCATATATACCACTGAAAGCTAGTATAATATGGACTATCATGACGTGCCATCTAAAATAATTACGATTTCAAGAGTCTTGCGTTTGTAAAAATTCTCTAGGATATTACGAATCACTTACTGCATCTTTTAACAGTAATTTTTGATTCACTTTGCTTCTATAAAATCCAAAGAACTCTACTCACACTCGCGGTCCTACTTGCTAGGAATCGAACCAGGTCCATAATGGTGAGAGACGAGCATTTAAATAAGCCACCCATCCCGCCCCAAATTCAAAAAGATAAGATTGTCTGGCTATGCAGCAATCTTTTTTGATTAGGCAAAGTATGTCAGTGTCTGGTGAAGTCGAGCACAGCATTTTATTAAAGAGTGTCTTCTGTGTTAAACTTATAAGTGAATACATATAAACCAATAAACAAGTGTACATTGGTGACCCACTCTGTAAAAATGAGTCAGATGTTGCCCAATGCAATATTAAGTTATGGACAGTTTAATGTGGAAAATGTGTTTTTCACAAAAATGGTGCAGTGGCTAATTTCAAACGGGAGTAACTCAGCAACGCGATACACCCCCAAGCTTAGACACATACCAAATTACTGCTGCTGATGTGTTCTTTCCAGCCATGCATATAACTCAATTCTTGAAATTGCCTACATGTGACTCACTTTCACAGAGCGGGTCACATTTGACATTAGATATTTCTCGAATTCCTCACCGCCTCTTTGATTTTGTCCACGCACACTCCGAATCGTCGCCATATCAGGCACAATTATAACGGGATCCGGAATCGGAAGATAGTATTAGCCCGCTGTATTATTAGGCGCTTAGATAAATCCAATCTACCAACCACAATTTATTAAAAGTACAACACAAACCGAAGAGCTTTACGAAAAGTACAGGGTTGCCACGATGCGTAAGCATCACTCACTTCACACCTATTTGATGACATGCCTTTTAAAATGGCGCTGCCCATAGGACACCATTTCTCCATTGCGTGTCTTTGAACATAAACCAGAGATGTCAATGTACAGCCACATGGGAACACGCTTCTGAAACATGTGCCGATGAAAGACCCAATCAGCATTGCATATTAAAAATAGGTCGTCTCTATAGATCTGGGCTAACGTGACGTTGGAATATATGTTTATAAGAAAAGTAATAATAGTGGCTCCTTATATAGCGCGCATATCCGTCACTCAGTGAGGCTCAAGGCGCTTTAACATAAAGAATTTCTTGCAAGATGTGGGACTACGTCTGAATTATGAGACCTACTTCTTTTACATAGCACCACGTCATGGTTAACAAGGTGCTGTGGCGCAATATGCAGCCAATCAAACCATGAACACCGGGCGTACCCATTCACTTTTCGATAAGTGCACTGGGTTATTTTACGCGCGTCACACGGGATCGACGGCTTTACGTCCGATCCGAAGGACGAAGCAACGGCTGAAAGTGTCTTACTTAGGGACACAAGTGTCACGACTGTGACTTAATAAAGGAACACGTTGCCTTGGATCGGTCGAGTTGGTCTTTGAAAAGCGTTCTGTAACCATTTCTTATAAAATTGGTATGGTTAGTAAGATGTTGTAAAAGTAGAATACAACGATCTACACAAATATGCCTCGAAATTGCGTGGTTTTCGTTTTACCTCGTTGACAAACACGGTCGGCCATTTATGGGAGTCAAAAATTTGACTCCCTTTAAATGGCCGACCGTGTTAGTTCGCGACGTACAGTGAAAACCGTGCAATTTTGAGTGATACTTGTGTGGATCATTATATTCTACTTTTAAAACATCTTTATAACCATATACATTTCATAACAAACGGTTTCAAACGCTTTTCAAAGACCAACTCGTCCGATCCAAGGGAACGTGTTCCTTTAAACCCACACTCTGAAACACCGGAATTCGAATTCTGTACTCTCAACTGCTAGGCCACGCCACTTCTTCCTTTACCTTGTAACGTAAACCTTTCTAATGCAATATCACTGCCCGCATTTTGCCTACCAAGGTTTGAAACCCATGAGAAGCCATAAATACAAAGCAAAAACAGACAGCCAGAGTTTGTGTCAAAGAAACACACATATTCAGAAAAAAAGTAACCAATCAATATATGTAAATTTTGTTTATTGAAGGTTGGCAGAAAAGGTTAAATTTTGACACAACATCTATTAACGCGATTTTTTTTTTACATTCGGCCGCCCATGCCAACCAGCGCGGTTTGTTTATCAACAATGAAAAGGCATTTTTTGGTAAAACTTTACGCAACCATGGGCGCCCACTCTCACCAAACACGTTTTAAAACTGTTTAGAAGTTCATCATGGACACCAAAATGAGACATCTTGAAACATTGTGGGTCTATTATAACTGCACTGTTTGGTTAAGTCTGTCTGAGTGTATACATCCAACCCAAACGGTGCTATTCTATGGTTTTGGCCATACCTTTTTATGACAAGTTAAGAAGTTCAGGATGAACACAACAACAGACATATCGAAACAAGGTGGATTTTATTATAATTGCATTGGTTGGTTTGAGTAAATCTGTCTGATTATACACCCAAACCCAAACGGTGCACTCCAATGGTGTTAGCAACAAGGTAGATACATTTCACTGTTTTGCTGAGGTAAATCAGTCAGTATACCCAAACCAAACGATGCAATTCTGTGGTGCTTTCCATATCTAAAAAGGTTATAGAATTTTGAATTTTACTCACCTCTCAAGTTCAAACTTGTGCGAACGCTGTTCCTCAGATGTCTTCAAATTTGCTGCTTCAAAGTGAGAGCTTGAAGTCTCTGTTTCAGACAGCGCCAATGCAGTTGCAGCACAGAGCTCAAGGTAGCAACATTTCAGTAACGATACCTCAAACTTTTCTGAAAACTAACAGAGAAAAAAAAACCACTGCCATTATGTTCTAAAGTCAGCTGAACCCTTTGGGAAACATTGTTTTGAGAGAGTGTCCGGTGCGGTTTGTGTTGGTCGAAATCCTATCGAGTTCGAGTCAGGATATCAAAGAAGAAAGACGGCAATTAACAATCAAAACGGAACCCCTATAAAAGGGACAAGTACATTTTGTTCTTTTAATAATATTAAAAAGTTATTTTTGATATCTTTATATACGAGTTTAAGTGAGCACAAACTGCAATAATATAGTATAAGCAGTTTGTATTAAAATAAAATAAAAGTTTAACTAACCGGTTTTTTTTAAAACTGGATCTTCTATAAACATTGACGACATGGCGGCTAGTTGCGCTCCCTCTCCCAAACCCCGCCCTCCCCTTGAAAATAAAGCACTTTCGATCTTTACACACTTGGCCGACTTCAACCGGCATTTTCTGACAAGATGCGGACCAGCTATACAAAACGTTAACAAAGAAACCCGAAATATTGACATTTAACACAGTCAGTCTTATCATTGAAGAGAATAACATATACATTATGTATAAAAACCTTTCTGATCTGAAAAAGCTAAATCTGGAACATCTATAATAAAACATTGTCAGTTGAATAACAGAACAATCAGTTGACCTATTTCGTTTTCTCAATAACACATGACAATTCTGGGTTGAAGACGGAATTTAAACTTATTCCGTCGTGGAGGGTTTACCTTGATGTGACGAATACATCCATGAAATGTCAAATCAGTGAAACGCCGAAGGTAGGTGTACTTTCGCATATCTATACTTTTGAAGGTACAATACGGGATTATACAATTTCAGAAAGCATGGAAGCACAAAAGCTTGCTCAGCACACAAAGTAGTGCACCAACCCATTATGGGTCTTGCTGACCCGGAAATTGTAAAAAAAGAAAAGAAAAAAAAAAGATTTTAACTCAGATTATGCGTCAGTAAAACCTGTTTTGAGGTCAAAGTAGACATAGGTTCCAGGTCATGACCCAGCAATGGGTCAAGACCAACCGCAACGGGAACCCGGAATACGGTTAAAGTTTGACCCAGAAGTTTTAGAGTGCAGGATCGTCCATACTACACGAGTTACAGTGATAACATGAGTCGTATTTGAGGGTCCCTTAATTTGTTTTGTTTAATTGCCAGCAAGATATAAAGTATGATTTGAGGACAATTCAAATCAAAGAATACAGCAAAAAAACGCGTGCAAAAATCTCACACATAAAAAATAACAAAAACCACCGAGATTGCGACGTGTGCTGGGGAATGGCATCTACTAATCCGTAAACAAATGCTAAAAATATGGTACAATATAAAAACATTACCTTCACACGAGACAAACAGTGGTTATATCGACTTAAAGTCCTCATCCTGAAGGGCTAGATACTCCACGCACAGCAAGACAAAACTTGTCGGGACCAAAAAAAAAAAGTGTTGTGTTCCAAAGCTGCTGCTAATAAGCCTAGCTACCTAATAATTGGTTGCACTTGTTTTAGCACTCGAAAATTTCCGTCCGATACACCAGTGGAACGAAGCTCTCTGGTTCAATCAAGGCAAAAGCGGTCACTTTTAAGCCCACTCAATTACCTCTGACAGAACTAAGCTTTAGATCGAGGAGGCTTTCGGATCGTCGGCTTGCTTCGTTCCCCAATCTGGTTGATCAATTCCACCCAGTAAATGATGTCTCAGGCCGGCAGTACATGTATTCGTTCGAAATATGTAACCGATTGAGGTTTAGAGGGAAAAAGGTAATTATGTGACAAAAATGCGATTGAGCGCGGCAAATAATACATCAGTACAAATATGCCGATGCAGACGGTCATTATGGCTGGTAAATATAGTGCTTAAATGTTTAAAAATGGCAGTATTGTACAATCTAGAACAAAATTGCAATCTTTACAACATCCTTTCAATACTTTTGACCTTAGAGGCACCCTCTTGTAATATAATTTTTGATTTTAATAAACATTTTAATCAAATTTAAATCACAAGGGAGACGATTCCATTATATGAAACTAACTGACAACTAAAAATATCCCCTGATATCAGTTAAAGGCAGTGGACACTATTGGTAATTGTCAAAGACTAGACTTCATAGTTGGTGTATCTCAACACATACATACACTAACAAACCTGTGAAAATTTGAGCTTAATCGGTCATCGAATTTGCGAGATATGAATGAAAGAAAAAAACACCCTTGTCACACGAAGGTGTGTGCGTTTAGATGGTTGATTTCGAGACCTCATTGTTCTACATCTGAGGTCTCGAAATAAAAGTTGTGGAAAATTACTTATTTCTCAGAAACTATGGCACTTCAGAGGGTGCCGTTTCTCACAATGTTTTATACCATCAACCTCTCCCTATTACTTGTCACCAAGTAAGGTTTTATGCTTATAATTATTTTGAGTAATTACCATTAGTGTCCACTGCCTTTAGCAAAGAAAGATACTTCACTAATATCAGCATCGGGTTTTATTCCAGGAACTCTTCCGTTTATCAGTAACCATGACTTACGGACATATTTCATCACCATGGCGACAGGACAGACTACAATTTCCCGAGCAACCCCGATGCAATCCAGCAGCATGGTCTAGACACAGTGAACAATAGTGACAGCCCAAGTGGCACTCAGTGACAAAACGTCAATGAAGTATTCTTGTAGAATGATAAACACTCGTTTTTAAAGCTGGTTTATTTTCCTCCCATACAACATACATCCTTTATATTATGTTTATAGGTTAGCAGGTTGGGTCCCCCTTTGTATTGATTTGTTAGACACTTTGAATCCCAGTGCAAGAGTGCTTCTCCGGGGACACATGAACTTTTGAGAGTGGGGAGGGGGCGTCTTCAAATATGCTTTTTCATCTAGACTGTTAGAGTCCATGACTTTTCTCGAGGAATGGTACCACAGATGCACTTTGGAACTGTTTAGCTTCTGGATAGATTTTAATCTTCAATCGATAAGAAACCATTTAACCTTTATTTAAAAATAGATTTACCTCATTACATTCCAGTATGGCATCGAAAAACCTATACTATTACCGTGGTCATAATGGACAAATTTAAAAACTATGTCCTAGTAATTTTTTTTCTTAAATAAATGGAAGAGTTAAAAATCTCCATATAACATAAGATTGAATATTTTCTTCCATTGGGACGAGTACAAATCATGCAGGAAGCCCGGGCTATATGGCTCTGTTGTAATTTAAGCTTGCGAGAAGGTCCCTAGTATCGGTACACCAGGCCGGGCCCAATTTCATTATAAGAGCTGCTTTAAAAGCAGAAAATATTGCTCAACGTTTTTCTGCTCGGCAAAACTAAGCAGGATACAGTTACATTTAATACATGTAAAATGTTATTTTATCTGGTAACCCTATTCTAGTAAGCATAATTTTGTGCTTGGCAACTTTGTAGGCTTAAGCAGCTAGCTCTCTATGAAATTGGGCCCTTGTCTTTTGTTTGAATGCTCTTTGAGAGACCGTCTCCGACCGACCGTAAAACAACCCAAGTCGGCCGTTTCGAGTTGAAGGTCTTTTTTATTACCCGTTTTTTATGAATTTCGGTGCATCACATGTTTTAAAGGGTAAGGCTAAATCCAAGGTAATACAAACCGAGAAAATGATATACCATGTGTTGGTATCTCTTACAATAATCTGAAACAGTCTTGGTGGTAATAGGGGTATTTGATTGAGCATGGCTCTGCTTACCGCCGAATTCCGCGCTTACGATCACGATTCCCCGCTTACGTGCAAGCGCCGAATTTCAGCGCTAGCCTTGTAAGCGTGGAATATCTAGCAACGTTGATTACGCACGCGCGCAGAAGCCAAAATTCGCCGCTAACCCGTGAAACTAGATTGACGTATACGCCTCTCTTAATATTTATGCATGAGGTACGTCACAATGCTAATCCAAAACGAGGCGATGGGCGCAGCTACTGCAAGTGATGGGGGGGGGGGGGCGTGCGCCCATAGCCTCATTTTTGGTAAGAATTATGACGTCATGCATAAGTATTAAGAGAGGCGTATAAGCACATGATTCCCTGCTTCCATAAGCGCCGATATCTGTGCTTACGGTAAGCAGAACCATGAAATTGGGCCCAGATGGTATATGCTCGCTGTATTAAGCATGACCTAGTTCGAGCATACCCTCTCTTTCATGTTAACAATTGTTTCTCTGACTACAAATAACCCGAAGTCAAAGTCATTGAGTCAAATACAGTCAAAAAGCTGTGTCAAGGTAAACCGGCACCTCGGCTTCTTTTTAAGGTGCAAATTCACCCAAGCGTTCTCTTTAACGCACCAGCTCCCCTTCACGGGTATTGCTGTTAAACTTCCTGAATATGAGAGCGTTTGAACATCCATCTGCAAACTTCTTAATTCGTTTCCAGCAGGGGACATCTGTTTTTCAAATTACACATTGTTAGAGTATAGAAATGCGGGCTGTAGTGTTGGGAGCGGTACCAGTGACACATCAATTGGATATTGATGAAAGGTGTTCAACATAGGCCCCTTACCAAAAGCTGTTACTGCTATTAACTTTCAGAGTGATTACCAAGCGTATACATGTGTACCTTCCCTTCAAATTATGTTTCTACACTGTAAAAACGCTGGGTAAAAATAATTGGGTAAAAATTTGTTTACCAACTTTTGGTGAATATTGATCACTTTGTTGGTACAATTTGAAAATATTTAACCAACTCATATGCGTTGAGTTGGTCAACGCTTAAACTACCATTAGTAGGGTAACTGTATCTATTTATTGGGTAACTAGTTTAAGCCCAACTGAGATGGTTGATGCCACCCTAGATGTTGGGACTTTGGGGAAAATTGACACCATCTCTTGGTGAAAATATTTTGCCGTTATTTATTGACCAACAGATGGTCTACTGTTCTCCATCCTATTGGGTGAAATGCCTATAGGTTTAAATTACCCAACCGAGATGGTTGATGCCACCCTACTTGTTGGGACTGTGGAACAAATCTATACCATCTCTTGGTGAAAATAATTGGCCGTTATTTATTGACCAACGGATGATCTGTTGTTCTCCATCCTATTGGGTGAACTGTAGACTTAGGCCTACCCAACAACCGATATGGTTAATGCATCCTTACTTGTTTGGGAGTGTGGAACAAACTTACACCATCTGTTGGTGAAAATGGCCGTTATTTATTGACCAACGGATCTCCATTCTATTGGGTGAACTGTCTGTTGGTTCATATAACCCAACCGAAATGGCCTCCCAAGTTGTTGGGATAGACTTACAACATTATTATGTGAGACTAAAATCTATAAGTAATATAATAATAATCAAAGCACTTATTATTAGCGTTCTTATGCAAAGGTATCGCAACGCTTTACATTAATGTATTATAATGATTGTGGTAATTACATTTTATAGTGCGGCCACGATAACTTGGATGTGTTCCAAAAAATAAGTAAATATCTTCTCTACGAGATGGGAAAATCTCGAATTTTTGCACTTTTTAAGTGTTTTTTTTAACCATCAGATTGGGAGACTGCAGTGGAAAATTCCAATGCCATCACACAGCGTGCCAAACAAAGCGCGCGACGCGCTTTGCCGCCGACTAGCTGGTGTTAAAAATAAAAGCAAAGCCGTACGTATATTATGTACTTGTGTAGCACTAGTAGAATGGAGGCGGTCATGGTGGACAAGTCAGTTGGTGAGTTACTAGAATCATGGGGAGTAGGACATCTGTTGAATGTTTTTGAAGGTATGTATCAGCTGAAATCATAATCTAGTATTGAAATCTCAGGCTTACCGTAACACTAGCACTGGGCTTTTTCTGATATAACGTGTAATAAAGCCTGTCACAATCAGCCGCGTTTGCCCCAGTGTGTGCTACTACGGTGTAGTATGTAGGTATTCGTTACTGTGTAGAATGTGTAGAACGAAAGCAAGCATGATCTCCACACAGTGGGCAGTACAGTGCAGTGCCGCCATTGGATGATTCAGATAGTGAGTGTAACAATGTCAGACGTCAAATCGCACTGCCATAATGGCCATTCTCTGATGGGGAAAAAGTTAATTCAATCTGATAAGTGATATTGGTTTTATTCTTCTGTTCTGTTTTCCTTGATTTAACCACGGTTTATCACCCATCAGTCACTCAGGACAGGGTTCTTTTTGGTTTGTTTGGAGGAGGGGGTTGGGGTTGGTGGTGGGGACATTCCCCTTTATTTTCAAAATTAAATTGTCCAGTTCAGACAATTTTCATGAAATTTGGTACAACTGTGCCTTCCACCTTATTCTATATAAATCATTCATCCCTAACTTTTAGTGCTGTTGAACAAAATCTTAAGATGACCAATATTACTAATAATGAAATGTTACTCCAACTGTCCTAAGCGTTATAATAATATGGGCCAAGGTAAATTTTTTGCCCATTTCGTGTTGTAAAAAATAGTAATTTTGGGTAAAGTAATTTGGGTAAAGCAATTTTTACCAATTTTTGGTGAATATTGATAACTTTGTTGGTACAATTTTTTGAAAATATTTACCCAACTCATCTGCATTGAGTTGGTCAACTTAATTAAACTACCATTTGTTGGAAACTGTATTTGGGTAACTAGTTTAAGCCCAACTGAGATGGTTGATGCCACTCTAGTTGTTGGGACTTTGGAGAAAATTTACACCATCTCTTGGTGAAAATAACTGGCCGTTATTTATTGACCAACAGATGGTCTACTGTTCTCCATCCTATTGGGTGAACTGTCTATAGGTTTACATTACCCAACCGAGATGGTTGATGCCACCCTAGTTGTTGGGACTTTGGGAAAAACTTACACCATCTCTTGGTAGAAATATTTTGCTATTATTTATTGACCAACGGATGGTCTGTTGTTATCCACTTTATAAGTAAAAAATATCAACCCAAGTTAGTGTATGTTCATAATTTTGTCCTACATAAGTAGGCCTATCTTTTTATGTAATTTTTGTACGTTTTGTGGCCAAATTACATACAACTTGGCAGATATGTTTGATTTGACAATTTAAACAAATGACTATCCAAACTGTTTTTCTTATTCAGGGGTCGGGGTAAAAATTATCTTTTCCCTTTTTTGTAAATAAAATATGTAGGCCCCTATGCCTATTTTCAGAGATTCAAAATTCACCAAGGCTACAGTTTGGGTTTACAAAAAAAATAAAAATGAAAATCCCATTTCTACACCCTTCCTAAACATGAAAAGTATTCCTTTCATACTTAATGTTAGTTATTCCTAAATCAAAATCAAACTTAAGCAGTTCCTCGTCCCTACCTGCATCCCTTTTCATGTCCACATGGTGGATTTTTATTTTTTCAGTTTCTATTTTTTTTTAAATGTCTAAAAATGAACAATTCCACATTTGAAAACATCAAATTGAGCGAAACCTTTGATTTGGTCATGTTTCCAACAACACTGTAGCCAATGAAAGATGTAAATCAGGTGGTCAAAACATCTTGAAAAAAATAATCAAAATGGGTTTCTTCCTTCCTTTTGCCAAAAAACCTGGGACTAGAAAGTGTTTTGTAATTTTAAGTGCAGCAAACATTTTTAGTTCGTAAATTTGCTAAGAAAAACATTTATGTTCATTTTACAGAGAATCAGATAGACAAAGCAGCTTTGGAGTTGCTTGACGAGGCATCAATACAAGAACTGATACCAAAGATTGGCACCCGACTCAAATTTCTAAGAGGTTGGAGATCGGAAGTAAGTTGTGTCTAGCTATCTTCCATCCATTAACTGGTCGCTATAACATGGGTTTCACATGCTTTAGGTGTCTTACACTTTTTCCATGTTTCACATTACAGTTGAGAAGAATAATTTAGCACTTCTAGTTCTGCCGGTACTACTTGGAGGAAGGGCTAAAGGCAAGTCTGGTGGACGGTGTGCTTTAGCACAGAGCTTGACATCTTTCATCCACCTCAAACCGGTAAATTGGATATAATTGAAGGTTTTCAACAGTTGCTAAAGTTAACAATTAATTTGTAAAGTGAAGCAAGGTAAGGCGATGCAAAGAAAGTTGAGCCATAGCACTAGCATAGCATAGCATAGCAGGCAAGGCAAAACAAAAATAGTATAAAGATCAAACATTTACGGATTAGTTTAAACCTAAACATTTACTAAAAGTATACAAAAGGTTCAAACTAGTACATATCCTCCTGGGTTTATTTTCACCTTAGAATTTTTTTTTTCTGTTTTGAGTAGAATGTTACGGCTTGTTCCAGTTGCATAAAACTAATGAACATGAACAAAATCACTGATAACACCGAAACCTTATTTTGCTGTTTTCTCAAAAATATGTTTAGCTAACTAGCTTGATAAAATATTCACTTAGTTATTGTGTGTTTCTTGAAAACTGGACTATTGGAATGAATATACTTCTCCAAAACCAATGATGTATCATACCTTAAACTGAAGTGTTAGTTGTGTCGCAACCTTCCTTAAAGATTCACAATAGATTAATTTAACTGCTTAAATAAATTTGGTTTTATATTTTCTTCAAGGCTACAACCAACATCGAGCAGTATCTGGGGAACATCAGTGAGAAGGACAAACCACAGCCCTACATACTTGGCCTCTTTACTGGGAACAAGTTGCTGCCAAGCCAGACATTTGTGGTAATTGAAAGGCGTGCAGTGGAGTCTTCTTCATTGCTTGATGCAGTAGACATTGCTTTTAAGGCGCATTATGTGCTAAATCTCAGTTATCAAGTGTCTGTTAAGGCAGTCTGGGAATTTTTGCAGTGTGTTGTTTACAACCTGCCAGGAACCGCTCGCCCAGCAGTGCGCGATATCAGAGCTTTTCTGATGAATCACACAAAAAATTCTGCTCAAAAGTAATGAAAAGCACTTCTTTGGTTTTCAAAGACTAATGGACGCCAAATTTCTGTAATTTTCAAGTTCCTTGTTCTCTAAAAATGTTCAGTTATCTCAGGAATAATTTATCAGGCTGATTTAAATCTAAACGTTTACCAACTTCAGTAGTCTGATGTTTTCAATCAGTTTTTTTTTTAAGATTCAGGATCATTTAAGTTTCAGGATCTCATGACAAATATATAAGTTAAATTCATTACAAGTTTGTTTTCATTTTTTGTTTTTTATACATCAGTTTAAAAAAATAATGGACCCCAAATTTCTGTAATCTTGTTCTCCAAAAATGTTACTGGTTCTATAAAGATGGGTATGATGTCGCAAAAGTTGGATTGCTCATATAAGCTTCAATTTGGTATTATACAAATAACATTGTTTGGAGGATTGTTAGATGATATTAGTTCCCCAAGGAAGTTGACAAACTACCAAGTACTTCATCAACTTCCAACCCATAAAAACATGTTATTATTATTTTATTATACCTCATACATATTCAGTGACAATAACAACGTCGTGTTTATCACTACTGGTTCGAACATTCTTTAGCAAAACAACATTGTAAAAACTCATCCAATTCAGTCACTGTATACTGCTCCACAACTTTCACTTCAGTATTTGTTTAATACCAAAGTAGTGCAAGCTAACTTGAATTACTTTTTGAAATGATAAAGCATCTTTATTATCCTAGTAAGCCTATTTCCATAATTTATAACAAAATGCTTGGAAAATGCTTTTTTTTGCAAGTGTACATGGCCAAAAACACTAGCATTACTTCCTTTAGAGGATATGATAGTCTTTACAGTATGAGCATGCGCACTTGCCACATCCAATCTTTTTCACAAATATTAAATCATCTCAGGAATAATTTATCAGAATGATTTAAATTTAAAGTTTTACAAACTTCAATAATCTGCTGCAATTAGTTTGTTTCTGATGATGTACCAATCATTTGAGTGTAAGGATCTCATACCAGTATAATAGTTAATTGTTGTCATGTTTATCAAAAGAGTGTATCATTATAGTTTGTTTAAAAGGCAGATTTTCTGTGCTAGCAAAGTAAGTGAGAAATCCTTCATTACCTGAAGTGTGTACACGCACAAGTAGAATAGTCTTTGCTAACCCATAATTATGCTTACACAGGCATAGAATATTCGTCTAGTGTAATTGCCAGTATTTTGATTAATGACGGTAAGCAGTGTCATTAAATTGGGCTCTGTCTTCACAGTTAATCTAATCGATGGCATAAGATTCCTCATATATGCAAGTAGTTTTAAACTGAACAGGTATGTTTTTACTCTTGCCTGCTTTGTTCGTTTGTACAGAGAAGGATTTTATCCAAATTGGTTTGGTGTTTAAGAGCTCGAGATTGACCATATATTTTGTTATCAAAGAAAGTTATTATGTATAATTTTGTTAAAAAATGTCATACAAGACTTATTAAAACTCTTGTAAATGATGGCTTTCATGTTTAACTGTCTCTATTCTGTTGCCCCCTTTTTGTAGGTAAGGTTTACAGACCAACGTTTGTCAACAGTGCATCATAAATACCAATTAATGGATAACAATTTTACTTGTATGCTAAATTGATTGGTAAATAAATTACCAACAAGAAGTTATTGTTTGTCTATTCACGGGTACTACTGAAAATCAAAGATCATTTATTGGGAGAAAATATATAAAACACATTCAGTAACCATTTTACTAAGGCAATAATTACCATGAATTGGTTAAATTGGTTAAAACCATTTATTAGTAAAAGAGATTTAACCAACTATTGGAGTAGTTTTCTAATTTACCAATACTTGGTGTAACTATATTTACCCAATGATTGTGTAATAATGCAAATATAACCAACTCTTGGGTGAATACAAAAAACCAACAAAGTAGTAAATTTATAACCATCTGTTGGTAACTTCGATTTAACCAACTAGAGGAGTTCATTTTAAAGACCAACAATGGTGTAATTACATTTACCCAATATTTGTGTAAGGTAAATGTAACCAACTTTTGGGTGAATAAAAACGACCAACAAAACAGTAAATTAAATTTAACCAACCAAAGACCAATTATTGGTGTAATTTAATTTACCCAATAATTTTGTAATACAAATGTTACCAATTCTTGGGTGAATCAAAACGACCAACAAAATGGTAAACTAAATTTAACCAACCAAATTTAACCAACCAAATTAAATTTACCAATGGTTGTGTTATTCAAATTTAACCAACTCTTGGGTGAATAAAATACAACCAACGAAATAGTGAATTAAATTTGACCAACTGCAGGGCAATTGTAAGTAACCAATTATTGGGATAAACTGTTTTTCCCAATTAATGTTAAATTGCAACACCCAACCTCGATGGGTAACCAAAGACCAATTGCGTGGGCAGTTGGTATGCTTCCCAACATTGGTCTATGGGTTGGTCTCTCATTGCCCAATTTTTTTAAGAGTGTATTCATCATTACTTTATGGAAAGCCGGCCAGAGTTCTGGGTCACTTTGCTCCGGAACCTGGTCCGAATAATTCCGTCATGTATGACTGAACTTTAAAAATTCCCGGGTTAAAAACTAGCCCAGGTCTGTATGTTCCAGGAGACGTATGTATATGGGTCAAGCTGACCCAGAAACGGGTCACGTAAAATTGGATTTTGGGGTTCAGCGTTTGGGTGACCCAACTTTTTTGAAGGTCTCAAAAGAGGGCGCTAACTGAAGAAGTTTGTACACCGTTTGCCATAAGGGGGAGAGAATCTCCGGTGGGGGAGGGGCAGAATCCCCTGCCACAGGCTTGCACACAGGTTTGCTATTTTATGCATATGTTGAGATGCACCAACTGAGAATACTGGTCTTTGACAATTACCAAAGGTGTCCATTAATTGTCTTTAAAGGAACACGTTGGCTTGGATCGGTCGAGTTGGTATTTAGAAAAGCGTTTGTAACCGTTTGTTATAAAATGCATATGGGTAGAACGATGTTGTAAAAGTAGAATACAATGATCCACACAAACGTGCCTCGAAATTGCACGGTTTTCCTTTTACCTAGTCGACTGACACGGTCGGCCATTTATGGGAGTCAAATTTTTGACTCCCATAAATGGCCGACCGTGTTAGTTTGCACAGTAAAGGGAAAACCACGCAATTTCGAGGCCAATTTGTGTGGATCATTGTATTCTACTTTTAAAACATCTTTCCAACAATATGCATTTTATACAAAACGTTTACAAAGCTTTTTATAGACCAACTCGCCCTATCTAAGGCAACGTGTTCCTTTCAGTCACGTCCTGATTCCTGACCACTGCACGTCGGAGAAAAAACCAGAAAAGGTGTCCCAACCTCCGACATGCCGTTTGAGCCAGGGATTGACACCCTACTGTTTGAAAGTCAATGGCTGGCCTTCAGTCACACCATGCAGTGTGTTATTAGCGGTTTTAGAAAACTTTCTGTTGCAACAATAGTGCACCACCGTGTCTAGTTTTTCTTCTTTAAACTATGTCACTCGATTCTACAGCTGTGGTATGCGGCCTACTGATACGCTGTTTCTCACAAAAAAAATTCTTAACAGTAGCATTGAGTTACTAAATTGTAGTACTTTAAGAACAACTGGATATTGCTTTGCCTGTTTTATTTTTTATTTTAGAAGGGAAGTTTTCTCAATGGGAGAAATCTTCACAACGAAACATTATCGTCAGCTTGAAACAATCAATACGACTTGTGGACATAGAAACACATTGATGATGTGATATACGAAACCGAACACTGAAGTGTTTTACACCGAACAGTACATAGTTTCTACCCTGCCTGGTCAATAATCCACGTTAATTACAAACCACGCTTACACACGGACACGACACTTTGACGAATAAGTACTTGGTGCAAGCTTTTGTATATGAGTAACAGAAACTTTACTAAATGGTGACGATATTGATTTATCTTTTTCTTGTATAAAGTCTTCCTATATTCTGAAGAAAAGGTTGGTGTCCAAATCTATACGGGAGGTTGACACGGGCTTGTCCATCAAATACAAACTGCCAATCATCCCACCTGGTTGCCTTAGGAACCGAACTACTTGAGGCAGATTGTACCATAGCCGGAAACCCCTCGCTGGTTGAGGGCACAACCTACTAGGTTTGATGCAAATACTTGTAGACAGTTCTTTTGTAAAAGGGAATCATGAGCATTAAAGGGACTGAATATATTGGTGAACTACTCAATAACAAATGTTAGCAACAGAACTTACTTGGTAACGAGCAATGGAGAGCTGTTGATACAATTTTGTGAGAAACGGTTCCCTCTGAAGTTAAGTAGTTTTTGAAAAAGAAGTAACTTCTCACTCAATATTCATATACGTCATGCCTGAAGCCTTCTATAATAGGCATCTGGAAGCAACCAGATTTATGCAACAAGGGTGTTTTTCTCTTTCACTCTTCTCTTGCAACTTCGACGACTAATTGAGCCAAACATTTTCACAGGTTTGATATGTTATGCATATGTTTGGATACACCAAGTGAGAAGACTGGTCTTTGACACAAAGGTGTCCAGTGGTCGATTTCACCAAATTGTTCCTAACTTAGGATTAATCTTAGGATTGGGACGAGTTAAGTTCCGTGTCTAAAGGCGACAGGACGCATTGAACCCATCCTAAGTTAGGACGGGTAACTCGTCCTAACTCGAGATATGATTAATCGGCTGCAGTTCTTTGACAATTTCCAGGGGTCGATTTCACAAAAAGGTAGGACTAGTCCTAACTTGGGACTAGTCCTAGGAGATGTACAAATTGCATTGATAGTCCTAAGTTAGGACGAGTAACTGGTCCTAACTCGAGATAAGACTAGTCCTAACTCTTTGTGAAATCCACCCCAGTGCCTTTAAGTTGCACTGCGTCAGAGCCTAAACGGACGCACCTGTTTCGACAGAAGTCAACGTCCACAAGGACGTTCCACTGTGAAACTGAATGATCAACTATTTATACAATCTCTGGCGGGGGCTAATCAGCTACAGCCAGGGAAAACATTCGAGACGGGCTGACGTTTATTTAAGAAATGAAGTAACAACACCATTTACGGAGGGCACTTCGATACGTATGACAAGTCATCACGATGTAGCGGTTCGATCAATCTTCGAGTCGCGTTTCTTCAGGACGAGGTGCCCTTCGTTGTTACGTCTTCTAGTGTTTATTCTAGAAGAGAGAAGGTCTTAGTCTAATGAAATAGAGATAAAACAACACAACATCGGATGTGGATGTAATATTGATACATTGCTGTCGTTACGCCTTTTACAGCGATATACTGTTGATTGATGGACGAGGGTTTAAACGGTCCGTTTCGCCAAACATGAAAATAAATATGAGACGTGAATTATTTACGGGGGGGGGGGGGGGGGTTGGTGTACCGAATAGTCTGGGTTGGATGAAGAACACGTTTATCCAAAATGGGGCCATTGACACTTGTTACACTACCTTTACTGACAGTTATTTCATTTTTTTTAAAGTGGTATTCATGACTAAACAAAGCAATAGAAACGTACATCAGGCCAGTACTATTTGTTTTAGAAATCAGGAACACTGGGGCAAAAGCCTTCTTTTTGTTGATAGGAAGAGCACTGCGTTCTTATACGTAAGTTACACAACACACGGGACCCACGGCTTTACGTCCCATCCGAAGTACAAAGCATTGTAAGGTGTCTCGACTGAGATTCGAACCCACACTCTGCTGATCAGACACACCAAACTGCAGTCCGGTGCTCTTAACCTCTCGGACACGACACGCCACACAGAAGGTCCATTATTAGGCTGCCTTCTTCAGCGAGTCAAGTTATCAACTTTCCTCGTCAAACTGACGGGATGCGTTCTTATGAAAAAAAAAAACACAAGCATTTGCCAAAGCTAAGATGCCACTCACCATCAATTTAAAACTCTTCAAGGCTATTATTGTATAGTAATAACGTGTCCCAGTTTACGCCATCAATCCAAACATAAATCCATTGCAAGACTCGTCTAGGCATGTTACTCTAAAGAAACATCACAAAGCAATATCTCACGGCAGGTAAGGGGTGAAATTCTATTGCCCTGCTTGAAGGATGTTATCGTATTATTAGTCTTAGTTCAGCAAATGGTTTGGATAATCGATTGTATTCATGTTTAGGGAGATTTGTCGCTTTACCTATTATTGTGCAGATTGTGTGCTAGATAGACCTAATAACTAGGCTCTTGGGTGACATTTTACTCGTATTGGAATTGTGGGTCGGAAACCAGAGGTGGGATACAAAATCGGTTTGAATTATTGAACTTATTTCTCGCGAGTCCACGTAATCTCAAAATGCATCATTGTAACAGTTAAGACGGGTTCAATGCGTCCTAACGTCTAAGTTTACGGAACTTGATTCGTTTTAAGTCCTAAGATTACCTAAGTATAGGAAGAGTTCGTTGAAATCAATGGCTGTTTTCTGATCATTTCCGACCCGGTGTGTTTCAGTATGTGGCACTGTCTCGACACTGCCAGTCATTCAGGGTATCGTGATTTGTTAGCTAAATAAACTCAAACACGCAGACAGAAAGTCACACATAATATACTGCAAAGTACAATAACTCATAGCAATTTTGCCGCTGCCATATAATATCATTACCAGCAGCAAAATGAACCAAGCTTCCATCCGAAGGCCATGTTTACGAAATACACACAGAGCCATCATAGTCTGATGTGTGTGTCGATCACAACAATGAAGGAATTTATAGCAGACTATGTGCGCATCCTTCACTCATTAAAGATCGGTTACTGGAGCAGATAATTGGAAGATTCCACTCTGCTTGGAATGCATCCATCAATCGAAAACCTTCAGCCCTAAACATTCCAAGTTTAAAGGCAATGGGCACTATTGGTAAGTATTCAAAATAGTCGTTTGAAGGAAAAATTACTTGATAACATACAATGGAGAGCATGTATGGTTAAGATAGCATGTGAGTATCCTATCCACGAAAAGGGAGGAAAAGAGAAAACTGGACTAGAAAAAAGAGGAAAAGATTCTATTCCTATACTTTTGTACACAGAAAGTGAAGAAAAAAAGAGGAAAGTCAAAACCAAAAAGAAGAAACCAGCTGAAAAGAGGAAGTCTCGCATGCCTGTTAAAAATAAAACATTGTCCTCTGAATGCATCCGTCAATCGAAAACCTTCAGGGCGGCTTTAAACATACCAAGTTTAAAGGCACTGCCGTCGATTTCACCACACTCTTCCGAATCTTAGAACTTAGGAAAAGATAAGTTCCGTATCCGTAGACGTAGGACGCATTGAACCCATCTTAAGCTAAGACGAGTTACTCGTCCTAACTTGAAATAGGATTAATCCTAGCGTTTCATGAAATCGGCTGCTGAATATACATTAAACTACCTTTGGTAACGAGCAATGGAGAGCTTTAGTATAAAGATATATTGTGAGACACGGCTTCTTCTGAAATAATGTTATAGTATTTGAGAAAGAGGTCATTTCTCACTCAGTTAAAAGACTTCAGGCCTGAAGCCCTTTTTAGGCATCTGATGGCAAACAAAATTTGTGGAACAGTGGTGTTTTTCTTTCATAATTTTCATGCAACTTCGATGACCAATTGAGTCAACATTTCCACGGGTTTGTTATTTTATGCATACTGTTGGGATATAACACGTAAGAAATAGTGGTCTTTGACAGTATCCAAAAGTTGTCCAGTGCCATTAAAGGAGCAGTGTTATTAAGCTCAACGAATAAATCGTTCGTTAACTTCGTCTGTTACAGGCAGAAATAAATCAAGGTCGGACAGATGAGTTAATGTGCAGATTCATATATCACTTATTCTTACCTTACTTTAAAGGGAAGGTACATGTTTGGTAATACTCAAAACAAGTATTAACTTAAAAACTGACTTTGTAACGAGCATTGGAGAGTTGTTGATAGTATAACACATTGTGAGAAACGGCTCCCTCTGAAGTAGCATAGAGTTTGAGAAAGAGGTAATTTCTCACTAAAATTCCTATCTGAAAGCACACAAATTCGTCCAACAAGGGTGTTTTTTCTCTCATCATTTTCTCGCAATTTCGATGACCAATTGCGCTCAAATTTTCACAGGCTTGTTATTTTATGCTTATGTTGAGATACACCAAGTGAGAACACTGTTCTTTGACAATACCAATTGTGTACCTTCCCTTTAACGGAGCAGTGCAGTTCTTAAAATGATGCAGTAGAATTACTGAGTTAAGGGAAGAATAAAATGACTGAGAAAGTTGAGTTATAGATGAAGTTTACCAATGGAAAAACTTCCAGCTATTATTATATTACTTTAAAGGGGCAGCACAGTCCTTTTAATGCGTAATATTCAGTTGACTTGTATTTGTAGCTGTACATTGAACATTGGAAATTTAGTTTATTGAATAAATGGCACATACTCTAAACACCTTACAGATAAAAAAGATAGCGAACCCATATGAATATTCTTTATACATGAAGTATATAAGAAAAACAAAATTATATTAGCCCTATCAATACCAAAAATAATAAGCGGTCAAAAAATACTTGAGTATATATATCACATATATAATGTTTTCCAATTGGCTAGAATAATATACTCTCTAAAAAGTTCCAGGTAAGAATTGCCGTTGATTTCGGGTCGTATGGGCCAAACCCCATTATTGGTTCTGTAAGGCAAAGGAATCTGGGTCAAACTGACCAAAAACTTTGTAAAACTGACACAGAATCAGAGTCAAACTACAAGTTTGCAACTAATTTCCAGGTCATCCTGACCCACAATGGATCAAGTGTTTAGACTTTAAGTGTATAGACTTTAAGTGTATAGACTGTTGTTATAACGTTTGTCCTAAATATTATAAGTAGCACGAGCAAGAACAATACATCATTCGTTTTCCAAACGATTAGTGTGAGCTAATACTGAACAAACAGAAAGCAAGAAACTGGCATAAACTTGAATTGTTAATTAGTTCATTACAAACTTTGGAGAGGTCAGTTCATGCAGCAACTTATAATTTGCATATAGGTTGACGTTATAAATCAACATTGGAGTCATCGATTGGTTCTTGTCAAAGTAATGCTTCTTTAGGAGTGGCTATCAAGTAATATACAATAAAGGTCACATTTTGAAAGAACATTCTTGAAAACAAACAACAAACTTTCACTGTACTTTCATAAAGAACCCCCAAAGCTACCGCACAACTGCAGCTATTGGCATTCAACGGACACCACGCATTAATGTATCATGGTCGTGTGTTCGAATCCCGGTCTGTCTTTTTATTATTATTATTATTATTTTATTTGCCATAACAGTACAAAACATAATACATTGACAATATACCCCGAGATGGGCAAGGGACAACAAAAGCAAATACATACTATGATCCGTAGATCTGTTGCCCCACATCTGGGTATCTTGACACGATACCCTTGAGGGAAGACACTAGACCATAAATTGCTCCCCTTTACCCAGGTGGTTTAATAATGGGAACATGGTAGGGCTGAGATTTGCGCTGCATTTAATCCATCAACGCTCATAAAATGCAGTTTGAGGTCCGCCGGTTGATGCTCCCCAAGTTGGTGTTTTACAACGCCTATAGATCTGGGACAAGTATGTTGAACCCATTGTAACTTTTGTGAAGCAGCAAGCTTGAACTTTCTCAAATGTCTGTTCCCAACCCAAAGGCAGTGCCTAAATACCGACCATTATCAGAAAGAGATTCCATCGAGAGGTGCCAGCCTCCTTCAGGGCGCGACGTGTCACTTCGAATACACGTCATTAACGAATCAGATATCAACAGGGTGTTATGCCATTGTGACTTGCCAACAATGCGAGGTCAAAATAACACAAATACAAGGGCATTAATAAGTATACCTATGGGTAATGAGACGTCGAGGTACACGGCATGTCCTTCGTTTATTCATCATCAGCGATTCTTTCTTCGAGTCACAGAAGGGGAATTGGTGCTGTTTGGTCGATGTGTATATATTTTAAGACGAGAAAGTGAAAGAGGGACATGGGGGGAAAAACAAGAAGAATACGGCCAGCAAACAAGGACAGTTAGCATGTCAACAAAAACAAAGTAGATTTTCGAGAAGTTGTTATGACACTTGAAGGGAATTTGGAAGGAGGAAACAATAAAGAATGTTATCACCAGAAATTCAACTGCTGTTGTTGTTTGCAACAACAGCAGTTGGGAAGAAGAAACTTTAGGAAGAAATACGTTGTTTTATAAATAAAAAATATCAGGCTATTAAACTGCATTTAGTTTGCTTTGGTTCTCGACTATTATTAGACTTATGTGAATCAAACGACAATCTCACATTTGCTGTGTTTATACCTTATTTACTCGCATTGTACTCTATGTTATGAAACAAAAAAGGTCACCCTGCAAATAAATTTACCCGTTTTGAGGACTTTGGAATACTTAAACGGGCACATTGCCTTGGTGAGATACGGTTTAGGAAGAAATTGTTTTAAAGTAGTATAGGATAATCAACACAAAAATACTTCGAAATTGCCCGGTTGTTCTGTTACGTCGCAAACTAATACGGTCGATCATTTTATGGAGTCAAAATTTTGACTTCGCAACTTAACAGGACAACCGTGCAGTGTCAAAGTATGTTTGTGTGGGTTATTGTATTCTACTTTTAAATTACCTATCTAACCATTTGCATATCATAACAAACGGTTTCATAGTCTTTTTAAAGACCAACTCGACCGATCCAAGACAATGTGTTCCTTTAATTTAGAATAGTGAAATTGTCTACGTGATAAAAGGTGTCCATTAAAATTAAACATTTTTTTCTTAAAAAAAAATGTGTTTTCACTGTCGTCGTCAGAAGCTCAGTATGAATTTTTTTATGGCAATTTCCTTTAAAATGTCGCTGTACTTTATTTGTAAAAAAAAATCTTTAACATAAAATTCTGTTTGCCCATTGAAGCAGAAAACGACTCGGCTTTTCATGACTGCCGGTTTATGACTTGCCTATAAACCCAATGTCAAACTTACTTTCCCTAATGCGACGTTCACGGATAATTGCACAGGAAATTCTGAGCGACTCCAAACGAAAATGTACTACAGGGGCAGGTCAGGTAAATCGCATTATTGTGAACAACTTTTATTTTGTTGTTGATTATTTACTTATTTTTTATCCCGAGGGCTACATAAAGTGACCCCGTAAACTTTCAGTCACGGTGTAAGATTTTACCAAGTTAGTTAAAGGCAGTGGACACTATTGGTAATTACTCAAAATAATTATTATCATAAAACCTTACTTGGTAATGAGTAATGGGGAGAGGTTGAGAAACGGCTCCCTCTGAAGTGACATAGTTTTCGAGAAAGAAGTATTTTTCAACGAATTTTAGAATTTGAGGTCTCGAAATCAACCATCTAAAAGCACACAACTTCGTGTGACAAGGGTGTTTTTTCTTTCATTATTATCTCGCAACTTCGATGACCGATTTAGCTCAAATTTTCACAGGTTTGTTATTTTATGCATATGTTGAGATACATCAAATGAGAAGACTGGTCTTTGACAATTATCAATTGTGTCCAGTGTCTTTAAATTGTGTTGTAAATGGCTCGGGGTTCGGCTTCTAAATAATTTCATTCCTGCTCGAGAAAAGAAAATGTTCTACAGGGGCATTCAGCAAAATCGCATTATTGTGAACAACTTTTAGTTTGCCGTGTGTTATCTCGAGGGCTACAAAAGACATTGTCCCTGTAACATTTCAGTCATGATGTAAGATTTTACTGATTTGGCTAAATTGGGGTTCGGCCTCTGTAGAATTTCGTTTCTGCTCGAGAAACTGAGAAGAGTGACAACAATTTCTAAACACGAAATGAAAAGAAAGTACAGCCATAGTGGGGAAACATGGACGTGTTTTGGCAACACCGCCCTGGAACATTTTTTAGAAGTAACTGTTCTTACTTCACAAATGGTCACATTCGGTCGGACATATTGGTTCTTCGGACACAATTTGTCGGAGATAATGGTTTGTCGAACAAAATCGTTTGTCAAACATAATGTTAGTACAACAATCTGTGTAAGACATGATCGTTATTTGGACATAATGGTTTGTCAGACAAAATTGGGCAGATTATTTTGCTTGTCGGACATAATGGCTTGTCGGACATCATGGGTCGACCATCATGTACGTTCGACATATTGGGTGTACAATATGATCTTTACTCGGACACATTGAGTCCGACGTGTTGGTTTGTCAGACAATAATGGTCGGATATCTTTTTTGTCAGACGTAACGGTTTGTCCTGATGATATAATGGGTCGAGCAAAATGTTTGTACGACACATTTGGTATTCGGACACAGTGGGTCAGATATAAGGGTTTTTGAGACATCAGAGGTGGGATAAACATGACATGAGTGAGTTAGACAAAATGGTGTGCAGGCGAACATGATGGTTCCTAAAACAATGGGTCGGACAATGGTTCGTCAGATAGGTCGGAATTAATGGTTTGTCAGACATAACGGGTCAAACACAATGGTTGATAGGACACAATGGGTAAGGACAAACATGGTAAGGAACAGTGGGTGATGGGTCTGATGTAATGTGGACATAATGGGTTTGATAAGATAGTTTGTCTGATACAATGGGCCGAACACAATGGACTGTCGGACATAGAATTGAATTCGAAAAATAACAACGGGAGTTTAACAATAGCCGGGTGGGTTTGGTTTGTCTTTGAAAAAAATGAAAAAATAGTTATGCTCAGTCTTATTATTACGGTGCAGAATACGCGTGGACAAATCAGTATTTTTTTACTCATGAAAAAAACAAACCACTGGACATAGCCATACAGAGCGTGACCATCCCGCGGGCAAAAGTGTTCGCAACAACTTAGCGAAGGTAAACACAAAAGCTTAACTTCCAAAGATTGCAGTGGACGATTTGTCATCAACTTTTGATACATGAAGAATAAACCACACACAAAGTGTCCTTCAATGCTAAGCAAGCATGATTTGGTCCTTGGTAAAAAGTAGTAACATGTTCACCGAGGACCGACCAACCCGGGTACATGTACAATGAAAGCTTAGAAGACTTTTCAGGCTTGTTAATCACAATTTTTCTGATATTTTCAGTGGGAGAGTTTGTTTCTCGAAAATAATACATAAAGACACTGAACACCTTTGGTTGTCAAATACCAGTCATCTCACTTGGTGTATCTCAACAATGCACAAAATAACAAACCTGTGAAAAATTGAACTCAATTGGTCGTCGAAGTTGCGAGATAGTAATGGAAGAAAAAACACCCTTTTCACATAAAGTTGTGTGCTTTCAGATGCTTGATTTCGAGACCTCAAAATCTAATTCTGAGGTCACGAAATCAAATTAGTGGAAATTTACTTTTTTTCTTCAAAATGTTCTCGAAGACTACGTTACTTCAGAGGGAGCCGTTTCTCACAATGTTTCATACAATCAACAGCTCTCCACTGGTTGTTTACCAAGTAAGTTTTTTTTGTTGAGTAATTACCAAAATTGTCCATCGCTTTTAAGTAGGAAGAATATCGTGCATGTAAGGTCACTGATACTTTGACAACAAACAAGACGGAAGTGATCTAATGCATTAGGGATTTGACACATCCAGCAAGGTCCATTTAACCATTCAGTAATAAGGTATGGCAAATGTGTAATTAGCAGCACTTAAACATTCCCCAGACAGTCTTGTAATGTAGTTTTGTCACCAATCGTGATGATAATCAGAGAGAACCAAATGGACTTAAAGAGTTGATCAGGCCCCAGATGAATGATCCGTGAAGTCGTAATTTTCCCAAAATGTAATTACTGGGACTCGAGATGTACGGGTAATTATAACCCTTCCCTTCCTGCTATAATGGGGTACATAAAACACCGACAAAAATACTGAACATTTTCATACAGCTTTTAAGTTATTCTGAGGTCCATACCAAGAATTTCTCAAGAAAGTTTCGTATGAGGTCCACGTAAAATAAGTTCAGAGTCCCTTTCTAAAACGATCTGTCAAAATGGATTTACAATTCGCTATTTGGGAGTTACAAACAGTTATTATGAATTTACAATCCGTTTGACGGATTCAAAACCTGTCCATTTATTTCGAATTTACAATCAGTGTAAAAGACACTGGACACCATTGGTAGTTGTTCAAAGAGCAGTCTTCTCACTTGCTGTAACTCAACATATTATGCCTACAATAACAAACCTGTGAAAACTAGAGCCCTATCGGAAATCAAAGTTGGGAGATAATAATGAAAGAAAAACACTCTTGTCACACGGAGTTGTGCGCTTTCAGATTTCGAGCCCTAAAAAATTCTAAATCTGAGGTCTCGAAATCAAATTCGATGAAAGTTACTTCTTTCTCGAACACTACATGTACGTTACTTCAGAGGGAGCCGTTTTTCACAATGGTTTATACTATCAAAAGCTCCCCATTACTCGTAACCAAGGAAGGTTTTGTGCTAATAATTATTTTGAGTAATAACCAATAGTGTCCACTGCCTTTAACGAAAGTATAATCCTTTGTTTACGAATTGACAGTCCGTTTGGCAGATTCACAACGAGGGGAGGGCCATCGTTACGAATTTGTAAATAACCAAACTCGAATTCGCTATAACGGATTGTAAATAATAAATAGATGGGAATCCGCAATAACGGATGGTTATCTGTAATAGCGGTTTGTGAGTCCGTTAGAACGGTCTGTGTATCCGTAATAATAACGGTTTATGAATCCGTAATGACGGTTTGTGAATCCGTAATGACGGTTTGTGAATCCAATAACAATGGATAATTGTGAAATCCATAATAACGGATATCGTTGTGATTTGAACCAGGAGTGAATAAAATGGGTGCACCAACCCAATGTTTACATAAATAAAAATAGCATGCAGTGAACGAGTTCTGTTAATTTATGTACTCTTATACAATAAAAAAATAATCGAACTCAATACCAAGGAACTACATAAGAACGTACAACACAGCCTACAAATGACAAGCATTAACATTTAATTGTCATGTGTTTTCGGCTGCTCGCATCGCCTCTTATTCTCCGAAATCCGCAAGGCGTACTCGACATGAAGAGCTCTCAATGGAGTTAAACAGCATAATGAGAAAAACGGAAAGCAATATAGAATACCGCCTGGAAATGTACCAGTCATGTGAACATGTGTGGTTCGGTTCCCAGTGGTACCAAACAGCGAAAACAAGAATAGAGCACTTTCAGAAAACATGGATGAGGTGTCAATCTATATAGCTCTATGGGATAAACCAGGTGTCAGGTGTAATTAGCTCGCTTCAGAAAACAGCGGCTAATTTTACTGAAAAGGTGATAATACAGGGTAGGTCATAGATTTATTTATTGAAAAACTAATAAAAGCCTACTTGATGAGATGCACAGCAGCTGTTGATATTACACACTTTTTTGAGGAAGGAGTTCCCTTCAATATATGGTCTTGATAATGCCACTCAAAAACCAATCTGAGAAACATTTCACGCATGGATTGCTTCTCAGATTTATGTGGGTTTGTGGAATGCTGCTGCCATGATGGTGTTGGCAGATGGATTCAAAATTCTTTTAAAAATATCAAAACAGTTTGTTTTCATTTCTTTCCCCAGAAACATTGTCTTCAACTTGTACTTTCGCAAGTTACTTATATTGTATATGTAAATTGTTTTGTAATTCTGCCTATAAATAATTATTACTTTGACAAAAACCAATCCATAATCATACTTTTCAAGTTACCATTAAATTAAATCTATACTAAATTCTACTGACTGCCATTAAGTTTACAAAGCGCATAGACAAATTCATGATGTGACAGTTGCTAGAACAAATTTATGATTTTGTTTTTTTTAGCCATAGCTTATGGGCCATATGATACTTCGAAATGTCATGTTAGGCTCCAGAATTACTGCAGTGCACTCTATACGAAATCCCACGTCATAACTTTTGATCCTGATTTAAGAGGGCCAGAAAATTTAGAGTCAGACTGGCCCAGAAAGTTGATATAGAGTAGGATTTTAACTCGAACTCTGCGTCGGTTTGACCCGAATTCTGCAGGTCAGTTGGATAAATACAGTTAGTCAGTCTGACCCTGAAATGAGTAAGGCCCTGGCGCCCAGATTTGGGTCAATTCTGACCGACAAGGTTTTAGAGTAAACGGTACAAATATTTGCTACATACACCCTGTTTTTTTTTCTCCTATGCCTCATCGAGTGGATACTATTTGTAGTCCCAGAGAAAACAAAATTATTCTGCTTGTTCACTAAGAAACGTGACATCTCTTTGATGATTTAATTTTGGGTAGCCTAAATGGAACGCGCTCGCCAAAAAACCCAAAACCTCTTCGATTGTCAAGTCAGCATATCCAAAGGGAAAATCAGAAATCGGTTCACGACTTGTATTTATACCTGTCAGCGAAAAAGGTTGGCTTAGGTAACTCAAGCCATTCAGGAACACACTCTCACCAGTTTTGTTTACGAACATCGAAACATATAACAATTCAGTTTGTCCTTTCGTGAAGTGTGCGTTTGCGACCTTGCATTTTTGATACTCGTAATTGTATTAATCACAAGGGATGAGGCAGCTGCGGGGGCTCAATATAACGCTTTCTAGTCGACTATTTTTTAACAATTATAAAAATCGGCCAATCGAACGCTCATATTTTGTGTTGTGTGTAACAGAAAATTATGTCCGACCGACTTTTATGAACGACAAATCATTATGTCAGAAAAGACACACCATTACGTCAAACAAAATTCTATGCCCAACAAATTTAGTCTAAATTAATAATTATTATGTCCTACCCATTGAGTCCGACAAACCATTATGACCGACTAGCCATTTCGTCCAACAAAACCATGTTGTTCAACCAATTGAGTCAAACAGACCATTAGGTCCGACATGTGACCAATATGTCCGACAAAGACACACTATTACGTCTTAAGAATAGATTGTCACATCCCCACCAATTGAGTTCGACAAACCATTATGTCGGACATAATGTCCGACAAACCGTTTTGTCCGACCCACTGTATCCGACTTGTTCGACAAATATACACTATTATGTTCAAAAAATACTATATCCCATCCCAACCCATTGAGTTCGACAGACCATTATGTCGAACATAATGTCCGACCACACCATTATGTCCGACCCACTAAGTCCGACTTTGTATGGCTCGTAGAATTTTTAACCTGGCATTCGATAGAAACTTTATAATGTGATCGTTATAATTGCGGTAACACTATAAGTCACAATTTGTGTCGACCAGTTGTGTTGTTTCAGAGCTGACGGTGAAACAGTTTGACGTCTCGAATCACTGACACTGCATTGGTTATTTTCATACTAACACAGCGGTAGCAATTGCTTGTTGTAGCCGCAACCATAATAGGCTTCGACATTCAACGGTTTTAAAAGACTTTAACTAGCTTCATTTCCCACTTGCCGTATAACTGATTTCTTAACTATCTTGGACTGAATGGCTTCTTTTGTTGTGGAGGGAACACAAAGTATAGTACTTTAAGTCAGTCTATCAGTGTACAAAGTTTTATCGTAGTTTGAGGAGCGGTTACCTCAATGCAAATGCTTTGGTGATACAAGAGCTAGGGGCCTTGAAACACCTCCTTCAGAATGTTGATAAGTGGATTGAGATTTTGTTTGTGATTAAATACTGAGAGTTGTCGGTTTGTAAATACATCTACCAATGAATGTAAACGGGGCGAGTATTGCTACCAAAGTTTGTAACTAGCCCAATAGTTTGTGTCCTCTTGTTTGGAACATCCAAAGTTTTGAAAGCACATCAAAGATTTCCCAAAATGTAACATCAAGTTTTGAAACCAAATATTTCTGAAATATAATGAGGACTCCTCTAAAGTGATTATCAATATTGAAAAACCTGAAGAGATTGAAATACATTCGAAGAGACACGATCACCTAAAGCAATCGCCACTTCCAGAAGTCTTCTCCTGCAACATTTCAAAATGTTGGAACTATCTTGTAGCATCATGAAGCAAAACAGAACACTCTGCCCGTGAATAATTTTGGCCAAACGCCTACAGGGCCGTAACCCGATTGTTTTGATCTTTGCAACTCGTACAGTGTAAGTTGGTGCGGATGACAGATTGTGTTATCGATCCATTTAACGGAATCTCATGGATACAGATACTAAAAACCGTCTTACTATCAAAACGGAATAAGTTGAGGTCTAATTGAGATATATTTCAGAAAGTGTATATCTTAGGTGAGCATATGGGAACTCTGAAGACACCCAGGTCAGAATTGAAACAGTTCGGGATCCCGTGGGGCATGAACTATTTCTTGGTCTCTGTGTCAACATGATCCAAGAAATGTTCAAACTGAGGTAGATCACGAGCTTTAAGACATTGGACACTATTGGTAATTGTCAAAGACCAGTCTTCTCACTTGGTGTATCTCAACATATGCATAAAATAACAAACCTGTGACAATTTGAGCACAATTAGTCATCGAAGTTGCGAGATAATAATGAAAGAAAAAACACCCTTGTCACACGAAGTTGTGTGCTTTCTGATGCTTGATTTCGAGGTCTCGAAATTAAATTCGTGGAAAGTTACTTCTTTCTCGAAAAATATGTCACTTCAGAGGGAGCCGTTTCTCACAATGTTTTATACCATCAACCTCTCCCCATTACTCGTCACCAAGTAAGGTTTTATGCTAACAATTATTTTGAGTAATTGCCAATAGTGTCCGCTGCCTTTAAACCAATTTAAAAAACAAGTTCAGGCTGGTCAGGTCCAAAAGTAGCTGGGATCCTGGTCAACTGTACTCCTTGGTATTTTAGAGTATCGCCAAAACAAATTGACAAGTATCGGTCCTGAGCCATGAAACTTTGCCCTGTTTGGAAGGGAGGTGTCCAAACTGTCATACCTTAAACAAAGATGCTCAAGTAGAACAGAGGTTTTGCCTCCCCAATCCAACCAAACAATCTCTCATCAGTACCCAACGGTATACCGTCTACATCCCCCACGTCTGGTCTGATGTAATCGGTCAGCAAATACTTTGTAGTTGTATAAAGACGTCTTCGAGGTCGTTGTTTCCTTATTGAGTTTATACATCAACTGTCACCCGTCACCCCCTGGTTGTCCTTATTATTTTACAGTCTGTTTGACTGGTCTCATTTGCAGTATCATTGGATCGTGTCATACCGACCATTGGAACGAAGACTCAAGGTAAAGCCACGAAAGCCTTCAACACTACCAACAGAGACAGGTGTAAGCGTGGTGTTAAGTACAATTAATAATAGAACTGGTTACACTCTCAAGAACTTCCGGGTAGGAATTGGCCAAGAATCCGGGTCCGTGTCCTGACCTCATCTTGGTCAGACTGACCCGGAAAGGGGTGAGAATCGTGTCATACCGACCTACGGGACCAGGATCCAGGCCAATGGGTAGGGTGAATGAAACACAAGAGGAAATGAATACATATATTCAAACAAAAACAACGATGACACAAGCAGCAGCAGCAACAGCAGTAGCAGCAACAGCAACAGCAACAGCAACAGCAACAGCAACAGCAACAGAAACAGCAACAGCAACAGCAACGGCAGCAACATCAGCAACAGCAACATCAGCAACAGCAGTAGCAGCAACAGCAGTAGCAGCAACAGCAGTAGCAGCAACAGCAGTAGCAGCAACAGCAGTAGCAGCAACAGCAGTAGCAGCAACAGCAACAGCAACAGCAATAGCAACACCAATAACAACACCAGCAATTACAGCGACAGCAATAGCAACCAACAATAACAGCAACAGCAACAGCATCAGCAGCAGCAACAGCAACAGCAACAGCAACAGCAGCAGCAACAGCAACAGCAACAGTAACAACAATAGCAACAGCAACAGCAACAGCAACAGCAACAGCAGCAGCAACATCAGCACAGCAACACCGTCACCAACACCAACACCAATGTACCCTATATCTTTAAAGAGGCTTCCCAAAAAGGAAGCTTTGACAATTGAATTTTAAATGTTTATGAAAAAAATTAGTAGTTGTTTATTTTCATCGCAAATATACCAACTTGCTCCCGACAACAAAACATGTTCACCCTGTATTGTTTTGGGGATTGTCCAATGGGTGTTTGTAAATATTATTTGAAAGGACATTGAGATACTGTGTTTTGTTTATGACGAAGCAACCCTAGGTGAACTGCCTTAAACAAAATGTTTACAGAGTGTTTTTTTCGGTGTTTACGAAGCCTAAAATCCATTTAAGAGCAAGCTTACCAATTCAATTTAGCTTGATCTGTTTCCAAAACATCTGGCATCTTAAGAAGACGGTTTGTGATTAGAATAAAGAGGTCATGCATCAACATCTTATAACAGTCTCACTTTGTACAACATAAGTTCAAATATAGTTATTAAGCTAGTTAGATCGCAGAGATGAGTCTTAGAGAAAACAGTGGCGTCATAAACGCGTCAAGTCCACGTCTGTTGGAGTAGTCTTCAAGATGTTGGCAAGCCCAAATGAAATCTCGAGAGACAATCTAATCCTACACGACCGTGGACGGAAATTAAGGTGGAGAAACTACAACATCAGGGTGATTACTCTACGTGTAATTGTGTTTGTATATTCCCTGGTAATAAATGCAGCACTTGAACATCTTGGAAGACGGCGCTAGGCAATGAGACAGAGTGAAGACGCAGACCCAGACCAGGTTAATATTGAACTGTCAACTCACAAAGTGACGGTACCCCCAACACGAATCAGCGCTTATGGCGCTCTGATACTCGCACTTGGAATACACAATGTGAGAAACGTTACTGTCAGTCACGCTTCTCACATGTAACTTTGATGGGGGATAAGAAGTGAAATCTTAAAGATGCAATGTCAGATTTATGGCCCCAAACTTAAAAAAAAAATTTTTTTTGAGTGAATGGTATTTCAAAGTGTATCACCCGCTTTGACGAAAAAAAGGTTAACTTTTACTTTTAATGGTCAGGAACCATGACAAAAATTTAAAACGTTTCTCATAAAACACATAAGAATTGGTCACGTGATATATTGTCGGGATCCCGACAAAAAATAATGTTGAGCACTTTATTTCACTGCTACTAATAATTGGCGGACTTTTTCGAGCAATGGCTCAAATGAAAGCTTGTAACTTTCTCGACCCCCATCAAAATACGTATTGAATTTTAAATCAAATTTCGGGGGTCAAATTGGCCAAAAATCTGAAATAGCATCTTTAACCGCAGTGATACAAATCCCGAAATGCGTTTTAGTATCCAAAGCTGTTGTACTTCTTGCCAAGGTAGTTTTGAGTCATACCAAACGTATACAGACCCTTTTAAGAGAAAAGCCACCACAAGGAAATTAACATACAGTGAAATTGTTTGCGAGTATGGTTCGATTTGTCAGCCTGACCATACATTTTGACCAGGAAATATAGACTGGTGCTCTGAAATACCCACGATGAAACATGTTATTCCAAATCAGGGTCAACCCGACTTAAACCGAGTCAGCAAATATGGCCTTGCAGCTGGGGTATGTATACAGAAACCATGTTATTCAAACGGTAGAAGAAATCTAGGCTCGTGGTGATTGTCCGAGAAATGTAGAGTGGTGCTCAACATTACCAACGATGAAACATGCCTTTCGATATTCGGGTCAAACTGACTGAAACTGAGTCAGCAAACATTGACCAAGAAATCTAGTTTCGTGTTTGTTGGCCGGGAAATGTAGACTTGTGCTATACATCACCTAAACGATGAAACATGTCATTCCATATCAAGGGTGAAATTGACTCAAATCGAGTCAGAAAACATTGCTAAACTTATGTTTACCTATAGGCCCTACACAAACGGTCGAAGAAATATAGGCTCGTGTTAATTGACCGAGAAAATGTAGACTGGTGCTCTACATCACCTACGATAAAACAAGTCCTTCCATATCTGAGTCAAATTGACTCAAGCCGCTTGGGTATGTTTACTATAGAGAAATTGTGTTATTAAAACGGTACACGAAATCTAGGCTCGAGTAAAAATCTACGTTTATCTATACTAGACCGACATTTTGTCTAGGCCCATGGCCATGTTTTGCAAATTCAAACGGATCATACTACGTGACATTCGGTCGGGTTTTGATAAAGACAACATACACACTGATAATTGTGTTGATTCTGTTCTATGTGGGCGGCAAATTTACCCAATTCTAAATTGGGACACGCAAGTCCGTTGGTGTCCCTGTGTACAGAGAAGTGTGCGGCGACATTACTTTATTAACCTATAACAACGACGAGTACCATTTATAGAACGCAGATGATTTGCCTGGCTAGGAAAAGCAAACTGCAAGCGGTTAGTGCTTGTGATGACAGATGATTAACCTTCAAACCAACTTCCATTTCTGCCCAATAGGCACGAAGGAAAAACCGTAATTGGAATTGTATACAATCTGAGAAACATTTCTGACAGTTTCTCAAACTTTTTGTTTGGGGGGGGGGGGCGGTAACAACTAATATCCCAGAAGGCCACTTCAAGAGGTGGGCTACAATCAACCAATTTTTCCTGGGGCCGTTGCCACCTACTCCCTGTACTGAAACAGGGTTACCCCCTTTACAGTCCATACGGATGTAGGCTTGGGTATCATCCATCAGAAGCCTTCTGCTCGTATTGCTTTACACTGCTGCCGCTGCAACACATACAGAGGTAAACTGGTGTGTAACAGAAACAGTCAAGGGGAGCACAATTAAAGCTGTAGGCTCCTTAACCAAACGTTTTCATTGTTAATAATTTCAAGATTGATTACCAATCGTATGCAGCTCCCCTTTAACTCCACATTTATTCGGGCATTAGCCAGTTCAGCGTTAAATCTTGTCGTGCTCAAAACGTGCTGCTTCCGGAACGAAGCTTGTTTCTTTGCCAGTTGTCGCTGGCGCCATGTTTAAATGTGATTATAGCGCTAAGCTTTTCAGCACCAAGTAATGTAAACCAAAAAGCCTACGGTTAATTATTTGAAAAGCCGTCACGGACTGAAGCTTTCGTGTTCCTTACAGTTTTGTAATTGAAATAATGTCAACGAAGTGACTGTGCAACGAGCATGACATGTGGTTCGGTATTTGTTGACTTGACATGTAGTGTTGTTGTATTGATTGATTTTCGGTTCAGAAAAATCTCATCAGTCAGTGTACAGTTGACAATACAAGTTCAACATGTACACAAACAGAGTTTATTTTGACTTTGCGCTTTTGAACATTCGTTATAGGCTCTAACAATTATGGGGAGGGGAACGTTGAACACGGGCCATTTGCTAAATAAATATGTAAAAAATATGCACATGCAACAGGCCTAGGTTCAAATCATCAAAACACAAGATAGATAGAATTGCCTTCAAAAGTACAGCATTCAACCGATATTCACCTAAGGCTATTATTTGTTCGTGCTCTTCATGTAACGGCAACCAAAGCGTGAAAGAATGCCGCCACCGAAAGCAACATGCAAAAAGTACTTCAACTAAACAACTTACGGTGCCTTTCTTTTCATCGAGCGAGCAGAGAAAAAAGCCCCCCCCCTCGTCCCCACCCCCCCCCCCCGATTCAACCACACTCTAGATATACCATAATCTTGTTATCAGAATTGAGGGCTTTGGGCGTCAGGGCAAGTCATTACACTCTACTGTATCTGCATAAAGGCGCAGAACACCCGCAGAGCCACGATGGACACATTCGGGCAGCAGACGGCAAGCTAATCGTTTTTATCCCGCCCAAAATTCATTGTTTTACCTTTACACGATGACCCCCTGAGGTGTAGACGATACCCGGTATCAATATTGTGACGCGGGCATTGTGCGCAGAAGGACACGTTCGGGCAGCAGACGGCAAGCTTATCCTTTTCCGCCCAAAAATTCATCAAAAATAAACATGGTTTATTATGTTACCGTTACACGTTAACCCCTGAAGTGTAGATGATGCCCTGATATCACTATTGTGACGCGGGCGTTCATTTGTGCGAAGAGGGATGCGTTCGGGCAGCAGACGGCAAGCTTTTATTTTCCCGCCCAAAATTCATCAAAGTTGAACTTGGTTAATTGTTTTACCGTTACACGATGACTCCCTGAAGTTTAGATTATGCGCTGACACCACCAATCTGAAGCGGGTGAGCATTTTTGTGCGCAGAAGGAACACACTTCACTTCCAGCAGCTATTTTTGTTGTATTGAGGCATTATTAATATCCACCCACTACTCTCAGTGGAAATCAAATGACGTCACTTCCTTCTTCCAAAAAAACTGTGATCTCTAAAGTGCTATTCAAACGACAGCGATTTAATTGGGGTCCCTTGCTTAATTTAAGCAAGGTCGAGGTACATTCTGTAAAATGTTACAACCATGCTACAATTTAGCAAGGGACCCTAGCTAAATTGCTCTCGTGAAAGGGGTTTTAAGAACGTAGGTTAGAAGTGTAATTTTGTGCTCTTGGAACGTAGGTTACGCATTCTGAACAATACATCAATGGGTTTTTTAAGTTAATGCCAAGTAATAGTAATACTTAAGCTACTAGTAGTAGTCAATTATAAAGTTCATAATGCAGGAGCCTCTTTGCACACAAAAAGCTTAAGGGAACACGTTGCCTTGGATCGGTCGAGTTGGTCTTTAAAAAGCGTTTGTAAGCCTAACCGATTGTTATAAAAAGCATATGGTTAGAAAGATATTTTAAAAGTAGAATATAATGATCCACACAAGTATCACTCAAAGTTGCGTGGTTTACCTTTTACCTCGTCGACAAACAGGGTTGGCCATTTATGGGAGTCAAATTTTTGACTCCCATAAATGACCGACCGTGTTAGTTCGCAAAGTAACAGGAAAACCACGCAATTTCGAGGCAAATGTGTGTAGATCATTGTATTCTACTTTTTAAACATCTTTCTAACCATATGCATTTTATAAAAAAACGGTTACAAACGCTTTTCAAAGACCAACTCGACCGATCCAAGGCAATGTGTTCCTTTAAAACAAAATGTTATAATTTTCAATAAGCACACCCAAGCATAAAAACAACCTTTGAAAACTATAGTCAAATTATGTTAATAATTTGCGTGCGTGTGTTTGTGAAAACTACAGGCGTCTTAAGACTGGGTTGCTGTAAAAATCAAAGATATTTTTGAAATGTTGGCAGACTTCAAAAAATGGAATTTGGCAAAACTCCATGTACGAGTAGGTATGGGTACACAAAACACAATGGTTACGGCCAAAATAAGATTTTCAGCAAATTGTCCAAGTTTTTACCTTTAGTTTTTTTAAGTGTTGAAATATAGGTGAATTGAAAGTACTGGTACGTCTAAAGGGGAAAACGTTGAAGTTTTTCTTTCACACATATTGCACAACCATGTTTACTCTTTCAGAAAATGTTTTTAAAAATTAACTGTGCGATCAACTTTGGATCGAACCACTATTTCAAATGGGGGTGTTTTTGTCATATTTTCTAATAGCGAAAAATAGGGGTATTGAATTGGGCCATAAGTCCGAAAGTGGAACTTTGTGGATTATGACACTTTTATAGCTGGAAGATAAGGTACCGACCTACATAAAAATGCAATAAAATGTTTTGGTATTTTAAGTGCGCGAACACAGTTTTGCCGTTGCAGGGGGGAAAACGCAATAAATTACCAAAAATTATACATTATTGATAAGAAAATATCAGGTATTTTTTTTTTTTTTTTTAAATACCTTTTGGGTGGAAGGGCTTTGAGGTGCATTAAAAAAAAACTTTTGAAATCACCAAACTTTTGGTAACAGCTCATTTTGTGTTTTGGCAATTTTTTGCCGATTTTTTTGTCTGAAAAACTGTATTTTAGCATATTGCAGCTCCACCCAGCCAATGCGCATTTTTAATTTTTTTTTATAAAACCTTTCACATCAATACAACGAGTCGTCCTTTGTTTTACTTGAGACAAACAATAATTGCTTTAACTTTTACCCTTATGCTATTTTTAGAACAGCATTAGCGCATGTCTTTAGAAAATTGCAAAATCAGCATTTTTACCCTATTTTTGGCCCTCTAAATGACAATTTGCCGGGGGTCTCAAAATGTTGTCCTTTCGGTTGTAATTTGGGCCAACATTGGTCCTTCCATTTTGAGAACAAATTTTGAGAAATACAATTGTATCCTGTTGTAACAGTACATCCTCAAAACAAAAACATTTTGAAGTTGTTTTCTTCAGATTGAAATAATAACATTAATAAAATAATACTTTTATTTTTTAAGTTTTCCATCAATCCGGTACCTTTCATTAGCACCCTGTAGCCTTGTGGACTACCCAACATTGACCAAGAATATTTTGAATGACCTAAGTTTTGGATTTTACTGTACCTGTGTCAGGTGCATTTTTGGAAAGACCAAGGATGTATATTTACCATATTCAGTTGAGAGGCAGGTCATTTAATTTGGTATTTACTTATGAAAATAGCTAAACTAGGTGAAATATGGCAATTTTCTTATTTTTAACCGTTGCCATGGCAACCAAAGTGCGGATGCAAAAACTATGCTTTCTTTTTACACTTTGGTTGAAAGAATTAACATGTGCAAAGAGTAAACAAGATCCTTAAAAAAAAAATCCATATTTTTTTGTTATACAATTTGAAAATAAACACCTTTTTCCCCAAAAAGCACGAAGTTTGAGGCAGCACTGCTCCCCAGTACAACAAATACCACAACTTTTTGTTGTTGAAATTCTTACAGACCAGTATCTTATCTTTCACGCCTAGAAGCAAAACTCTCCTAAATGTCCTACTTTGGGACTTCTGACAATTTTAGCAACCCCCTATATTTCCCAAGTTGACTTTTCCTCAAAACACCCCTTTTTGAAATAATGGAATCTTCCATTCACAATTAAGTGTACTTTTGTAAAATGCATTTTTGGAAAGATTAGGGATCTATAGTTACCCATGGAGCTAGTTTATTGCTCCATGAGTTACCATATCCATCTGAGAGGTAGGTCCACTATTTGGTTTTCACACAGTGAAGCCCTCAACTTTCGGTAATTTTTACTCATGAAAAGAGCTAAATTAGGTGAAAAATTGTAATTTTGTACTTTTGACCGTTGCCATGGCAACGAAGGTGTAAAAGCAAAAATGATGCTTTATTTTTTTTCATTTTGGTTGATGGCCTTCACTTGTGCAGAGTATAAACGAAATCCATTTTTGAAAGTCTGCCACCACTTCTTTGATTTTTACAGCAACCCAGTCTTAAAGAGCTTCTCAATATTTATTGCCAGGCAAGATTTTCAAGTTGTTCAATTGATTCAATTACAAAATGGCTTATTTAATAATCATACCAATAGTAACATTTGTTTGCGCTTCATACTGGCACATATATACAGCATGTATCGCACGTAATAACATCTTGTAAGGGTTTGACATGTCCTGCGGCAAATTGAGCATTTATTTAAAAACTATCGGAGCTAAGCAATTCCCTTTCCATAGCGTTTAGTGTAATTGGGATATTTTACATGCATAACACTCACATGACCTACGGATTTACGATTTTTATTTTATTTTATTGATTGATTTATTATTATTATTATTATTATTATATATATATATATATATTTTTTTTTTTTTTTTGGGGGGGGATACTGGTTTTTAAAAGCAGTGGACACTATTGGTAATTACTCAAAATAATTATTATCATAAAACCTTTCTTAGTGACGAGTAATGGGGAGAGGTTGATGGTATAACACATTGTGAGAAACGGCTCCCTCTGAAGTGCAATAGTTTTAGAGAAAGAAGTAATTTTCCATGAATTTGATTTCGAGACCTCAGATTTAGAACTTGAGGTCTCGAAATCAACCATCTAAACGCACACAACTTCGTATAGGACAAGGGTGTTTTTTTTCTTTCATTATTATCTCGCAACTTCGATGACCGACTGAGCTCAAACTTTCACAGGTTTGTTATTTTATGCATATGTTGAGATACACCAACTGTGAAGGCCAGTCTTTGACAATTACCAATAGTGTCCACTACCTTTATGTTGAAATTAAAACCGTTTTCTGTGTAATCTTTCCCTTTGAAATGAAGTCATTTTCGAGAGAGAAACTGTAGATCGTAAACTTAAACTTGTAAAGAGAACGTTTGCATGTTGAAAATTGTACATGTTTTTATTTTTCTTTTTTTTCTGACTCACACACAAAGGCCTGAGCCAAAGCTTTTATCCCCATTAAGTGCAATGATTCTCCCCCCAAAAAATGTACACTGTCGCAAGCTAATTTACTTCTTACCAAGTAAGTTTTACTTGCCATTTATTTTCAGAGTTATTATCAAAAGTGTAAACAGGTCTTTCCTATGCTAATCCACACCTTGTCACACGAAGCTGTGTGCTTTCAGATGCTTGATATTGAGACCTAAAAATTTGTAATTCTGTCTCGAAATACATTCGTGAAAAAAAAACTTCTCTCTCGAAAACTTCGTTACTTCAGAGGGAGCCGTTTCTCACAATGTTTTATACCTGCCGTCAACATTTCCACGTTTTCGTTACCAAGTAAGGTTTTATGCTAACAAAATGTCTGAGTAATTACCTATAGTGTACATTGCCTTTAAGTAATTTATTATTTGAGTGAGAATTAAATTCTTTCTCAAAAACTACATTACTTCAGATGGCGCCTTTTCTCACTAAATCAACATCTCTCCATTGCTCGTTTACCAAGTAAGATTGTATGCTAACAATGATTTCCGGTAATTACCAACAGTGTCCAGTGCCTTTATTATTGTGAACATTAGACTAAGGGGGGCTTAGACTATAGAGGACATAAGTAGAATGCCTTTTCAGCGTCTCACATCGAAACCCGCTCTTGATGTTATTTTTAGCAAATCGTCGTGTTATTTTTTTCAACAGCTTTAGAATAATAACCACACGTCAAACTCAAAGAAACAGGCAATAGGGATGTTTGACTGTTTGAGTGTTGGAGTGTTTTGACGAATTCGCCCCATTGACAGTGTCATGGGACTGGGAATACAGATGACCTCCAGACACATATATATAATTCATGTCATTGTCACTCACCAAGAAACCGGAAACGAATACAGTCATTTTATTTTATCAGGGGTATGTTTTAGCAAACAACAAACTGAAGAAAGAAGTGGATCTTTTTACAAAACAATGTCATGTATTTTGTAAGTACAGATATGACTAAATTAACATAACTTTGCCGGCTTTTCGTTGGGGGCTTTAAATCACATTTTATATAAACATATAGTTTCCAATGCTCAAAAGGCACTGTACACTATTGGTAATTATTCAAAATACTTATTGACATAAAAACTTACTTGGTAACGAACAATGGAGAGCTGTTGATATTATACACAACATTGTGAGATTAGGCTCCCTCTGAAGTAACTTAGTTTTTGAGTTTCTCTCTCAAATATTTAAAAGACTTCATGCCTGAAGCCTTTTTTTTGTTGTTGCATATATTGGGATTCACCTAGTGAGAATACTGGTCTTTGATAATTACCAAAGGTGTCCGGTGCACATAATACAATATTGGACATCAATTATACACTATAGACAAAATGTATGCCTCTCCTCATCACCCATCCCGAAGGGAAAAAACAGTATGCACCTAAAAGCAAAACCACACCTTTCAACTCTCAAGTGTGCAACCATTCCTTGCTCTATGCTACGACATACCATGTCATAAAAAGACCTTCAGTTATATGCAAAAGTAAAGATGTCACTTGTTGACTTACATGAATCAGCATTGACGGGCATGGACTGTGCATTTCATGGCTTCGTCACTCCACACAATGGTGGAATTACAACATGGAAGAATCCATTAAAAGAATGTAATCCTTTAGTGATAAGAATAGAAAGCAAACAAACAAGACTTACCCTCGCGTATTGAAGAAACTCGTTAAGTCACCAAACTCCTCCCAAACCAAGTCTCTCAAATTGGTTTAATTCCTCTCTTAATGAGACATGTGGACAGGCCAGGATTTACGCAGGTAAACCATGGAGCAAAAGAGAACCTTTCAACACCAATTACATGTGGAAGTTGTTTGCAAATAATTCCATGCACCGCTCGTTCCTACAGTACCTTGTCAGGGTTGTTAAATTCACGATCAATATAATTTCAAGGACATCTAAAATACGTGTGTGCAATTCACAAAAAAAAATTGACTAAAATGACAACACCGTTGCTGCCACACGCGTTTTATCAATGTCGTGTGTCACACTTTGGAGCGGGGGGCCAACTCATAGGCATTAGCTGGATGCTTAGCTATGGTAGCTTTAGGGCGTCTGCTGTTAATACTCCGCATTTACGCCTCGTTGTGTCCACGTATAAAAGAACTCACGGCTGGCTGCCGAAGCTTTTTACCGGCATTCGAAAACGATTCCCCCTATATCAGACTCTCACCATCTACCATTTAGCGTCTCTTCTGCATGTAGCTGAGGGCAGAATTGAATCCCATAATCTAGAGAACTGCTCGTCGTGGAAGTATTAAACAAGTTTGGACGGCGCGGCACGATCTTCGACTCCATGCTGGCTGCTCTCTCACTCGGGACTGTATGTGAAGCCAATGGGCCTTGTGAATAGATTGAAAGTGACCTCGACAACTATTGTGTGTCACTCAGATTGAGGTGAGGAACTAGACATAGCCTGCTAAACTTTAGTCCATCCGTCCATCGGGTGCCGCCTATCGGCTGAAGAAAATATGTTTATTTTTTTAGGAAACTTGAGCTTCAAATAAGTTTATTCAGAGGTATGTTTAAATTATCCACGGTATATGTTGAAGATGGTATTCATGAATAAAAAAACAAAAAAACATGACTGTTCAAAAAAACTAATCCGTGGCGGAGTTGGAGTCCAACACCCCATCAACTTCCCCCCGTTGGCTACGGCCAATCCAACCAACAAAACCAAGAACAAAGAGAAACACGCCTACAGGCCTGCAAGCTGCTAAGATGTTTACCCATCAAACACATTAAACACTCCCTGGTTGGAAAATAAATACGGCTCGGTTGACAGTCCCATAGAAACCTGACAAGGATGTAGACGTCACTTAATAAAGTGAGGAAGACTTTCACCCGGACTTTTTTTCCAAAGGGATTTTTGTTTACGGAGCACCTCTTCTCACAAACAGAGCCCCCGGGGTGTATAGGGGGTGTCTAGTGCTTAGCAACTTAACCTTCAAAATCCAGAAGATAATTTGTCTCGAGGATTATATATCCATGTTTCTTACAAAACTTAGTTAAGTTTCACGCCCGCTCATTAAAGGCAGTGGACACTATTGGTAATACTCAAAATAATGTTTAGCATACCTTACTTGGTAACGAGTAATGGGGAGAAGTTGATAGTTTATAAAGAAACGGCTCCCTCTGAAATAACGTTGTTTTCGAGAAAGAAGTAACTTTCTACGAATTTGATTTCGAGACCCGAGAACTAGATTTTGAGGTCTCAAAATCAAGCTTCTAAAAGCACACAACTTTGTGTGACAAGGTTTTTTTTCCCCCACTCTTGCAACTTCGACGACCAATTGAGCTCAAATTTCCACAGGTTTGTTATTTTATGCATAAATATGATGAGAAACACCAAGTGAGACGCCCGGTCTTTGACTGGTGTCCAGTGTCTTTAAGTAAAACACAAGTCTATTAAGCTTTAGTGTGAAATCTGCACGTTGTCGTGTTACTTGTGAAGGTTGTCATGTCCCCATGGGCAGAATCCGCACGTTGTTATGTTCCTTATGTACAGAGGAGGAGCAGAAATCCGCACGTTCCGGGCACAAACGATACGATAGACGGAACCGCACGTATAACGAGTGTCCGTGGGGATATTAACTGCCCGACCAAACAAACAATGCAGCTTCTTCATCAGCATACAGAAACGAAACAAGAACAGTTAAAGTATAACTTTAACAAATATGCTGTTAAGGGTTTAGAGTTAACAGTTAAAGCGTTTTGCGCAATAATTACCCGGGAACGGAAATTGATCGCAAGATGGCGCAATTTTATTTATACAGAGCAACAAATTTTGTTTAGAAAATTCAGTAACGATAAAAGAAAAGTAAAAGAAACATGGCACTTTTGTATAGCCTTGACAGCCCCTTTCCTCGTGTGTGTTATGGCAAAACAAAAAAATAAAAAAAATAAACAAACAAATAAACAAGGTAAAACTAGTTGAGTCTTTATTTATTTATTTTGTTTGGTTTACTTGAGTTGATTTTTTGTTCCGAAATATTATTGACTTTAGTCAGGTGAGGTGTGCAGTAGCACCATGTGTGTACCCTTTTTGAGTGTTGTTGGTTCTGGAAAAATAGTGGTTGACATAACCATCGTTTTAATTTGTGTCTTTGTTCAATCTATCATGTCCGTAGTTTCTTGTTCCTGCTGTTTACATTCTGTATGTCACCACAAGCCATGGCTTCTGGCAGCGATATGCTATCATAATTTTTTTTATTTTCTGCCTAGGTACATGTAGCAAAAGAATCTTTTAGCTACTCTTTTATTTCAAAATTTGTTCTGTATTTTTTGAAAGTGTTCATGAAGTATGGGAATATTGTGTGACTTTGACTGTTTTTGATTGTAAATGCTTCGGGGGAAGTCATTAGCCGGTGATTGCATACTTTCAATGGTTCCGTGCACTGATATTTTAATCAATAATGACGTCATGGTGTTATGAAGTAATAATGTTAGAAGATAATGGTTCTATGTCTGTGGCTGTATGTTGCTTTGCTCAATTTTTTTTCGAAATAGAATAAAAACTCTGCTTTAGGTTACAAACGTCATGCAATTAACAATAAATTTTAGCAATTTTTAAAAAGGGTAAATGAATTTGCAACTAGGTTTCTGCAAATGTTTCCGGGTGCGCCTGCTGGTTGAACTAATTGTTTAAATGTTGGATCATACTTTGTCATTAATGCCATTTATTATAAAAACAAATTTCAAGTAAGATTTGTTTTAAATTGTAAAAAAATTAATGTAAGTAAATCTTCCAAAACAATTCACACACAAAACGAAATCATAATTTCTCGTATTGTTAAATTGCCGTTGCACAGATTGCATCCTGCGCGGCTTCGATTTGAAGCAAGCAAATCCTTTTATAAAAGTATACAGGTAAGCTGACAAACAAGTCAAAGTGGTGTCCTAGTCTTACCTCTATAACAAGATTAACAGCTCTTTACACAAGTAAAAATAGATACACACAAATCAACTTTGAGGAACCTGGTTGTGCATTACGTTTGCAGTTAATCTTTGTCACACTTTTATTTGAAGGCAAACCGACACAAACAAAACGTCCAAACCAGCTGCAGGGCTGGCCTATTATTATTCAGAACAGGTACAACAAATCCCTACGAATGTGGGAGTATTTCAATACTTCTGTTATTTATTTCTTGAAGGCCAGCAGATAAAAACTTCAGAGTGAGGTTAATCTAGCGTACTATAAATACATTGTGACTCCTCACTGTCAATCGAACTTCATCAACGATTTGGGGGGAACAACGTTTATACGAGCCCCTAATGTTGCCTCACTGCCTCGTTTTCCCAAGGTTGGGACTTAAAGGCATGGACACTATTGGTAATTGTCAAAGACCAGTCTTTTCACTTGGTGTATCTCCACATAATATGCATACAATATAAAACTTGTGGAAATTTGAACTCAATTTGTCGTCAAAGTTGCGATATACTAATGAAAGAAAAAACAAACCGTGTGCTTTCAGATGCTTGATTTCGAGACCTCAAGTTCTAACTCTGAGGTCTTGAAATCAAATTCGTTGAAAGTTACTTCTTTCTCGAAAACTATGGCACTTCAGAGGGAGCCGTTTCTCGCCAAGTTTATACTAACAACAGCTCCCCATTACTCGTCACCAAGAAAGGTTTTATGCTAATAATTATTTTGAGTAATTACCAAAAGTGTCCACTGCCTTTAAAGGCACTATACGCTATTACTCAATTATGTGTTACTGAGCACAACATCTTAGTTGGGCGAGCAATGGAGAGCTTTTGATACTAGTACAAAACATTGTGAAAAGCGGCTCCCCCTGAGGTAACGTAGTGTTATTCTCACCCAAATATTTGTTTTTGGCTCACCCATTAGATTGAGACTTTAAACGCACTGACACTATTAGTAATAACTCACAATAATGTTAAGCATAAAAACTTACTTTGCATTGGGAAATGGAGAGCTGAAGTGAAACGACTCCCACTGAAGTGAAGTATTTGAGAAAGAGGTAATTTCTCACTCAAATTTTAAAATACTTCAGGACTGAAGCCTTTTCCGAACACCCGCACACAATTTTGTGTGCAACAGGAGTGTTTGTTTTCTTTATTATTTTCTTGCAACTTTGTTGATGACCAATTGAGTCAAAATTTACACAGATTTGTAATTGTATGCATATGTATAGACCTACACACAAGTTATAAAACTGGTCTTTGACAATTACCAATAGTGTCCATCAGGGGACGAGTTCACAAAGACTAAGGACTAGTCCTAACTTAGTCCTAACTTAGGACTAGTCCTAGAAGATACTAAAAACTAAGGCTAGTCCAAAGTAGTCCTAAGTAATAGGACGAGTAACTCGTCCTAACTCGAGATAAGACGAGTCTGACAGGGCAAGTCACACTACCGCGATAATGATAACGATAACGACGCAGAGAGAACGCATTCTATTGGTTGAAATGCTCTTCGCAAAATACGTCCACGCTTATTCAACCAATCAAGGGCGTTTTTCTTTTAACGCTCACGTTTTCGTTCTCGTTATCGAGGCCTGTGTGACCGGACCTTTAAATCTTTGTGAAATCCACCCCCAGTGCCTTTAATGCACTCAGAAACTATGTGAGGGTCAAAAATCACTTCAACCATAGAGCTATCCAAGCTTCACAAATGTTGATTGGATGGATTCCCTTTTAACCGCCCAAAGAGAAGGCTCAACAGAGAAGCTATAAAGTTCATCCTAGCATGAAACGCAAAGAAAACATTTTTGTATTACAATTACTATTCCTGGTGGAATGTGGAATCGAACTAATACCGTATGGAGGGTAATCTACCGAACCTTAAAACACCCTTCTGATTTATGTACGCTGAACGGAGCCACTTAACTGCCATGTTTCCACTCCAAAGAAGCACCCAGTTAGTGTTTAAAGGAACACGTTGCCTCGGATCGGACGAGTTGGTCTATGCAAGGCGTTTGAAACCGTTTGTTATGAAACGCATATGGTTTAGAAAGATGTTTTAAAAACAGAATATAATGATCCACACAAGTATCACTCTAAATTGCACGGTTTTCATTTTACGTCGCGAACACGGTCGGCCATTGCGGGAGTCAAAGTTTTGACTCCCATAAATGGCCGACCGTGTTTGTCGACGAGGTAAAACGAAAACCACGCAATTTCGAGGCATATTTATGTAGATCATTGTATTCTACTTTTACAACAACTTTCTAACCATATCGATTTTATAACAAACGGTTACAGGACGCTTTTCAAAGACCAACTCGACCGATCCGAGGCAACGTGTTCCTTTAATGATAGCATTTCATCACGAAGGAATCAATAGTCTTTACTTCTATATCCATGCTGCAATGTGATAGACGTTTCTGAGACAAGGGTCGGCATAACTTAAAGCCCATGGCACCATGATTTTACATCACAGCCCAATTGCTTTGAGCTGCTTAAATAAGCAGATAATCTTGCTTCAGAAGTGTCTGCTGAGAAAAAAACTACCAGGATACCAGTCACAAATTCTTTATGTTAGACATGCAGTTTGGCTGGTGACATTATACCACTAAGCATAATTTTGTTGTGTTACTTTTTATGCTTAAGCAGCTCTATGAAATCGGGTCCTTTACGGCGGTAGAAACAACGTCAAGTAACTGTCGGGGAAACTCATGAGCTGTGCATTGAGAAAGTTGCTGTTTATTTAAGTATAAATTAAAAACATGTAAAAACGCATGTGCCAGTGTGGAATGCAGTCTGCACGTTTGTGCTACATTTAGGACATGTCGTCCAACAACCACCACTGATCTCGGAGATCAGTCACAAACACGGGACCAAAGAAACCCGGTACCCCTATTATTAATAAACACTTTCGAATTGACACATCCCACGGGAACCATAATGAGAGGTTGATTTTGAAAGTTGCGTGCAAAACGTCTACATGAAAACGTTGAAGTAACATGTCTAACATTGAACTTGTTTTCTCTAAAAACTAATCGATTGAATCGTTTCTCAAAATTTTTCGCACAAAATTGTCTACTGCTGCAGTGCTTCTTTCCAAGCAGGCATATTTCCAAGTAAAACTCATGGTCATTGATTTTGGGAGTAATTACAAAAGGTATCCTTTTACCCATGTCAGATTTACACGAATGCCATGGGGGTACTGCAGCTATAATATTCCCAGATGTTGAACTTCAAGGGTTTCACCTGTTTTGGCTAAACATTGTGTGACAAGCGTGTTTTTCTTTCATTATTATCTTGCAACTTCAACGGCCAATTGAGCTCAAACTTTCACAGGTTTGTTACTTTATGCATATGTTGAGATACACATAGTGAGAAGACTGGTCTTTGACAATTACCAATAGTGTCTACTCTCTTTAACAAACAGGTATACACACAGGCTGATATTTATTGAGAAAATCTACCAGTAACAAACGGTACGCTGATTGCAAAATGACTAATTGCAAAATAATGTCTTCTAATTAGACAACGTAGTTGTTCATAACAAAACTAACGACCACTGACATTTACAAAATAATCACTCAATAATACATCATTGTGAAATGTTGTTTCATACATCAATACCGACAGTGGGTTGGTAAAAGTGGAGGTCGGGGGGGGGGGGGGGGGCACAGTTTTGTCCAGAAAGAGAGCTGCCCACGAGACCAGTTCATTAGGGTATGGTTATTATTAAGCACACACAAACAGGACTATTTTGGAAGTTGAGTTGCGTAAAGCCCGGGTGTTATTTCCCTTGAAAGCAACACCGATACGATTTTTGACGTCCCAAAATCGCAGGGAATATAAATTCTTATTTCTCGGTCAAGTTCAGAAAAAGAGCAGCCAATTTAACCATCAAGCTATTCTATTTCGCGCGAAATCGAATGCTACTGAAAAGTGTAATTCGATTTCGTTTTATGATTAGTCCAATGTAAGTTAGCGTCATTCGATTTAAAGCAGCATTCAAATTCGCAGACGCTTCTTGAGGCGTGTGTGTCTCGAAAATAATGACGATACACTAAATTGAACAAAGTGACGGAATTTGACTCGAATCAAAACGAAACTGAATGGCCGAATGCTGGATTTGAAACGCAGTAAACACCTGGAGAGGCAAAACAGCTTTAATTCGAACGCATGAAAATGAAATTGGGTGCTCATTTGTCGAATTTGACCGAGAAAACCTATAGTTAAAATAACTTTTAATGGCTCATTTCTACTGCGACGCGAGTGAATAATATTTCAACTTATTTTCCAGAGGAATTTTCCTAAACACAAATTGCAACTTAATGAAAGACACGGATATTGTCACCCCTTTGAGTCTGTATGTACATCAGAGGAAATAATTATACCAAATGAGGAAAGACTAAAGGCATATCTTTTCTTGTTACTTTTTGGCGGCAAAGAAGCGCCATCATTTTGAAAGATGGAATAATAATCTCTGTGATAGACGTGATTATTTCTTCGTTGTGTGTGTATGTGTGGGATTCCTGTCTAAGATAATGGTTGGCCCGAGGAAACAAACGATGTCGTTGAGATGTCAGACCGACCTCTGGGCCGTCATCATGGCGTGTGGCTCTGCCCTGCAACAGGAGGAACCACGGTCACGTATCGCGTGTAAAGGCTCCACATTTTTTATTAGTTAATATTTTTTATATTAAAGGCACTGGACAATAATTATTGGTATTTACTCAAACAAATCGCTAGTATAAAAACTTACTTGGTTACGAGCAATGGAGAACTACTGATAGTATAAAATATCTTGAGAAACGGCTCCCTCGAAGGTAACGTATTTATTTGAGGAAGAGGTAATTTCTCACTCAAATAATAAAAGACTTAAGACTTCAGCTGAAGTCTTGTATTATGCATATGGAAGCACACACGTTTGTGTAACAAGGGTGTATTTCTTTCCTTGAGCCAAAATTTTCACAGGTTTGTTATTTTATGCATATGTTGGGATACACAAGTGAGAATACTGGTCTTTGACAATTACCAAACGTGTATAGCGCCTCAGAAGAAGGAAAAAAGAAAGAAAAACAATCTGTATTTAAGGGAAATTGTGAAGGCTAGTTTATCGTATATTCTGCAGAAAAACGGAGCAGCCTTCCCATTCGTGCAAGGCCTACCAGGAGTCCGGAAATGATTGAAAAAATATAATGGAGGCCATTTCTGAAAGATGGTGAGACACGATTCTGACATTAAAATCGATATCTCTAGAAAGCTACCTGATTGACCAGTTTAAAAAATGGTAAAGCTTTTGGAATTATCTTAGAACAAATATCTCGTTCCACCTTTACTTCTATTTACTGGTTATTTATCGAAATCTGATACTGTTGACGATTTTCTTATTCATTAGAAGTTCAAACTTGTCAAGAATGTTATTTAGGATTTGAAACTTTGCATGGTGGAAGTAAGATATAGAAAAGTTTGCGGTAACACCATGTAATAACAATCTCTAAATGAGTTGGGCCTCTATTTCCCGCCTTCATGCATCACCGCTGATCCACCGCCCAGTACTTAATCAGCATGCAGCATCAGAGTCCAGCATTCTCCAGAAGACGATCAGAGCATACTGATCGAAACGTCGAGTTAATCCAACGGTTCTTTTCAGAACCACCCCAACTCATTTAGAGATTGTTATTACATGGTGTTACCGCAAACTTTTCTATAAGAATGTTATTGACATGCCATATTTTACTCTTAGGAATGTTGTAAGTATTTAAAAAAACAACTGCACGTTGAGATTTTACCTGAAAAACAAAACAAATATTGTTTGACCCGATTCCACCTTTGCTTCAAACAACTTATTTTTATCTTGAAAGAAAGGTAACAGTAATAAGTAACTTGTTTTAATTGCATGTAGAGTGCGCCCTCTATTTGGGCAGGGCAAGTTTGTGGCTGTTCGCTGGTAAAAACGTTCCCTATGGGTCGATGCCCTTTTGTGTTACTTGAACCTATTATGTGATCACTTAGACTTAAAACCGACAAATTTAATCAAAGATTGAATTCAGTGAAACCATGAGTGATTTTCCTTCGAGAACTACACCACAAACACTCTATAAAAGATCAAATTTATGGTATTTTGCCGACGCTTAGAACAATAATTTGGTTTCCAAATTAGGTCACATGTCACGTTAAAACCTAAATCCCGGTGTTTTTTTATTTAAATTGAGTCGCTCAATCCCTGCTGTATACCTTCGGTTGTCAACACGATCTAAAATCTGGAAGGCTATGCTCATAGACTCTCGTAGATCCCAGAGGATTCAAGACAAAGTAAAACATCACTCGTCACTCATGTCCTCCCTTACTCATTATGCAGTTTACATCTTAAAGGTGTGTTGATCGCTGGTCAAGGATGGGTAAATACTCTAAAATATTTAATGACCAGCACTGCAGCTGTTGTTAGTATGAATTTTAGGAAATAATTCCTGTTGAAGTAATGGTTTCGGATATTTGTTTTTTACCCCACATTAGTTAGGATTAACCGGTGACGAATCCCCTAAGCCAACTGCACTCACCACGCGATTTGACTCGCGGTGATAAGGTCACGGTTTCCTTGTGTGAAGTATTGGAGCTCTCACAAGTCTGTTGGCTATAGAGACCCCCCCCCCCCAAAAAAAAAAAAAAAAAAAAAAAAAAAAAAAACCTGAACCCCCATGTCATAGGCTCCCTTCGAAACCACGGCTTTGGCTTTGGATTCGTAGTTCGGCACCCGGTTGTTTTGACAATTTGAGTACGCGCCCAGCCAGGGCTTCAGACGAGAGGACGCGTCCCGTCCGGACGGAGCCTGAAGCCGAATCAAAAGCGGAAACCTGGTTTCGAAAAGGGCCATAGTGGCAGGAGTAGCAGTTTCGTGCGAATAGGGCCCAATTTCATTGCTCTGCTTACCGTAAGCACACAATCGGCGCTTACGGAAGCAGGGAATTCTGTGCTTCCGGCAAGCGTATTTCACGGTTTAACGACGAATTTTGGCTTCTGCGCGTGCGTACCCCTGCTACTATGTATTCTCCGCGTACAAGGCTAGCGCAGAAATTCGGCGCTTGCAAGTAAGCGGGGAATCGTGATCGTAAGCACACAATTCGGCGGTAAGCAGAGCCATGAAATTGGTCCCAGTATATCAGCAGTCTCACGAGAGTATAGCATTCTGAGAGCAGTTCCCGCCAAAAACATTGAACGACTTGTGGACAAGACTACGTATGTGTTGACGCAAGGGATTGCAGTGCGCCGCCATTGATTCATTAAGTGTACAAATGCATTAAAAATTGTTGGTCACATTCGAGTAGGCCAACTTCTGATTTCTGTATAAATGTTATTCAAATTAGACTTTTGAACAATTGTTTTATAATATTATTTAAATGTTGGGCGTAATTAATGTCTAACCAGTGTTGTATTTAAGTGAGAATAGTAACATTAAAACTGCATAGTTTCCATAGACACGCTGATATCCTATTAACCATTGTGACACGGTGCCCCGCGTGCCCATATCGTGCCCCAGTGCCCATCGTGTCTCATCCCTTTTTTACGCCACTGTCTACACGAAATCCTTCACCGAAAAAGCGAAGCACAGGAAAGATCAACAGATGGAACAACATACGCAATTTGATTCGTTAAAGCCATTGGACACTTTCGGAAAAGAAAAAAGAAAAAAATTCCACATATTTACAAATAACTTACAGGGTTTCAGAAGGTAATGGTGAGAGACTTCTCTTGAAATACTATTCCATAAAATGCTTTACTTTTTGAAAAACAAAATTAAAACAATATCAGTTCTCGATATCGAGAATTACGAATTTATTTTAAACACGTGTCATGACACGGCGCAACGTGGGGAAACAAGGGTGGGGTTTTCCCCGCTATTTTCTCCCGACTCCGATGACCAATTGAGCCTAAATTTTCACAGGTTTGTTATTTTTTATAGAAGTTGTGATACACGAAGTGTGGGCCTTGGACAATACTGTTTACCGAAAGTGTCCAATGGCTTTAACGTTAACATAAACTAACACACAAAACTATGTCTCATATTAGTTTGTGGAACCAATAATAATGATCCGGGTGTGTGTAAAATTATTTAATGTATACTTTTAGTGAGTGACTTTTTTCTGTATAACTATGTTGTCCATTAAAAAAAAATCTTGTTATTTCATTAGAAAATATCGTTTCGCAGCTCTGATCACTATTTCTGCAAGAGTCCTTCTAATGTACGAATTTTAGAAACTTAGACAGATATTTTATTTCGATAATTTCATCATCTCAAACTCTAGAAGAAAAAAACATACTACAGGGCCTGAGGTATACCTTCACTGATGTGTAATCAAATTAAAATAGTGTTTCAGACTTTACTGTATAAACATGGTCTCACATTTTTACAGTTGTCGGCAAATGATGGAAAGAAATGTATTATAGAAAGCCGTTTCTCACAATGTTTTACAACAGCTCTTCACTGCTCGTTACCAAGTATGTCTTTATGCTAACAATAATTGTTTTGAGTAGAAACTACCAGGTGTCAAGTATATGGTATTAGGTTGTGTAGGTGCATTATGTTTATGCACATTTTTTACATTGCACCTATCTAGGGGAAACGGCGGTAGCATGGTCGGCCCCTCACTCAAGCAATCAGTTTATTTTTTGGGCAGCCAAATTGCTGAAATTGGATTTCTTTACCGTTTCTGAATCTATGGACATCTTATACACGGAAGCTCTACTGTCAAGACTGCAGGCAACATGTTGACTTCATACACCTCGCTATATTTGCACAGGTGATCGCTGGCATTGAATTGCAACAATTGGGCGGAATGCTCGTAGCTTGAGACATCCAAACAGCAAATTTTAAAGGCAGTGGACACTTTTGGTAATTGTCAAAGACTAGCCTTCACAGTTAGTGTATCTCAACATATGCATAAAATAACAAACCTGTGAAAATTTGAGCCCCATTGGTCGTCGAACTTGCGAGATAGTAATGAAAGAAAAACCACCCTTTTCACACGAAGTTGTGTGCGTTTAGATGGTTGATTTCGAGACCTCAAGTTCCAAATCTGAGGTCTCGAAATCAAATTCGTGGAAAATTACTTCTTTCTCGAAAACTATGGCACTTCAGAGGGAGCCGTTTCTCACAATGTTTTATACCATCAACCTCTCCCCATTACTCGTCACCAAGAAAGGTTTTATGCTAGTAAATATTTTGAGTAATTACCAATAGTGTTCACTGCCTTTAATGTGGTTCATTTGCTACTAGAATTGACCTCATGAAACAGATACACTGGTCTTTATAAAGACAGGATGTATCTTCCTTCTTCACCAAGCCGGGGATAAAAAAAAAAAAAAAATTCTCTTCATTTCAGCGATAGGATGAAAGGCTTTCGAAACTTCATATGAAATGTTGAAAGATGAGCTAACCAAAAAACCTTCTATATGTGATGTACTAGACGGAAGCACATATTTCAACTCATATAAACTATTGGTTATGTTGTCATACCATTGAAGATGTGGCAATAAAAATCTGGCGCGGGAAACCGGTAACGAAATTATATTTAATGTAACCAAATCTAGGCTTGTACTTATTTGACAGAAGGCACAAGATTTTCTGATAAATGGTGAAGTTGGATCAGGGTGAGGGTAGGGTGGGGCTAAAGAAGTTATTTGAATGTCTTCTGCACTGTGGCCGCTATTTTAGACACATCCGATAAGTCTTTGTTTAGTTCCCCTATGACTTTTACTCATAGAGCAGAATGTGGTACCCTTAAAGACAGTGGACACTATTAGTAATTGTCAAAGACCAGTCTTCTCACTTGGTGTATCTCAACATATACATAAAATAACAGACCTGTGAAAATTTGAGCTCATTTGGTCGTTGAAGTTGCGAGATAAACATGAAAGAAAAACACCCTGGTCACACGAAGTTGTGTGCGTTTAGATGGTTGATTTCGAGACCTCAAGTTCTAAATCTGAGGTATCGAAATCAAATTCGTGGAAAATTACTTCTTTCTCGAAAACTATGGCACTTCAGAGGGAGCCGTTTCTTACAATGTTTTATACCATCAGCCTCTCTCCATTACTCGTCACCAAGAAAGGTTTTATGCTAGTAAATATTTTGAGTAATTACCAATAGTGTCCACTGCCTTTAATGTGGTTCATTTGCTACTAGAATTGACCTCATGAAACAGATACACTGGTCTATATAAATACAGGATGTATCTTCCTTCTTCACCAAGCTGGGGATGAAAACACATTTTTTTTTCTTCATAGGATGAAAGGCTTTCGGAACTTCATATGAAATGTTGAAAGATGAGCTAACCAAAAAAACCTTCTATATGTGATGTACTAGACGGAAGCACAGATTTCAACTCATATAAACTATTGGTTATGTTGTCATACCATTGAAGATGTGGCAATAAAAATCTGGCGCGGGAAACCGGTAACGAAATTATATTTAAAGTCACCTGGAAATATAATTTTTTTTTCTTTCAAACATAAGAGTATATGCTTATGAACAATAAAACAATTTTTTTAGTAATTGTTTGTCACGATTTATATGTTTAAAAAATATATAAAGTTGTTTGGGGGGCTGACTCGGCCTACCCCTTTTGTGACGTCAATCGAGGCAGACTTTGCCTGCAATGCGTATAGTAAACACACGTGCAAAGTACATGTTCGTCCAAGTCGTGAGTTGGTACGTTTCAAAAAGTGTTTTTCTGCATTCAGCAGCAATACACCTGGTCGGCATTGCCGGAAAAAAACAAAAAAAATATCTTTTTTTGAAACGTACAAACACACGACTTGGGCCGTACATGTACATGTATGTTTACTCAACGCATTACAGGCAAAGTCTGCCTCGATTGACGTCACGAACAGCGCCCTCTCGGGTCGGGGTCTACTCTTAAATTTGTAAATAACATAAGAACTGATTTTTTTAAACCTTAGTTAACTGTTTATTCACATTCCACTCATCAAAACACATATATAAGTGACAAAAGCTATATTTTGTGTAACCAAATCTAGGCCTGTACTTATTTGACAGAAGGCACAAGATTTTCTGATAAATGGTGAAGTTGGATCAGGGTGAGGGTAGGGTGGGGGCTAAAGAAGTTCTTTGAATGTCTTTTGCACTGTGGCCGCTATTTTAGACGTATCCCGATATGTCTTTGTTTAGTTCCCCTATGACTTTTACTCATAGAGCAGAATGTGGTACCCTTAAAGACAGTGGACACTATTGGTAATTGTCAAAGACCAGTCTTCTCACTTGGTGTATCTCAACATATACATAAAATAACAGACCTGTGAAAATTTGAGCTCATTTGGTCGTTGAAGTTGCGAGATAAACATGAAAGAAAAAACACCCTTGTCACACGAAGTTGTGTGCTTTCACATGCTTGATTTCGAGACTTCAAATTCTAAACTTGAGGTCTCGAAATCAAATTCTTTCTCGAAAACTACCTTACTTCAGAGGAACCCGTTTCTCACAGTGTTTTATACTATCAACCTACCCCCATTACTCGTTACCAAATCAGGCTTCTGATAATAATTATTTTGAGTAATCACCAATAGTGCCACTGCCTTTAAACGCAGGTGTTGAGTAAATTAGTAGATGGATTCAACATTTTTTTTTAGAAACATGTTCAGTTAGATATGTTGTCAAATTCATGTATATTTTCTGAATGTGTGATGTCATAGACGAAGGGAGGCACATGTTACCAGGTATACTCACAATCTTTCTGCGAAAACAGAACATTAATTACTTCAATCAAAATGCGTTTGAGAGTGTGAGAATGAACTTATTTAAGACAAAAGTGGTTCTCTTTCAGCGAAATGTTTACGGTATTACGGAACAGCGCCCTCAACAATCAAACGATTGTTTCTAGTCAAAATCGACGGGCCCAATCATTGTGTGAATGAAGCTTCGACACTCAAAATGAGTTTTCATGATTTAAAGGCAGTGGACACTATTGGTAATTACTGAAAATATTGTTAGCAAAAAACCTTACCTGGTAACGAGTAATGGGGAGAGTAAAACATTGTGAGAAACGTTGGAATAGTATTCAAGAATGAAGAAATTTTCCACGAATTTGATTTCGAGACCCCAGATTTAGAATTTGAGGTCTCGAAATCAAGCATCTGAAAGCACACAACTTCGTGTGATCTGGTGCGACAAGAGTGTTTTTTCTTTCATTATAATCTCGCAACTTCGACGACCGATTGAGCTCAAATTTTCACAGGTTTGTTATGTTATGCATATTATGTTAAGATACACCAAGTGAGAAGACTGGTCTTTGACACTTACCAATAGTGTCCAGCGTCTATTAGGGGCTTATTTAGCCCAGGTTGGACTCCTCCGTTGCATGCAGTGGCACTGACTGACGTCCTACCAGGGCTAGGGCTTATTTAATGTATCGCGCCATTCCTGCATCTTTTATACTTTAAAGTAACTCACAATGTCTTGCTTCGACACCGCTTATCCTTGGGTCTAAAATTCCCAGGAGGATTTGCGTTGCAGATGTGCCTTAAAACACCAGCCGGACCCCTATACCCGTGCTATAGACGGGGCGACACGACACAGCCTCAACGCTGGCCTAGCTGTCCGCTGGTTCACACCCAAACAGTACCATTCTCAGCACCCCGCAACGCAAATCTCAGCCACAATTTAACATTCCTTTCATTACAAAGACTTAATTAGCACAATGCCTGACGGGTCATTCCAACCATCGTGATTCAAACAATCAAACAATTATTGCCCCTCCCATGTTATGCCTTCAACAATGCACATGAGCTTTCAGCCATTGGAAGTTAGAACCACCTCACTGGTGGTTTTCTACAGTACATGTATTTGCCCGAGGCCTAGGGTCGATTTCACAAAGAGTTAGGAGTAGGGCTAGTCCTAACTTTGGACTAGTCCTAAGTTAGGACGAGTAACTGGTCCTAACTCGAGATAAGACTAGTCCTAATGCCGGGTTCCTAGGTACCTTACTTTATGTTTTTACAATTATGTTTTCTTCTTAAAAATATTGTGTTGCTTGTTCTTTAATCTGCATTTTGCAATTTTTTAATGTGATTTTTCATGGTTGCTGGCCCAATTTTTTTTTTTTAAATGAAATGAAAAGCAAAAATACTACTGCAAGGATGTTTGGTGCATATTTTGATGTGCTGGATGTCATTGGTTAAATTCTAAACATAAACATGTATACTCTCTTTGGTTTGCTCTGCCAATGTGTACATTAGGCAGGGGAACAATAATCAAACACGGAATACTCACTTGGAAAATGGTCCAAAACGTCTGGTTCTTCCAAAATCGCCCCTTGATTTGTGACCTCACTTTAAATCACTGGGAATGCTCCAATAAAGCATGTGTTTTCACCACGTAACCCTTTGGGTGGTGTGTTTGTATTTCTTTGTTGTCAGATGGTCGCAATCATTAAAACCGCGCGAGCACAGAGCAACAGTAGTCAACAATCCCGCCAATGTGACGTCACAGATGACTTGTATAGTTGTTTGTGACGTCACATTGGCGGGAAATAACCGCCGTCGCTCTGAGAGGTCACTGTGATGTGTATGTGCGCGTCGTGAACAACTGTCAGCCAATCACAGGTGATTCACTGACCGCAGCAAGTTCGCTGTTTGAGTTTATGACGTCACAATTGTTGCACACAAAGATTAGTTAGCAAGTCTTGCACGCTTTTTTCGCACATCGGCGGCAGGAGATAATATTAGAGCAAAGGGGATTGTGTGCACCCCCACCCTCCAATGTTGCGGATTATGTAGAAGTATCGACTGATAGCGCCCTCTTTTGACTGAACCTCCTTCTGATATGAATGTAGGTGAAAGGTGATTATGGTTGGGTATTGACATGATGTTGACGAAGAAGAGGCTCCCTTTTTTTTAGTGTTGGTATCTACAAGACTCATCCAGACATGGGGTTTATTTTGTTCGACTACTGTAACCTTTTTTAGCATGCACCTCATTCCACGACTAAAGGCCCGGTCCCACTGCAGCGATAACGGCGATCGTTGTCATTTTCGTTATCGACTCGGCCTTAACGCGTTTGCACCGAGTGTTTTCGATAAGGTATAACGGTGCACGCTAAAGGTCAATTTATTGTCCCGTACTAAAATTTATTTGGAGAAATAAATCTTTCAGCCATGCTCTAAAACAACTTTGGCACTAAAAATGAGAGAGAAGAGAGATGCAGTCTGTACCTTTTGTTCTACCCTGCTGGGAATGCCATGCTAGACTTCGACGATAATGGCACGATGAGTGTCATTTTCGCAGCCTGCCCACGATGGGCGACTAGTGGTGCACAATGCTACTTGTGTCGAATTCGCGACTATTGATTGCTTAGTTTGATTGGTTGCAGCTGCCATTATTCACATACTCGGTAAATCGAGCCGCTTCAACCAAAATTTACTACTCGACTAGTCGCACCTCAAATAGTCGCGACTACGACACTAGTCGCGACTTATTTTAATTCCTAATATGCAATATTTTTGTAGCAGTCTTTGCAGCATGGCAAGATATATTCGATCCATTGAAAAATTTGAACAGTAGTCTAATGATTTAGTTTTCGTGACTAACGACATATAGTCTCACTAGTCACCCAGGCCTAGACATCAGTGACACAATTCTCCAATCCTTTCAGCGTAAATTTTACTTTATTGCGCTTGCAGCAAACACTATGCCACAGTGCATTTTGGGCATTCAACATTCGCGACTAGTGTTGAAATCGCAACTATTTGAGGCGCGAATAGTTGAGTGAAAAAGTTCACTAGTCGTCCAGGCTTAGATATGGGGTATTTTTTGTTTAACTTGATCGAACTTCACCATTTTTATAATCACAGTGCTGTGAAAAATTTGTGTTTTACAATTTAGAAATAAATTTGAAGAACAAGTAGCTTGTGTTGGCCCTTTAGAAATAATTTTAATTGAACTGTGGAAAATTACTTCTTTCTCGAAAACTACGTCACTTCAGAGGGAGCCGTTTCTCACAATGTTTTATACCATCAACCTCTCCCCATTACTCATTACCAAGTAAAGTTTTTATGCTAATAAATATTTGGAGTAATTACCAATAGTGTCCACTGCCTTAAGTTACACATGTACAAAGTCAGTGCGTGAACGACAAATGTTGTACATGGTGCTCGTCTGTGATCTGTCCACACCACTGATCATTCGGGGGAAGTATGAAACAAACAGACAAGTGTGATAACGAAAATGCAATCATTTTTGTTCTTCCTCCGTGGCCAGACGTCACACAATCAACGATATTCTGTTTGAAGGGAAGGAACACGTTTGGTAATTACTCAAAACAAATATTAACTTAAAAAATTATTTGGTAACGATTGGCGAGCTGTTGATAGTATAAAACATTGTGAAAAACGACTCCCTCTGAAGTAACGTAGTTTTTGAGAAATGGGTAATTTCTCACTAAAACAATAAAATACTTCTAGCTAGAAGTCTTTTATTCCTTTCTGAAAGCACACAATTCGTCCAACGAAGGTGTTCGTTCTTTCATCATTTTCTTGCAACTTCGATGACCAAAAATTGAGCCCATAGGCTTGTTATTTTTATGCTTATGATGTGATGGGATACACCAAGTGGGGATACGCGTCCTTGACAAGTACCAAACGTGTACACTGCCTTTAACGACAATTTATTAGTTGGTCTTCTGGGAAAAAGAGTTGTAGAATTCAAATCCCTGAATAGACCTATCGTTTGTTTGGCCATATGGTTCGGCAAACCAGGCCAATATCATGAATAGTAGGTCGTCATACGCGTTCGTACGTCCGACCGTGGCCGGCTAGACTTGTGGTCAAGTCCTTAAATTTCTGTCGCTGTTATATCGTTCCGACTCCATTCCGAATCTCCCCGCGATTCCTGCGGTATTCTCGCGAGACTGCTGGCCCCGCGAGACTACTGCTCTCACGACTACGGTCACATTCAATGGGGAGTAGAAGCCGGCAACTAGCAGTTCGCGCGAGAGCAGTGATCTCGCGAGAGCACCGCCACAACTCGACTATCTCACCGCGGCAGACCATTACAAAAAACGACTTGTCCACAACTCTTGACCGTGGCCGGCCCAACTTCATGCTGTTTTTTCATACATATTTGAATGATCTTCACGCAAATATGACAACGGCCCTATTTACATCTAACGGCAACGCCCACAGTGCACTCATCGCTGCAGGATTTCCAAGACGTATCGCCAGTCAAGCGGGTTAAATTATACAGTAAGAGGGTGCGCTTTATTATTATTATTAGTAGTATTATTATTATAATTTATTTGGCAATTAACATAAAAATACAAAAATACAAAAAATGTATACGTAAAGGATAAAACTCTTATAAAGGATAAAAACATTAAATATATAAATATATACATTTGGATTGGAAAACAGTAAAAAGGGGGATACATCAAGTTATAAAAAAGGAGGACAGGCAGTAAAAGAGAAGACCCAATATCGAGCACTTACGTCTTGGACCAAGACTGCGAAGGCCGTCACATTACGTTTACGAGTAAAGACAGCGACGTCTTGTACCAAGACTAACCACACAGATGCACGTAACACTACATGGAAACTATAGTGTTATCAAAAAGCTATTTTAGTATATAAAAAAAGTGGAAAGATGTGCTATATAAGCTTAAGCAGCAGCTTCGCGAGCCATTTTGAATGGGAGCGCCAGAGCAAACTATAAAGAACAGATCTACATTACGGGACCTGACTGTGTGCACAACATCACTGAGAGATCGTACGGTATGTATTAACCAATTGTGTATAACTTACTTCAACAACAAAACTTTGGTATTTGTATATCGTGCGTCTATTTTGTCAAAAGTAGCAAAAGGCATAACAAGGGGTTCTTAAGAAGGTGCGCCCGCGTTCTCCTTTCCAACAGATTCTGTTCCCATGAGGTACATTTAGCAAGGAGGTTGGTTCAAAAGAAACTTTGATACACAGTTCGCCATATTGGGGACATTATCTTGTGTCACATAGGTAAATACGTGTATGTACTTATTTGAAGCGCTAAAGTGTGAAAGTTAATTTTTCTGACAAAATAATATCGTTAGGGCTTAAACATTTATTTTATTTATCAGATTACATGTGCCTACAATTTTTATAAAAACAAACCAAGTCACTAAATACTGGGTTTTATTTCCATTTGGAAAACCGTTAGAAGGGTACAATAGGGGAAGATGGGACACGGGGTAAGATGGGACATGGGCAAATTATTTCCGGCAAACCCACCCTATAAAATTTTCGTCCATATCTGTTTTTATTACTATTTTTTTTACGGTTCGCCGGCAGCAATTTTAATGACGTGTCCGTTGTATAATTTTCACGCGTCAGATTGTAAGTGTATGTTGAAACTAATGATTGGTATTTTTGAAAGACTGTCAGAAATTACCCAATATGTGGGCACTTTGTACAGAAATGTTACCAGTGTCGGCTGAAAGCAACACAGACCGACTGAATGCAGAAATATTTTATATGTAGATGCTTTTTGTACTGCCCAAGCGGTTTATTTACGGGGAAAACGGAGTAAAACGGGACAATTTCTCATCAGGTTATTATGAATTATGAACGGTTGGGGAAATTTGGCACAATTTACATTGTTAAAATACAATTCTTCAAAGGGCTATTATTATTTTTTTGTATTAATTTTTTGTTTAAACCAATTTTAACTCACCAAACTCGTCCCTCTAAAGACTGACGGTTCTGGTAATGGTCATTCGTTTTGTTGTCCAATCTTGCCCCAATTTGACCCTATTTATCCCATGCATTATTATATTTAATACGCCAATCTGATAGTTAGCTGACACGTCTTCGATACAATGCATGCGTCCCATCTTGATCCAAATAATTGGGGGAAACGGGACACTAAATAAAATTTCATAAAGTAAAGTTTTAGTAGGGCCTAAATAAAAACTGTCACAAAAAAATATAAAATGGGAATTCAGATTAGTACGACTAAAGAAATACAAACAAACAAATAAACTGCACTCGATAACTGTTTCGTACCTTCACTTTAATTCAAGCGAACCTCATTTTCTTTGTGTATGGTCCCAGCAGACTTTACATCGGGCCCTATGATGGTTTGAATTCTTTGAACTCTTTATTTTATCTGTTTCTGTTTTAAAGACACTGGACACTATTGGTAGCTGTCAAAGACTATTGTTCACAGTTGGTGTATCTCAACATGCATAAAATAAAAAGTCTGTGAAAATTTGAGCTCAATCGGTCGTCGAAGTTGCGAGATATTAATGAAAGAAAAAATACCATTGACGCCCCATGGTCACAAGAAGTTGTATGCTTTCAGATGCTTGATTTCGAGACCTCAAAATTCTAAATCTGAGGTCTCGAAATCGAATTCGTGGAAAATTACTTCTTTCTCGAAAACTACGTCACTTCAGAGATAGATGTTTCTAACAATGTTTTATACAATCAACAGCTCCTCATTACTCGTAATCAAGAAAGGTTTCAGAATAATAATTATTTTTGGTAATTATACCAATTGTGTCCACTGCCTTTAAGTTAGATCTTTTTTGGTTTTCTGACCACTTTAGTCGGGATCTTTATTGGTCAACTGATGACCAATACCTAATTTTGTATTGTATTTGAATTGGGTTATTATAGGTTTTCTCGGTCAAATTCAGAAAATGAGCAGCCGATTTCATGTTCATGCGTTCGAATTAAAGCTGTTTTGCCTCTCCAGTTGTTACTGCGTTTCAAATTCAGAATTCGGCCATTCAATTACGTTTTGAGTTGAGTCAAATTCCTTTAGCACTCTGTTCAATTTAGCGTATTGTCATTCTTTTTCGTGACACACACGCCTCAAGAAGCGTCTGTGAATTTGGATGCTGCTTTGATGAATTGTTAAATTGAATGATTCTTTTGTTAAATCGAGCGACACAACATTACATTTTGACTAATCATAAAACGAAATTGAATTACCTTTTTCAGTAGCATTCGATTTCGCGCGAAATAGAATAGCTTGGTGGTTTAAATAATTGACTGCTCATTTGCCGAAATTGACAGAGAAAACCTATATTTGCGTTTTTCCAATTAAGATAATTTTCATGTTTATGATGTTTCTTCCTCAATCTTTCAACCAAACGTTTTTTAGGTTGCACAAATTCCAGAAACGACTACCCAAAATGAATTTGAATTAACTAATCACACGCCTCAAGAAGCTCTGTGTGAATTTGAATGTTGCTTTGATGAATAGTAAATTGAATGATTTTTTTTGGTTAAATCGCATGACGCAAGATTACATTTGAATAATCATAAAACGAAATCGAATGACCCTTTTCAGTTGCATTTGCGGCAGCAATTTTAATGACGTACTTTGTGTCCGTTGAATAATTATCACGTGTCAGATTATAAGTGCGGGTTGAAATTAACTATTGGTATTTTTGGTAGACTGTCAGAATTAACCCATTATGTGGGCACTTTGTTCAGAAATTGTAATAGTGTCCACTGCCTTTAGTACGATAATAACGCATTGGAGGTGGCCTGGGAGAACAAAACGGGAAGGGCGGTCAATTGTTACTTGAAGGCAGTGATGGACACTGTTTGTAATTAGTCAAAATAATTACTAGCATAGCATCTTATGCTTGGTATTAGATGGTAGCTGTTGGTAAAATAAAACAATGTGAGAAACGGTTCCCTCTGAAGTGACGTAGTTTTCGAAAGAGACGTAATTCTTTATGAATTTGATTTCGAGACATCAGAATTAGATCTTGAAGTCCCGAGATCTAGCATCTGAAAGCATACAGCTTCGTGTGACGAGGTTTTTTTCTTTCATTATTACCTCGCAACTTCGATGACCAATGTTCAAATTTCATGCATATGTTGAGATACACCAAGTGAGAAGACTGATCTTTGACAATTACGTATAGTGTCCAATGTCTTCAAACTACACTGTAAACAAATTCCCGTAAAATTTACGGGAATCGGTTGTGCAGCGAGATGCCAACCGATTCCCGTAATTTTTACGTTGCAAGCCGTACACGCAGTTACGGTGTGCCGTGATTTTCACGGTGAGAAAGCTGTCAGTTTACGGTGTAAACCGTACACGAAGTTACGGTGTGCCGTACACGAAGTTACGGTGTGCCGTGATTTTCACGGTGAGAAAGCTGTCAATATACGGTGCGAAGCGTACATGAAGGTATGGTGTGCCGTGATTTTTACGATGAGAAAGCTGTGAATATACGGTGCAAACCGTACATGAAGTTACGGTGTGGCGTGATTTTTACGGTGATAAGGCTGTCAATACGGTGTAAAACCGTACACGAGGTTACAGAGTGCCGTGATTTGTACGGTATATTACACGTTGCTATTACTGCCATGGGACCGTATTTGAAAAAGTGGAAACTGACCGTAATGGGAGACTTTCTGGGACGATAGAGGGCAGCAGACTTACCGGGTAAATCCATTGTTCTCAGAATTATGCGCATGTTCAGAACTACGTAAACAATGGAAATTTACCCGGTATGTCTGCTGCCACCTAGCGTTGGAAAGTCTCCTATTGGAATGGCTTATTACAATAGTATAATTACTCCAATGGTCTTGTATTTTAAAAAGTGGAAAATAACTATATGTTAAAGGTACGATACAGCTTTGGTAATTACCAAAATATTTTGAAAACTAGACGACTGGAATTGGAATGAACTCATTGTTTCCAGAACCAAAAGCAATGATGTATCATACCTTTAAGTAATACACCATGAGCACGGGATTGTACAATTGAGTACAAAAATGTGGGTAAATCGAGTATAAACTCGTCCTTACTCGAGATAAGACTAGTCCTAACTCTTTGTGAAATCGACCCCTGGCCTCGGCGGGTTTAAACCACTAGTTGAAAACCGATTCAACACACTTTGATTCCCATTCATAAATATCTTTTTGGTTAAAAGGCGTAATAAAGTAAGAAACCCTGTAAAACTTATCCGTTTCCTTCCGAGTGCTTGAGCTCTGTATGTTTCCACCTCCTTCGTATTGCTAGGACTCCACTGGGCCAGCGCCATTTGGTGCCAGTTCGCGCCAAAGATTATGTGATTGCCGAGTTAATGTCAGCTCGGCATGTGTCGCCAGGTGGAATAAACTGGGTGCCATGTGGCGTGCGCCAAATGCCACCGGCTTGCTCTAAAATGTTGCGCCAGTTTGCGCCAGTTCGCGCAGTTCGCGCCATTACACGGCCATTTGATTCCAAAATTCACCCTGTTGGCGCCATTCGCGACAATAGACGGCTACTTTGCGCCACTTGGTGATTAGTTTGTGCCAAAGGTCGCCAAATTGGTTTGAACTTGCCGCCGCTTGGCGCTACTTGCCGACTATATAAATACCGGTCATCGGCTACCTGGTTTAGACCCTCCTCATCAGCTGCATCTTCGTTGAAAATTGTGTGAAATATTGTAGAAATTGTGAAGGAAAAACTGCGTGGAGGTGTTGTCGATTCGAATCTTGAAAGTTGTGTGAGAAATTTCTATTTCATAGCGCTGCTAACCGTAAGCACACGAAAAGGCATGCTTACCTTCCGGTGCTTACCGCACGAAAATAAATGACGTCACAATGCAAATCCACGGTAAACACGCAATATATCCGCCCAATTTTCTTTGCTAACCTGTGAAAATATACGCTAAGGCTTAAGCACATTTTTCTGCTACAGTAAGCGCGCAAATTTGCTTAATACCGTTAAGCAGCGCTATGGAATTAGGCCCTGGTATCACCACGTTAGTAAACTATATCGTACGTGTACTGAAGGGGTGTACTCATAAATATTATAACCTCTCATAATAATAGCGTGTGTTCGGTGTACATGACCAACAAGGATTAACCCTAAAACTGGTCGTCTGCATTTAACTCATTTAGAAGTAATACCTTTTTGCAAAGGCTCCAGCATTTACAACTCATCAGTGAGATTACAATCTGGAGAATCAACATGAAGACACGTCAAGTTCCGCTCGGTGCTGTCCTGTGTGTTGTTTTCATCCAACAAAGTTTGCTTCTAATGGTAGCGCCCTCAACGCTGACTACTGTTTCGGCGGTAACAACAAACGCGAACGCCGACGACGATGGTTCGTTGATGATCGGAGCGTTCAACATCCAAGCACTTGGGCTACACAAAATTAGTAAGGTGGAAATTGTCGAAGTACTGGTGAAGGTAAATATTTGTAGCAACTTTTGACAACAACTTGCTACTTTGAATTGAATTGAATTGAATTTATTGCAATTGTTGCTCTAGAGGGGGAAAAAACAGATAAAAAGAAACCCACTCAGTCAAGTAGTAACTAAAAGACCAATCAACTTGGCGCCCTCGGCGGGGTTCGAACCACGGGCCCCAGTGGTGCAAGGTGAGGCAAGACACTATAGGCCTTTTTGAGGTATGGCCGACTTGATAGGAATGTACTGTGTGGCTTGGGTGTATTATACACAAATTTACTCAAACCTTATAGTGTTGTAGCATTGTTTCCGCCATATTTTAAAAAGGCTTATTAAACAAATCTGGCCAGGTACTTCCTGTATTATAACTCGCTATCTTCATACTAAACACTCGTCGCTAAAATAATACATAATTATTTTACAAGGTCTTGTCGTAAGCCATTGATAATTACTCATAATAATTATTAGCATAAAAAATTACTAGAACGAGTAATGGGGAGCTGTTAATAGTATAAAACATTGTCACGAAACGGCTCCATCTGAAGTGACGTAGTTTTCAAAAAAATAATTAATTTTCCACGAATCTGAATTTGAGACCTGAGATTTAGAATTTGAAATCTCGAAATCAAGCATCTGCGGAAGCACACAACTTTGTGCGACAAGGGTGTTTTGTTTTGTTATTATCTCGCAACTTCGACGACCAATATTGAGCTCAAATTTTCACAGGTTTGTTATTTTATGCATATATGTTGAGATACACCAAGTGAGAAGACTGGTCTGTGACAATTACCAATTGTGTCCATATGTCTTTAATAGCCCTGCTAGTAAATACATTTCTCTCACATCAACCCAGTATGTTTATTGTAATGTTTACTAAATGTTACAACATGTTTGTATTGTCTCCTTGTTTGTAGTCTCTCTATGCTGTCTTCTACGAGCAGTGGTTTAATCTGGCAGCCTGATGACTCCTCATTGGTCTACATATAGAATGATTCACTTTCCTCTTCATTTTACGCGCTTAAATACATGTATATTGCTTATTTTGTCACATTTTGAACTTAAGTGTGGATTTAACTTTTAACTTTTAATACGACGAATGCGACGAACTAGTGACAGAAGTGTTTCTAAACCGCTTTTCGAAACTTCATTAGGACGTTACAGACAAAAATAACATAAATATCATAATAATAATCTTCATTCTGTGATTGATGATAATGATTTTTCTCCTGAAGACTCTGAGGCGATATGATATGGTGCTGATTCAGGAGATACGTGACAGTTCACAGACGGCCATAGGACGACTTTTGGATGCCGTCAACTCGTAAGTGGCACCAACTTGTCGTTTGCCCCTTTGGCGTTTATCCCAACTAATGCAATAAAAAACAGTGCGATTTGTACTCATCGAAGTTAAAGAGATTGAGAAAGAAAGACACACCTGTTGAAGAAATGTGTGTGCTTTCAGATGCATAATAAAAGGCTTAGGCCTGTACTCTTTGTATATTTGAGTGGGAAATTACCTCTTTCTCAAAATATATACGTTACTTCTCACCACGTGCAACACTATCAAAAGCTCTTCATTGCTCGTTACTAAGTAAGTTTTAACGCATACAATTATTTTGAGTAATTACTAACAGTGTTCAGTGCATAAGATTATGTTAAATTTGCATCGGTGTATACTCAGTACTTTCCCGAGTCCTGTATACAAATATATCACAGGCATGTTACTCGGTGGGATTCGAACCCACGACCCTTGCAACTATAGAGCAGTGTTCAGCGCCGTTACGTGATGTTTGAAGCTTTGCATTGTGTAAATTATAACTAACTATAATACAATAAAATAACAAACCAAAAAGTAAACTTGCGGGTATATACAAATCTCTTTTGAGGGAGTGTTGGCTTTTTAAAGAGCCATTGTGGTCTCGACTTTTCGAACAGTATTCAGTAAGAAAAACATTTGCATGGTGTGAAACTTTAAATAATAGTAAACTTGCGGGTACAACCATACATACGTTCTCTTCTAGTGTTGGCTTTTAAAAGATCCGGTTTTGTCTCGATAAACATTTGCATGCTGTGAACCTATAATAAATAAAATAGTAAACTTGCGGGTACTGTCAGGGTGTTTGAGCGCGAGACCAGGCTTTCTGCTTGTTCTCATCCTTATACTGTAACTGTGCCGAGATGAAGATCAAAGAGCTACTCCAGTAGATTTTTCCCTCGTTCTGCATCTCTTTGGAACTCCTTGCCTGGTGCATGTCTCGACCCTTCATCTTATGATCTGCAGCTTTTAAGAGGAATGTCAACTACCTTTAGCTCCACTGAGTTTCTGCATGTTTATGTTTTCTTCTTGTAGCCCTTAACCTAGAGTGGCTTTTAGCCTTGTTTTGGGCGACTTGCTTAAAAAAAAAATGGTTTGGTCACGATAAATATTTGCATGGTGTGAAACTACAAAATAGTAAACTTGCGGGTACAACCATGGATATTATCTCTTTCGTGGGAGTGTTGGCTCTTAAAGGAGCGGGTTTCGTCTCGACGTCTCGAACAGTATACCCTACTCATCTTCAGAAGAAAACATAATTGGGAAACGTGCAATTTGGAGCTAATTCCATGTTCATGATAAACACTCACGATATTAAAATTAAAAAATTGCATTTGTGTTTGCAGGGGTCTAAGTGACAAGTACGAAATGGTGGTGAGTAAAAGACTGGGACGTACCAACAGCAAGGAGCAGTATGCCTATTTCTACAAGTAAGAATTCTTAACAGTAACACCTCATCACCCATTTTGATATTATAACGATGACACAAGGTCGTGGTCCTGTTCGAAAATAGTTACGTACATTCACCGTAAACCACGCCCATTTCTCAGATGATTTCGCACGAGGAAAAAGGGCATTAGCTGTCATTAGCTGGGGTAAGGAAACATAATTTTACAAAGTAGAGCCCGATTCATTGGACGTCACAAGTCCCAACGAATAATTCGTAACAGTTGAAGCACAGACATTCGCTCCAAGGGCAGAGCTGTGACGTGACAACTCGCATTCACATTTACAGCAAGTTTGAACCGGCATTCAATCACAAATTGATGTGACGTTAGATTGTTTAACAACTTAAAGCTTTAAGGGTATCGTTTAAATATTCATAAATAACCCCATACAGTTTGTCTACTCCTATTGGTGGAGAGCGCGTCACGTGGGGGTGTTTAAACGGTTGGTAATGACCAGCTGGAGCTGTTTGTAACCGGCATGCTTCCGCGTGTCGAGCGCGCGCGCGCAAGATTACAACGCGGAACGCGATTCATAGCTGTTAGTAACAGCGCGTAATCTTTTTATATAAGCGCATCAAACAGATTCTTCACAAAGTTTTTGAAAAACAATATTTCAAACCTCAAATTTTCAACAAAAAATTGTCAAAGTGTCTATGATTGTATTTTTTAGCTTTTTTTTTAACAAAAGGGCATTTATGAATGGGAATAAAAGAGTAGTGACTCGTTCTTAAACGTCCGTTTAAAACCTTGCAGGGACTTGCCGTGCGATAAAGGCCCTTGCCTTCGGCTCGGGCCTTTATCACACGGCAACGACCCTGCCGGTTTTAAATGGCCGGTTAAGAACTCGTCGCTACCCTAAGACAGTTTATCCATTCTGATTGGTCGAGAGGACATGACGTGTGGGTGTTATAACGGATGATATAACAACAAGTAAAAAGTGTTGAAACATGGGCGTGACACGCGAGCTTGCACCTGTGCTTATAAGACAATTTCCTCTTTCCTATTGGTCGAGAGCAACGGCTGGAACAATGTGCCACATCACGCGATACGCGCGACGCGCACAGCATTCCCTTATAAGGTGTTGTTTACCCGAGGGACTTACCATTTCATAGCTGGAAGGGTGTTGTGTTGAAATAAATCAGTGAATAAATTATAAAAAAACTTGCATTTATTTTACTTGTTGACCAAAAAGTGTTGATGTTTTTTGACCGAAAAGGTATTTATGAATCGAAATAAAAGTGTGTTGAACCGGTTTTCAACTATAGTGGTTTAAACCCACCGAGGCTTGGTTCTTGATAATTTACCTCGACTTCGTCTCGGTAAAATTATGAGGCTTGGTTCTTGATAATTTACCTCGACATCGTCTCGGTAAAATTATCAAGAACCCGGCCTCGGCGAGTTTAAACCACTAGTTAAAAACCTCTTCACCACACTATGTTTCCCTTATTTATATGGCAGCACTCATGGATAAAAAAAACCTTGGATGAGTACAGGCCGACCAAGTTCATCAGTGACTTCTGTATGGTATAGTTTCTGTAGGTAGTGACTGTATGAAAACTTTCAGTCTTATTTTCATTCTTCAGAAATATGTTTGCTATTATTTTTTAATTTTCAGATCAAGTAAATTGACTCTGATTACAAGTTACGTGTACAATGATGAGAGGGGCGATGTGTTTGAGCGGGAACCATTTATCGCATATTTCGAGTCTCCAACAACAGGTAAGAATTACAATTATACTTAATTTATTCATGAATTTTTTTAATTCTATGTCAGAACATTCGTACAAAAGTCTTCAGAGGGACTGCATGTCCAAAGTAGATTAATAATCTGTGATGGTCCAAAAAATGAAAAAACTAGGTCAACTTCGACGACCAATTGAGCTCAAATTTTCACAGGTTTGTTATTTTATGCATATGTTGAGATGCATCAAGTGAGAAGACTGGTCTTTGACAATTACCAATAGTGTCCACTGTCTTTAAGGGAAGCTTTCTATGACCACCATTCTCTTCAAACCGTTTAGGCCTAAGTTTAATATGTGTTTTGTGTTATAAAAAAAGTACACTGACCCTTTAACTTAAGTTTTTAATATATTTTTAATGTGTACCTAAATGTGTGAATGTTTTGCCCGAAGTGTTATTATTATTATTATTAAAGCATTATAAAGGTCTACAACTCGAACCCACGACATTAGGCCGTGTGTATACATCGAAATTGCCCCTATGGCTATCGCATCGCATCGTCATTAAATATACAGCAAGTTTAGTAAAATTACCCAAAACTTACTCAGAAACAATTCTCATGTGTTTTAACAAACAGATTAACAATAATTTCTGTAAATTTACGGAATTCGTCCCTTTTTTACGCGTGTGAACCCTTTACATGTAAATTTACGAAATTTGGTAAAACAAACTGTGATTTTTACATTTGTTTTATCATTTTGCAGAAGTATATAATTTATACCAGTAAAAGTGAAATACTAATGGTTTTGTGTTTATTTTGTTAATGAATTGTTTATCCCATTCGTTTGCCAGCTGTGGACAGATTTGCGATGATTGGTATTCATACCAAGCCACAACAATCTCCCGAAGAAATCAGCCGACTAGTGGAAGTTTACGATGACTTCGTAAACAGATATACACAGAAGGTAATACAATGCGAAGGGTAGTTTGCGGGGTGGCGGGATGTGTACTACCAAGTGTGTTATAGAATTGGCTTTAATTTCATGGAGCTGCTTTAGCTTTAAAGACAATGATCACTAATGGTAATATTGTTAAAGACCAGTCTTCTCACTTGGTGTATCTCAACATAATTATGCATAAAGTGACAAACCTGTGAACATTTCGCTCAATCGGTCGTCGAAGTTGCGAGAAAACAATGAAAGAAAAAACACCCTTGACGCACGAAGTTGTGTGCTTTCAGATTGAATTCGAAACCTTAAATTCTAAATCTGAGGTCTCGAAATCAAATTCGTCGAAAATTACTTCTTTCTCGAAAACTATGTAACTTCAGAGGGAGCCATTTCTCAAAGTATGTTATACTATCAACAGCTCTCCATTACTCGTTACCAAATAAGATTTTATGCTTCCTAATGATTATTTTGAGTAATTACCAATAGTGACCACTACAGTGGACACTAATAATTATCAGCATAAAACCTCACCTGGTAACGAGTAATGGGGAGGACAGGTGTTGGCTTTGTATGTAAACACGTACATCAAATGTAGTTGTGTGAAGTTTGATTGGTCGAGAACCAATCATGTGACGCGCAACAAAAACGCATGTTACATGGCTCGACGGGCCGGGTAGCATGAAAAGTGATGCACACCGGTGTACGTTTCGCGCTGTGTACGAAACAACCGCGGGTTCAAAGGAATTGTTTCTCGTTCGTCTGCTTATTAAACAATGAATAGTCCGTCGTAATAATGTTTGAAGATGACAACAGAACTTCGAGAAGAGGGATAACAATTATTCAAAGGTATAACAAAACAATCGTTGCACGTTGTGACTGGGGTCCATGGGTTTTGTACACCCTCGAGGGAAAAAGGCACCCCCAGCTTCGCCTCGGGTTCCATTTTCCCCCTCGAGTGTACAAAACCCCATGGATCCCGTCACAGCTTGCAACAACTGTATACTGAATCTACATAACCATGAGAGCCATGTGAATTGATGCGAGGTCAGAGGTGATTATGTACGTGGGCTCAACAGCAGATCTCTGGCGTAATTCACGGGCCTCGAAGTGTGCCGTGAGGTGTTCAGCAACATTGTAGTCGAGTCCACAACCTTAAAGCCGAGTCCGAGTAAATGATCTCCGAGGCCAAGTGGAAGGGGAGGCCGGTGTATGTGCAAATTGTGTCCGCCATGCAAAACTGTCCGCTCCGGACACTTTTGCATATGCAATCGTGTCCGGGGCTAATGACTGTACATGTATGTGCCAGCAGTGCGCGCGTAATCGAGCGTGCATGCACTGAACCTACGTAGCATGAATACTCACGTATTTTATGATTGCAGCGAATACCAAACGGCCGAACTTTAGGACATTGCATGCGACACCGGCCTCGAGATCAAAAACATGGATTAATGTTCAGGCTATTATGACCCGCTGAAACTCACAGTGGGAGGTGAACGGACTCTGGAGGGCGCACCCAACGTGTCGTTGATGGTGGCGAGGTGGGGGAGACTGTGGCGCTAGGAGGAGAATCTAAATATATCTCGCATCTCGCGATTTCTCTCCATTTCTCGTGTTTGTTTTCAGTTTCAACGGGACCATGGCCATAATGAGCACAATGATTTAAAGCCATAAGAGGTTACGTAAAACAGGGGAAGTTTTCACGTATCTAGCTTGTTTCGTCTTTTTAGAACGTCATCATCGGCGGCGATTTGAATGCGGGTTGTAGCTACGTGAATAGGGGTGAGTTCCAAGACTTACTACTGCGTACGGACACACGATTCAACTGGATTACTCCCGATGACTTGGATACCACAGTGGCAATTTCAAGTTGCCCATATGACCGGTAAGACACTAACACTTGAAACATGTCAGAGGCACATGGGCACTTTTGGTAAATCAAAAGATATTTCAGGATAAACTAACTGGGTAACAAATAATGCAGAGCTGTTGATAGTTAAACACATTGTGAGAAACGGCTCCCTCTGAAGTAACGTATAGTCTTTGAGAAAGAAGTTATTTCTCACTCAAATAATATAGGTTTTCTCGGTCAAATTCGGCACATGAGCAGTCAATTTCATTTTCATGCGTTCGAGTTAAAGCTGTTTTGCCTCTCCAGTCGTTACTGCGTTTCAAATTCAGAATTCAAATTCCTTTAGCACTCTGTTCAATTTAGCGTAGCGTCATTCTTTTTTCGTGACACACACGCCTCAAAAAGCGTCTGCGAATTTGAATGCTGCTTTGATAAATTGTTAAATTGAATGATTATTTTGTTAATTTGAATGACGCAACATTACATTTGACTAACCCCAAAACGAAATCAAATGACCCTTTTGAGTATCATTCGATTTTGCGCGAAATAGAATAGCTTGGTTGTTAAATTGGCTGCTCATTTTCCAAAATTGACCGAGAAAACCTATTCACACTTCAGGCCTGAAGCCCCTTTTAGGCAAAGCACACAAATGTTGTATTAAAGGCAGTGGACACTATTGGTAATTGTCAAAGACTAGTCTTCACAGTTGGTGTATCTCAACATGTACATAAAATAACAAACCTGTGAAAATTTGAGCTCAATCGGTCATCGAACTTGCGAGATAATAATGAAAGAAAAAATACCCTTGTCACACAAAGTTGTGTGCGTTTAGTTAGCTGATTTCGAGACCTCATGTTCTAAACTTGAGGTCTCGAAATCAAATTCGTGGAAAATTACTTCTTTCTCGAAAACTATGGCACTTCAGAGGGAGTCATTTCTCACAATGTTTTATACCATCAACCTCTCCCCATTACTCGTCACCAAGAAAGGTTTTACGCTAATAATTACTTTGAGTAATTACCAATAGTGTCCACTGCCTTTAAACAAAGGATGTTTTTTTTCTTTTTTTTTCTTGCAACATCGATAAACCATTTAAATCATTTTCCAAAATTGACCGAGAAAACCTATTCACACTTCAGGCCTGAAGCCCCTTTTAGGCAAAGCACACAAATGTTGTATTAAAGGCAGTGGACACTATTGGTAATTGTCAAAGACTAGTCTTCACAGTTGGTGTATCTCGATAAACCAATTAAGCCAAAATTTGAACAGATTGTTATTTTATGCATGTTGAGATACACCAAGTGAGAATACATGGAGTACCAACTAGGAACTCTTACTCGAGTACTACTGAGAGTACCATTTTGATGGTACTCGATAGAATTGTTTTGTGTGTATTTGTAATCGAGTATACTATTCGAGTACCGGTATGATGGTACTCTAGAAGTACTCGACTAGGCCACCAACAAAACGTTACTCGGGTAGTACTCACGAACGCATGCTGTACAATCAATTTGTGACGATTTTGTCAAATACAAACTGGTACGATGATCGTTTCAAAATCTTAATGACACTGGGCACTATTGTCAAACACCAGTCTTCTCACTTGGCGTATAAACTCAACCCCAGTATGCACAAAATAACAAACCTGTGAAAGTTTGAGCTTAATATTGGTCGTCGAAGTGGCGAGATAATAAAGAAGAAAAACCTTGTCACACGAAGTTGTGTGCTGAAGATGTTTGATTTCGAGACCTCAAAATCAACTTCTTGGAAAATCACTATTTTCTCGAAAAGTACGTTACATCAGAGGGAGTCGTATCTCACAATGTTTTATACAATCAACCTCTCCCTATGACTCGTTACCAATACAAGTAAGGTTTATGCTACTGATTATTTTGAGTTATTACCAATAGTGTCCTCTCCCTTTAAGCATGAGATTTAAAAAGTTGTTAGTACTTTTTTTTAGATTATCTGTTGTACTTTGTTTATTACGTAAACTGCAATGTCACATTAATATATCATAGTCTTAAAAATAATCAACCAAATACATAAAAGGACACAATGACACCCATCTTCTGACGGATTTTGCTCCATCCATTTTAGGTTGGTTATTGCTGGAGACGAACTCAATGAAAACATTGTACCGGGAAGAACGGGTGTTTTTCACTTCGATGAGAAATATGGTTTGAGTCACGTCGAGGTATGTAACAGACACATTAAATCATTTCATATTGTTATTATCTCGATCAGAATTACAACATATGTCAGGATTTTTAATTAATTATGTTGGTATAGTGTTCGGTGTGTAGTTTTAGAAAAAATTGTGAAAGCGAATTCAGCTGGACTGTGGCAGGAGATTCTGTCCCCCTCTGAATATGTGTCCCTCCGCCCACACGGTGAACTGTGTACAAACTTCTCCTGATAGCGCCCTCTTTTGATTCAACCTCCTTCAGCCTTCCGTAGAGGGTAGGAATCTCCGGTGGGCAGATTACCATGAGACACTGGGTTTATTTATCGACCAATTTAAAATCAAAATTTAATTGTTAAATAGACTTTGTATGAGTTTTCAGAAAGTTTGGAGCTTCTATTTATTAATTGTATATTGCAGGAGCAGATCCAACAATGGTAAACGGTATTTAATTAACCACAAACAAATGAATTATTGTTGGATCCCAACATTATATCACTCGTACAAACAACCATGTACAAACAATAACACTTAAAGCCATTGGACACTTTCGGTAAACAGATTTGTCTAAATGCCCACACTTCGTGTATCACAACTTATTTAAATGAACAAACCTGTGAAAATTTAGGCTCAACTGGTCATCGGAGTATGGACAAAATAACGGGAAAACACACCCTTGTTTCCGCACATTGATATTGTTTTAATGTTTGTTCAAAAAGTAAAACATTTCATGGAATAATATTTCAAGAGAAGTCTTTCACCATTACCTTCTATGAACCCTGTAAGTTGTTTGTAAGTCCGTGAACTTTTTTTTTCTGTTCCGAAAGTGTATTATAATGGCTCTAAGTACACGTTTCGTAATATTTTGTGTAATGTCCGTTGACTGTGCACAGTGCGAGGCAATAACTGAATTATGTTGTATGCGATTAATAGCGCTGTACCATCGGAGTGTGAAGAATATTAAACTGTTTTCTTGCGAAGTACACCTATGTTTTGTTTCGTTTTCAGGCCAAACGCGTAAGTGACCACTACCCCGTCGAAATGGTAATACAGGGCAATCTGACGTAAGTATAACAAAAATAATGATTAGATTTTTCCCGAGGAGTTGAAAGGTGGTTTGCTCTTAACAATTGTTTTCATCAGTGACTGGCTATGTAGGACCTGCGGTTGATTTCACAAAGAGTTAGGACTAGTCTTAGTTAGGACGAGTTACTCGTCCTAACTAAGGACTAGTCATACGTTTTTAATATCTCCTAGGACTGGTCCTAAGATAGGACCAGTCCTAACTCTTTGTGAAATCGACCCCTGACATGATCCGCAAGGATAAGACAGGTCCCTGCCGCTAGATCCAGTAATTCCATTGGATACAATGAAATCATTTTGATAAAAGTGCAGTGACATGAGCTAGCTGTCCAACTCAAATCTGCAATAGAATTTGATTGCATATATAAACCTTTCTTTTGTTGATAAACAACCCGCCTTGGTTGGTATGGTCGGCCGAATGCTAGTAAAACACTAAATTGTAAAGACACATGTTTTACGAAATTCAACATTTTCTGCAAACTTCCAATGAAATAAAATACCTCTCATAATTAGCTGTTTTGTTTTTAAAGAAAATCACAAAATTTGGTTACATTGTTACAAAAAATAGCGATATTTTCTTGATTTGCACTTATGGCTTTCCATAGTTTTCCAATCTGGGTTGGCAAAAACTCGGGCTGTGACGTTTCAAAAGAAAGGTCTATCTCTATGTGAAATGGCTGAGGTCAAAGGTGAATCTACACGCCAGTTTTGGATGCCGGTCTCTGGCGTTATGCTAACGGTAATTTCTCATCATTTTCCAGACCTGTGTCGCCATTATCACACACCACCTCTGGCACCGTGAGTTGCTCTGGAAGTTTCCGTGCCATGGTGCGGCTGTGCCTCCTGGTGGTCCAGGAGGAGACCGACCCTTCGGTGTGCATCGGCCGTCTGGTCGAATCGCTCAACGGCGAGGGTTCCGGCGTGACGGACCGCTGCACCGAGGACTGGATCAAACGTTATCTGGAGTTATCTTAAACTGAACAAGGAGAGGCGGGGTAGGGTGTTGGGGTTGAGGGTCAGTTCGGTCGCTCATGGGTGGTGGGGTGGTTAAATGGTGACGGAGGGTAGTTGGTTTATTTAGGGGTTTTGGTCCATAGAGATAACTGGTTTTACAGCGCCCCCTTATTTGAAGGTGTTTTGGGGATATTCCAAAGTAAGGGGTTACAATATATTTGCTTAAAGCTTGCAGTGGACACTATTGGTAATCACTCAAAATAATTGTTAGCATAAAACCTTACTTGGTAACGAGTAATGGGGAGATGATGATAGTTTTAAACATTGTGAGAAACGGCTTCCTCTGAAGTGGCGTTGTTTTCGAGAAAGAAGAAATTTCCACAAATTTTATTTCGAGACCTCACATCTGAAAGCACACAACTTAGTGTGACAAGAGTGTTTTTTCTTTCATAGTGATTTCGCAACTTCGAGAACCAATTGAGCTGAAATTTGTACAGGTCTGTTATTTTATGCATATGTTGGGATTCACTAAGTGAGAAGACTGGTCTTTGACAATTACCAATAGTGCCCGGCGTCTTTAATAGGCCAAAAGTGAATTTTTTAACTTGTTTTTAAACATTATATTTATGTTTACACGCAGTCAAGGTTTTGGTTTTGATGTGCGTACATTTGTACATTCACTATGCTCAGAATACATGCTCGGGAACTTCGTAAAATTTTTTTTAAGGTCACAGGGCTCTGTTAAAGGAGAATGGACGAGAAAGTGAAGATTCCTGGATAGAATGTACGAGCCACACCATTAGAGAGGTTTCGCAAGCGTGCGGATACAGATACAGATACGGATATGATAACCGTATCCGTTCACGTCAGCCGCGTGTTGAAATTTGTTTCGCAAACTATGTTTCACTTGAGTGCGCTCACATTCATTCATCATGAGTGTCTTTCTGCCATACGTGACCGATTTATACCCCGTGTTTTACACACTGCATTTTCTCATCGTTTTGCTTTCAAATAACGAACAGGTGTCTATCTATATCAAGAACGATACCAGTGGAAGCAATTCCGTGAGTATGTTTTTGATCTGGGACAAAAATACAACTGAAAGTCTGCAAAACCGTATCCGTTTTTCCAAACCGTGATATGAGATACCGTATCCGTTGCTAAGGTGAATGCAAAAAAACCGATAGTCGCGTCGACGTATCAGTATCTGTATATGTATCCGTAGCCTTGCGAAACCTCTCTAACGTACTTTGCAAAGTGTTTAAGCATATCGTATAGTCCCTTTAAAATTATCGATTACAAGGTTTTCATTAAAACATGTTAATTAACTAAAGTAAATTGTTTAACTGACAAATAAAATGGTTTGGGGACATTGAAATACAACATGTATCTAGCTGAGTGTTTTTACTTGATACTATTTTGAATGTTATTTTTTTGAAAACCATTTATTTATAAGCTGAACTATCACTTCAGTTTGTACACTCGACTGTAGATTCGTCCGAATCTACATTTAATATAGATTCGTGCGAATCTACAGCTAAGTATAGATTCGTTGAAATAAGCTACACTTTCAACAATAGAGTGACGTCACACAAACAGCTTAAAAGACTTTATTTCAAGTCTGAAGTTGCGGTTACAGTTGCATCAGTCACGCAAAACTGTCCCAGATCAAACGCCCAAGCCAGAACATCTGACGTTACACTTCGAGGCTGGTGAAGAACGCCAGGGACCTGCCTAGAGACCGGCGTGTATATTCACCTTTGACCTACCCTCATTTCACATAATAAGGATTCCTTTTGGTCTCCTTTGGTGCTAAAAATAAATACAGCCCATTATCAACCACATTTTGGGACAAAAGTGCCATTGTATTCGATATCCTTGCTAACACACTAAGCACGTCGGACAAAACTATTAATTAATTAATAAAATGTTGAAGGCCTCTTAGTATCGCTCATGTGCAACTAAAATGAAGTAATATTTTTGATTACTTTCTCGCTTTACCTCGCATAATAAGGTTTAAAACTGGAACACATTATGGTTAAATTTTGGTTATAGGCCTACACAATGTATAGCCATTGTTCTAAGATTTTTATTATTTTTTTTTTAATATTCACGAAATTGTTAATATCGCTCATGTTTAATTAAACTTGTTTGTCACTTTTAACCTTGCTCGGCTGAAAAACGTAACTTTTAATTGGGAACCTGAATATTAAAAAAAAAATTAAAGAGAAAGTGAATAAATTTCGATCATCTTGTTTTCAATCAACGAACCTAAGAACTTGAACCTAAGAACTTGTCAAACTTGATGTTTAGGTGAACGAGTTGTATGTTGTGTTTGTGTACGTTCGTATCTTGCGGTTTCTATCTGCAAACAAACAAAAACCTTAAGTGCACTGAACACTTTTGGTAATTGTCAAAGACCAGTCATCTCACTTGGTGTGTCCCAACATATTTGAAAACAAAACAAAACTGTGAAATTTTGAACTCAATGGTTCGTCAAAGTAGCGAGAAAAAAACGGAAGAAAAAAACACGTCACACGAAGTTGTTTGTTTTCAGATGCTTGAATTCAAATTATTTTAGTGAGAAATCACTTCTATCTCTATTACTTTTTAGAGGGAGCTGTTTCCCACAATGGTATCAACCGCTCTCCATTGCTCGTTACCTGGTTAGTTTTTATGCTGACAATTATTATGACTCACTACCAAAAGTGTCAATGACTTTCGCGCTTTATCATCACACGTAATGGGCTATTCAATGTTCGAGGGAGAAATTTTTCTTCAACAATCAAACAAAACAATTACTTAGAATGAAATGTAGTTTGTTTTCATAGACGGAGGTTATTTTAACCCGTAAATTCGAAACCTGTTCGTGCATCTGAAAGCAGACAAATTTTGCAACACGTTTTGGCTACTACTTTTTTCCACATTCAATGACGAATAGCTCAAATTGTCACAGGTCTGTTATTTAATGCATATATAGGCCTATTATTTGGATATCAACAAGTGAGGATAGTGGTCTTCGACATTTTAACCCACAAGTACCACCCTGGCCTTGTCATGGCCTTGATTGTGATAAACTGCAAACACTTGTTTAATGTAGTACGGGTGTTGTCACTTGTAGGTAGGCCTATCGAAGAGAGAGTCAACATTAGCATCGTATGGTGTTGAAGTAACTAATACCAATGTATTTTTCTGTGTATAAATTAGTGACATATGGTGTAGATACTTATTCTTTTGGGGGTGTTGAATATTATACACATAATGTTGTATTGTCACATGTAAAAAAACAAATGCACAGTGAAATGCATTTTTGGTTTGCGTGTCTAAAAATAGGTTATAAAAAAACACTACAAATTTAAAATTTATTCAAAAATACAGCAAATCTATTAACATTTATGAAAAGTATTACAAAATACAGGCGAAATACGAATTTTTTTAAACAGCACGTTATTAATTAAAGTCAGACAACACACATGGTGTCAATTTTAACACCCAAGTTTGTGTAGTACCTGGCGTCGATTTCACAAAACTCTTCCTAACTGAAGACTAATCTTAGGACTTAGGACGAGTCCAAACCCTGCACTGTAGCATGCAGACCTTAAGATTAATCCTAACTTAGGACGAGTTACTCGTCCTAACTCGAGATAAGACGAGTCCTAACTCTTTGTGAAATCGACCCCTGGCACTATTATTTTCAGACTCCGTGCGCAGACTTTTAGACAGGCAAGTGGATAGCGCAATGCAACCGCTCCATCAAGCTTGTATTGCATTGTTTAAAATAATGGTTCAATAATGATTTGTCACTCGTTAACACGAGAATTTTTAATTAGCAATTAGCAAAACCAATAAGGAGGTTGCCACCAGCTCGTATGCCATTTGTCTCATTAAAAATACAACTTCGATTGATTAAAAAAAAGAAAACAAAACAAAGTGTTTTTGTAGAAAGGAAAATCAACTTTTTTTCACAGTCCTCTCTTTTGTTTGAAGTTTTTTTATGAGGTTAAATTCATGTAGAAGGGGCTTTTGTGTAAATGTTCTTCTTGTAAACAATTAGACATTAGATAACACTGTTTGAATAGGATTTCAAGCAGCTGGTCCAACAACCTTTTACGCGGCCAGGCCATATTACAAAAATAAAGAAAATAATTGGATCTGGAAGAAGGATACACTAATTTGAAATATACATACACTAAAGACTGCTGGCAACTGCATGAAACCTTTGCATATGCTGCCCACGCGGGGTTGCCCAGGTCTTACCCATACACTACTCACTTAGGCCTTCGCGTGTGCTACCAACATTGGCTAGCCCCTGTCTTTACCATAAAGGCACTGGACACCTCTGGTAATTGTCAAAGACCAATATTCTCACTTGGTGTATATCCAAACATAAGCGTTTAAAATGAATCTGTGAAAATGTTGGACTCAATTTGTCATTAGCGTTGCAAGAGAATAATGAAAGAAAAGACACCCATGCTGCACTTTATTTGCGTGCTTTCAGATGCCTAATAAAAGGCTTCAGGCCAGAAGTCTTTTAATAATTAAGTGAGTAATTACTCAGTGTTATGTACTATCGGCAGTTACCCATTGCTCAATACAAAGTCAGTTTTCATGCTAAAAAATATTGTGAGTAATTACTAAAATTATTGTGAGTAATTACTTAAATTTTCTACAATTGTTTTCCAAGCTCGTTTCCAGAACACACCTTAAAAACCTATGATACACCCCTAGTCCCTGAAACAATACACTCGACCCTTTCAGGAATAACAATTACCCCTGAAAGGGGCGGTTCTCGTAAATTACTGAGACAACTCGACCAATGACCGGAAGCAATTGTCATTGAATGGGAGACAAACGAAATAAAAAGTAGTTCCGTATGCAGGAATCCCGAACAAGGCAAACCGATGTGATAAGGATTTCGCCTAAGTGGTGATCAGAGAAAACATAGTCCAGAGGTATTTATTCTACATTTTTGAGGTTGTCTGCTCCAGACTATCTACGTCGTCACAAGGTATAGTACCGCCTCTCGATTGGTATATCATTGTTTATTTTCTTGTTAACTATCGTATTGTTTAGTCGTGTTATTTTCGGTTCATGAAACCCATTCTGGTTATCAACATACTTTATAATAAAGACTTCACCTCGCACAATTGAGACTATTTTTCACAATAAACAGACGGCATTTGCTCAAAAATCTGACATTTTAAATGAAATGTGTACAGACTTTAAATTGAAATTGATCGCAAATATTTATGACGTTTTAAAAGTACAAAGTACTATCTAAATTTCATTGAAACAATCCATTACAAACACAAAGACTACGTTAACGTGTATCTTCTACTAACACTTGTGTTGAAATATTGTGGTTCTTTTTCAGAATCATCTTTGATAGTCCGTGTGCAGTCTCTGGGCTATTAAGTGGAAGCAACTATGGCTCGTCTACTCATCACCGTCTTGTTTGCAGTGGTCTTTGGTAAGTTACTGTCATTTGTTTCTAAGTAATTTGTAGTCATAATGTTGTTTGGTCTGGCAGATGAAAACATGGTAGTTGAAAACAGTTGAAATGTGAAAGTATCAAAGTATTATTAACTGAAATGCACACGCACCAAAGCAATAGTGAGAAATGTGTATCCCCTTAAAGGAACACGGTGCCTTGGATCGGTCGAGTTGGTCTTTGAAAAGCGTTTGGTAACCGTTTGTTATAAAATGCATATGATATAGAAGAGTTTGCGGTAACACCATGTAATAACAAATACTGATCGTCAGTATGCTCTGATCGTCTTCTGGAGAATGCATTCTCCAGAAGACGATCAGAGCATACTGATCGAAACGTCGAGTTAATCCAACGGTTCTTTTCAGAACCACCCCAACTCATTTAGAGATTGTTATTACATGGTGTTACCGCAAACTCTTCTATATCTTATTTCCACCATGCAAAGTTTCAAATCCTACTTAAAATGCATAATGGTTAGAAAGATATGTTTTAAAAGTAGAATACAATGATCCAAACACACACTTGTCTCGAAATTGCTTGTTTTTCTTGACTCCCATAAAGGGCCGACCGTGTTTGTCGACGAGGTAAAAAGAAAACCACGCAATGTCGAGTGATACTTGTGTGGATCAATATATTCTACTTTTAAAATATCTTTCTAATCATATGCGTTTTATAACAAACGGTTACAAACGCTTTTCAAAGACCAACTCGACCGATCCAAGGCAACGTGTTCCTTTAAAATCTTCGAGGGATATAGGCTGCTTTCTGCCGAAAATTACAGGAAAACAAATTATTGTATCCTTTGTTTCTTGTATGATTTTCTAGTTGCGGTCCTGAGGATCCAAGCAGAGGATACCAACAGCCTCCCTAAGAAGTTCTTGAGGACGAAGAGGGCGGCTCTCACTTCCGCCCAAAGAGATGCCTTCCTGGACGCACATAACTCCTACCGCGGAGACACATCACCGCCAGCTGCCAATATGCACAAAATGGTAAACAAATTTAAAGACACTGGACACTGTTGGTAATTGTCAAAGACCAGTCTTCTCACTTCTTGTATCTCAGGTTATGTATAAAATAACAAACCTGTGAACATTTGAGCTCAATCGGTCATCGATGTTGCGAGATAATAATGAATTAAAGAAAAAACATCCTCGTCACACGATATTGTGTGCTTTCAGATGATTGATTTCGAGACCTCAAGTTCTAAATCTGAGGTCTCAAAATCAAATTTGTGGAAAAATGCTTCTTTCTCACAAACCATGTTACTTCAGAGGGAGCCGTTTCTTACAATGTTTTATACTATCAACAGCTCCCCATTACTCGTTATTATGCTTTAATTATTTTGAGTAATAACCAATAGTGTCCACTGCCCTTTTTTTTTGTTAAGTCCAAAATGCTGGAGAAACAGCTACCTAGGACCTTTACAAAAAAGTAGCGTAGTTTTTGAGAGAGAGATAGTTTCTCACTCAATTTAATATCAAGATACTTCAGGGGCCAATTTCATAGAGCTGCTTAAGCAAAAAATTTGCTTAAGCATGAAATTAGCTCGCTTATTTAACACATGTAACTGGCCAACATTTCCTGCCATATACATTGCTTATGACTAGTATTAAGCTGTTGTTTACTTAGCATTACAATTGAGTGTAGTCTTGGCCGGTAATCTGATTTTACTAAGCAATGAATTTGTTGCTTAAGCAAATTTTGTTGCTTAAGCAGCTCTATGAAATTGGGCTCAGGTCTGAAGATTAGGTATCTGAAAGCACACGCATATTGGGCCTAAAACCTAACCCTTTGTCTATCAATTGAATGACAACAGGTAGATACATCGGTAAAGCGAGGGGCTTTTGTTCCCTAACCTAACCCTAACGCTGACCTAACCTACTAAACCTACCCTAACCTAACCCTTTTGAAGCAACTAATGACAACACCCAGGTGCAAAGTTAAAGCGATGTGCTTTTGTTCCCCAACCCCTTCACAGGTCTGGAACGACAACCTAGCCAACATGGCTCAGGCCTGGTCTGAGAAGTGTGTCTTTGCTCACGGCCAACCAGACGGTATCACTAGTACATTTACTTACGTTGGCCAAAACTTGTATGTCGCGTCAGGCACGGTGGAAACTCCGCCCGATGGCCAAGTGGTTTCTAAATATTGGCACGACGAGGTTGCAAACTTCGACTTCGATGGTAACGAATGCTCAGGAGTATGCGGACACTACACACAGGTATGATTAATCCATACTAATAGCTTGAATAGATGGACATTTTGCAATATTTTCAATAAAGAATATGGCTTTCTACCCAAACACCGATGTGTGGCAGCACTGTATGCACTGTAAAATAAATCCTTAAAATTTACGGCACTTTACCTGGCAGCTAGAGGGTGTTAGTTTCACGTTTGAAGTTCTGTTGTGCCTTGAAGGGGTTGTTTACAAAACTTCACTTTACCTGGCACCCTAGCTGCCAGGTAAGGTGCCGTAAATTGTATGGATATTTTGTACAGTACTTACCCGAGCTCTGTGAACAAGTTCACAGGGATATTTCTCGGGTGGGATTCGAACCCATAGCCTTTGCAATGTTAGGAAACTGTCTAACCAACTAGACCACCGATATTGCTCCGGTAGAGGCAGTTAGAATCCTATGTTTACAGCAGCGGTAATCGCAAAGATTTTAAAGAAGGAAACTTGCACAGGTGATAATACCGAATACCCATAAACACCGATGTGTGTAAGCACTGTATACTCAGCCCATCCTGAATACTCTCAGCTACGGTGCTAACATTTGAAACTGAAATGTCAACAACTTTGCGCATGCATATTTCCAACGATTGTTCAGCCCTGCGCAGCGGAGGTACCTTTGTCAAAACCGTGAACACGCTACTATAGTTATGATTTGTAATTGGCCCGCCCGTCCGAGCCATGGAGATTGCGCCCTCTGTCGGCGAATTATAACCACTAGCGTGGTTCATAAAAACTGTAAACTGGTCCCCTGAAAGACAGGTACATGTACCAATTGCTTTTCACTACTAGTGATTTCAGGCGTAGTTTTACATAGCTGTGCTTTGATTGGTCTGAGATGGTGTGAGTGCAGCTGACAAATATTACCTCGGACCAATCAAAACACAGATTATGTAAAATGTTACTTTCGGTCGTCTGCATGTTGTGTGCACTGTGTTGTACGTACAGATGTTCTTGCAAGTAATGATGCCATGTACTACGCAGGATATGACAACGTAAGTAAAATGAATGATAGGTGAAAGGCAATTATGTGCGATGATTGACGCAGGCTGCATCGGGCCACTCTCTGGTGATGTTCAAGCTATCAAGACGGCAGAACAAGACCCATAATGCTTAACATTTGTATTTATTTGTATCTTTACAACAAATTGATTAACTACAGGAAGTATGGTCTGACACTACTGATCTTGGATGTGGATGGGCATTTTGCCCTACAGTCGAGAACGCATTTGACGATGGTTGGGTAGTTACGTGCAACTATGGACCAGGGTGAGTCAGTTACGTAAGCTTTCTGTATCTGTGTTTTGATTGGTCTGGGGTGACGTAAGGCAGCTGCACTTGCTGTCGTCTGCATATGAATGTAGGTGAAAGGTGAAGATGGACGGGGATTGACCTAGGCTAGAGCCCACTCTCTTGCGTTATTCACGGGCCTCGAAGTGCGACGTCAGGGACAAATTTTATGGCTCTGCTTACCGCCAAATTCTGCGCTTACGTTTGCGATTCCCCGTTTACGTGCAAGAGCCAAATTTCTGCACCAGCCTTGTAAGCGTAGAATGCCTATAATAACGTGGAGTACGCACGCGCAGAAGCCAAAATTCGCCGCAAACCCGTGAATTACGCTTGCCGTAAGCACAGAATTTCCTGCTTCCGTAAGCGCCGATTCTGTGCTTACGGTAAGCAGAGCCATGACATTGGGCCCTGATGTTCAGGCTAGGCCAACCGTACACCGCACGAGTTAGGTGTGAAGCATTATTTGTTTGCTATTATTTGTTGTTGTTTTTGTTTTTACAACTATTTCCAGCCAATTTCAACAAAAATCCATTCATTTTCATCACCGGGCTCATTACATTTGGTTTGAAAATGAATGCTCCGTTGAATCAGCAGTCAAAAGGAGCAAGTCAATTTCACCAGTTTAACATTTTTTTACCGGTCAAAAAAATGATCATTCAGTTTCATCAGGCGCCGCAAGAAGCAATGGAGAGCTGTTGATTATAAAACACTATAACAATAGGCTCCCTATGCAGTAACGTAGTTTTCGAGAAAGAAAATTTTCCACTAAAATATTTGAACTTGATTTCGAAACCTCAGAAATGTTTAGGTCCCGAAATCAAACATATGAAAACACACAACTTTGTGCGACAATGGTGTTTTTTCTTTCAATGTTATCTCGCAACTTCGATGACCAAATGAGTAGTCAAAAGGAGCAAGTCAATTTCACCAATTTAACATTTTTTTACCGGTCAAAAAAATTATCATTCAGTTTCATCAGGCGCCGCAAGAAGCAATGGAGAGCTGTTGATTATAAAACACTATAACAATAGGCTCCCTATGCAGTAACGTAGTTTTCGAGAAAGAAAATTTTCCACTAAAATATTTTAACTTGATTTCGAAACCTCAGAAATGTTTAGGTCCCGAAATCAAACATATGAAAACACACAACTTTGTGCGACAATGGTGTTTTTTCTTTCAATGTTATCTCGCAACTTCGATGACCAAATGAGTAAAAAACTTGCACAGGTTTGTTAATTTATGCATATGCTGAGATACACCAAGTTAGTCAGAAGAATTGTCTTTAACAATAACGGAAGGTGTCCATTGCCTTTAATATCAAACAGAAATCTTTGTTTGAGTTGATCTTGGAAAAATGCGTGAATTTGAAGGCGTGGTTATGAAATTGAATGATTTATTACTGAAATTTGCCAAGGAAACATATATCAAGTCTTAACACTCTTAGAAATACATGTATGACGATTGATGACCAGATTTCTTCATGTGTTTGTTTGTTTGCTTTGTGCTGTGTTTCAGGGGGAATTATGAAGGAGAGAAGCCATATAAGGCAGGTGAAGCTTGCTCCGCTTGTCCCGGTCAGTGTGTCGACAACGAGTGCGGTAAGAATTTAGAACGATAACAATAATAATAACTAGAGATAGTGATTGTAAACAATCACACAGCTGTTCCCGAATGTTTTGTTAATGAAAGTTTTATATGCTACAATAAAACACACACATTACAACTTTATGACATGTGATTACGTGGTCTTGTATCTGGTACTAAATCAAAAGGAGCTTGAACACAAAAAGTAAAGGTCAACATGGCATTATGGTCACAGTGTTGAATAAATTTAACCCAAGTTCAATACTGAATGCCTATAAGTAGTCTATAACTGAAAAAAGTTTGAAAATCGGTTGTGTAGTCCTTGAGAAATGGTCCCACTTCCGGTTAACCCGGAAGAAGAGGTCAACTTGGGGTCACGGTTTTCAAGGTTTATTTTTAATGCCTAAGGAGTCTCTACCTGAAAATGTTTGAAAATCGGTTGTATAGTTTTTAAGATATGGTCCCACGACTAGAGGTCAAGTTGGGGTCACGGTTTTTCAAAATTTATTTTTAATGCCTAAGGAGTCTAAAACTCCTTCCATATAAAGAACAAAACCACAGAAAAACGAAGTCATAAAAAGAAGACAAACTTTTTATTTGTAATTTACTTAACTGGAATCACAGTTGTACATCCACATTATTTTTCAGACATTATGTGTCAATGTTTATTAACGAGATAGATTTGTCGTCTATTTATACCTTGAATTGGGATTAATTTCCGCATTTATATTCTGGTTTATTTATTCACTGCACTGGCAGCCAAGCAAGCCAAAAAGTACATTTACAAGTGAAAATTGTGGTCTATTGGTTAAGAGCACCGGACTCAAGCTCTAGTGTTTTTGAACAGCAGAGTGTGGGTTCAAATCTCAGTCGAAACGCCCGTTAAGCAAGACACTTAACCATGATGCTTTGTCATTCGGAAGGTACGTAAACCCGTTGTCCCCGTCTGTTGTGTAACGCACGTTAAATAACCCAGTGCACCTATCGAAAAGCGAAGGGGTTCGCACCGGTGTTCCTGGTTTGATTGGCTGCATATTGCGCTGTTCAAAATCATTACATGTTGCTAAAGAAGGAGCTGGTCTCATAATTTAAATGTAGTCCCACATATACTTGCAGTAAAATACTGAATGTGTACTTGCATAACCGTATTAGGCGTCTTAAAAAGGCTGTGTATATATTAGTTATAACTTATTGATGTATTATGATTGTATTGCAGTTTAAAGATGAGCATTCTACCATTGGCTATTGCCATTGGAGACGCGTGTGCAACAGTCATGGCAGCGAACTCTTCAAATGTTTTCTGTCATTAATGGCAGTGGACACTACTGGTAATTACTCAAAATAATTATTAGCAAAAAACCTTACTTGGTATCAAGTAATGGGGAGAGGTTGGTAGTATAAAACATTGTGAGAAACGGCTCCCTCTGATGTGGAGTAGTTTTCGAGAAAGAAGTAATTTTCCACAAATTTAATTTCGAGACCTCAAGTTTAGAACTTGAGGTCTCGAAATCAAGCATCTGAAAGCACACAACTTCGTGTGACAGGGGTGTTTTTTCCTTCATAGTTATCTCGCAACTCCGACAACCGATCGAGCTCAAATTTTCACAGGTTTGTTATTTTATGCATATGTCAAGATACACCAAGTGAGAAGACTGGTCTTTGACAATTACCAATAGTGTCCACTGTCTTTAACAAAATGAAAACTTTCCTGTCCTTCGTTACACGACGGTACACACAAAGTACTGTTACGACCCATTTGGGCATTCCATTAGTTAAAAAAAAAACTTTTGAATTCCTTCTCGTTTCCATTATGAATAGGAGACTTTGGAACGCGAGGTGGCAGCAGACTAATACCATTGTTTACCTAGTTCTGAGTTCCGAGAACAATTGAGTTTACCTGATAAGTCTGCTGCCACCAAGCGTTCCAAAAGTCCCCTACTGTTATGAAAGAGGCATGTGTCATTACTTAATTTCCCCATTTATTGTGTCACTCATTTCGTTTTAAATGACAGTCCTATAGTAATAATGATAGGGCGCCTGGTACACTTCACCGCGTCGAAACTTCGCTTGCTGTGGAACACAATACATATGTCACAGTTTATTTTGCCATGTATTTACTGTAACACTCCAACATGTTTAAATGGGAGTCCTATAGTTATAATTATAGGGCGCTTAGTACACTTCGCTGCGAAACTTCGCAGCGTTTTTTCAAAACACATCCCAGCGAAACATTACCGCATCATGGCACACCAGACAAAGCTGGTATCTACATCATGTATCTGTAAAAGTCCACTCGCTCATCACTTGCTGGTACTGTATGTACCACTACATATTTTAGTTTCCAAATGAAAATAAATAATCAAATAACTAAATAACGTTGCTTTAGACTGTTTAATTATGTTGTAATGTTGATCAATTATACAATTAGATGTTGTCAACAACAAAACCACCACCATAAATTTGAAGTTGTACTCAAAACAACTGTAAAACAACAATGAGTCCGCAAATTTAAACTCATGTTTTAGACATTTAATATACAAGATGTCCTTAAAAAATTATAAATTTTAAAGCGACAGCAACACCACATTAGCGCACTGAAATATCAATGTTTTGTAGAATGGGTATTTTGTGTGCATGTTATTTTGGGCGGTTTTCCCGGCGGGGGAGGGGGTTTGGGTGTACGATTTCCCCAATTTGAATAATAGAGCCCTCAGACTTGGTTCAAAATCTTTGATCATGGCTTTTAATCTATCCGATAGCCGATTCATTGTTGCATGAAACAGCGCCCTCCTTGTGAAATAACCTTCATCATTATCATACGATGGCTGCTGTATGCGCCGTAGCACCTTGGGTGCTGAATAATTGGGTCTCAGAATTCGTCACTGCAATGCAATAACCTATCTTTCTTGTTTGGTAGATACGTGCGCTATATAAGACCTCGATATTATTAGTATATGAACGGCAAAATGTGTGTTTGGAGCAGCGCTAAATTGTCATCAAGTCTATATGGACCAGTGAACCCCTAAATATATCAACTACCCTCCGTCACCATCAGACCTGGTCCACCCGTGAGCAACCGAACTGACCCCAACCCCAACACCAACCCCGCCTCTCCTTGTTCAGTTTAGGACAACTCCAGATAACGTTTGATCCAGTCCTCGGTGCAGCGGTCCGTCACGCCGGAACCCTCGCCTGTGAGCGATTCGACCAGACGGCCGATGCACACCGACGGGTCGGTCTCCTCCGCGACGACCAGGAGGCACAGCCACACCACGGCACGGAAACTGCCGGAACAACTTACGGTGCCAGAGGTGGTGTGCGATAATGGCGACACAGGTCTGAGAAAAGATGAAAAATTGCCTTGTTAGCAGATGAATTGGCTGGACACGACTGGTAATAATATTGTTAACGACCGGTATTCTCACTTGGTGTATCCCAACCAGCCTAATCACAATATAAAAAATAAAGTAACAGTTAAATATGTCAAATGTTTTGCTCAATATTAGTCTTTGGAGTTACAAGTTACAACACGTGCACACTTGTTGCACAATACTACTGTGCGTGCTTTCATATGCCTGAAAATGAGCTTCAGGCCTATTAAAGTGTTTTTCAGATTAAAATATTTAAGAGAGACATTATCCCTTTCTAAAAATCTACGTTACTTCAGAGGGAGTCGCTTCTCACAATGTTTTACAACAGCTCTCCTTTGCTCGTTCAGCCAATATACATTTTGAGTAACTACCAAAGATGTCCAATGCCTTATAAACAATTAGTTTAGACAATTATAAAGAAAGATATATTATTTGGCAAAAATTTAGATGCGTGTTTCATCTTCAGGTGCATATCAACCTACGCACACAATCCTTATATCCATTATAGCTCTATTTACTTTACAAGAATAAAAGAAACAAATATAACTACCAGTAACTACACTGTACGCTCAACTCAGACAAGATAAATGATTATTTCTATACTCAGCCAGACAAACATTCCTAGGTGTTTGTATTATGGTTAATTGGTTATGTAGGCCTACAGTAAATATATCGGCTTGAACGACACACCTTCGACACATGACATTCGAGTCAGCAGCTATGGAGGAAACTTTACATTGCATTGTGTTACATCGGACGAGTTGTTCTTTGAAAAGCGTTTGAAACCGTTTGTTGACCAACTCGTCCGATCCAAGGCAACGTGTTACTGTAACTGTATGTTCCAGGTCAATAAGTCGGTCTCAAAATCAGTATTGTTATTCATAATGCATCAAAAAATACATATACAAACATTGAACACTCACAAAGTATTAAAGCAATAAACAAATGCAAGGATGTAAACAAGTTAATCTTCACAGAACTGCCTGGCCCGAATGCCTTCAATTCAAATACCTCCGGCTACACAAAAATATGCCTTTATATGCAATATGAAATCAAAATAATTATTCAAAATGCGTCCAAAACACACACAAACAATGTTCATTCACAAAGTATTTAACAAAGTAATACAGCAATAAACAAATGCAATATAATACGAAATATATATGAATGAGTAAAAATCTGTTAAACATTATTAATAATAAACACGTAAGATGAAAGTGGCATTTTAAACCACACCTCAACATGTTTTTTAGAATACGACGTAAATGCTACCATCTCGTACGTACGTCGGTTACGCGCGTGCAGGTGAGCTTGAAACAAGCCCCACGTGGTGACGTCACCAAGAAACAACATAATTTTCCGATGTTCACGCGTTTACTCGCGTAACGTGAAGCTAAACCTCGTTAATATTAATGTTGTCATACGTACGTCAGATTTCCTTGAATAACCATCTCGATAGGGTAGTGGTCACTCACGAGTCGGGTCTGAAAACGAGCAAAACAAAACACAGAAAATAGTTTAGTTACTGTTAATCCTCGGTAATGGTACAACGCTATTATCAAATCGACGTCTTTCCTTAGGATAACAAATGTAGGCCTACTACAGTCATATTCTCGCATTGTGCACACACTGTCAAAAATATCCGTAACATTTACGGCACTTTACCTGGCAGCTTTAGGGTGCCAGGTAAAGTGCCGAAAATTGTTGGTGGGTGTTTTGTAAAACGTGCCATGAAGGGGTAGTTTCACAGTGGAATTTACGGCACCTTACCCGGCACTCTAGCTGCCAGGTAAAATGCCGTAAATTATACGAATATTTTTGTTAAGTATTACAAGTTCATTTGTTTGTATTTATTCAACTACCGTTTATCATTGGCGGATTTTTTCCATGCAATAAACAATCAACTATAAGCGTGCAACTTTTTCAAAAATCTTAACAAATTGCTACATAAAATTTAAAACTAAATTGTAAGATTGGTCAATAAATAAACCCGATATCGTTAACTTTGGCACCATTATTTACAAAACTAAACCTTTTCTTTTTCAACGTCACAGCTCGAGTTTAAATGCCAAAACAAAAACCAGATCACTATAATTTATACCGAAGTAACAGATATTCAATACAGTAGTGTTAAATTTGTTTCAAAGCAAAGCAGCCAATCATGGTATATATTTCTTTTAATTATTGAGAGCCCGCAGAAAATGTTGAATCTGGTTAAAACTTTATGTTACTACGATAACAGATTTTACTATCAATCGGCCGTCAATACAAACCACCGCGGTGTGTTTATCAACAATGGACAAGTCTATATCTAGACTTGACTCAAGTCCCAATCCCGTGTTGTGCCATTGCCATAAAACTATCGGTTTGTGATGCTCTGCATTCCCCAACCTGTACCATTCTCAGGACCACATTTGTAACGGCGAGTGCGTTTGCTAGTACTAGTGCCATGGAGGAAATTCATTTTGAATACATGCAATACAAACAAAATTAATAAAGCACAATCATAAATAAACTACTGGAAATACATAATATTAATTACAGAAATTGTAATCAGAAAACTACATAATATTCAACCACAATGGCATCGTACTTGAAAAAAAACATCTAAGCAGAAAGTAAACAAAGTAGGGCCATATGCGACATTATAAAACACCAAACACTATGGACATAATTCATTGAACTTTTTGTGTTTTCTTTGCAAGCTTTACAAATGGGGAAATGACTTGTGTCTGATGGGTACATACCTCGCCTGAATCCAAACCATATTGCTCATCAAAGTAAAAAGCACCCGTTCGTCCCGGTACAATGTTGTCGTTGAGTTCGTCTCCAGCAATTACAAATCTAAAAGGGGATCGGAGCAAAATCCGTCAAAATGGGTTGCATTCATTGTTTCCTTTTATGAATTCGGTTGATTATTATAATACTTCAAGGTAGGTCTATATTAAAATTACCATTGTTTGGATTCCATAATGAGCAAATACGAATGATTATCGAAAAAACGTTTTCAATCTTAAGTTTTAACAAACATCGTACCACACTGTAAAAAATATCCGTAAAATTTACGGCACTTTACCTGGCAGCAAGGGTGCCAGGTAAAGTGCCTTGAAGGGGTAGTTTACAACACTTCCACCGTGTAACTTACGGCACTTTATCTGGCACCCTAGCTACCACTCTGCCAGAGGTATGTATAAGTGCCGTAAATTGTACGGATATTTCCTGCAGTGCAGTTTTAGTTATACTTGACGAACATTGCCTGCGTAGTACTCGTACATGGTACTCATGAGTACTACTTGCTGTTTCGTTGGTACTTGTACCCGAGTACTACTTAAGTACCGTTTTGATTGGTATTCATACTCGAGTACTATTCGAATACTATTCGAGAAACGTTTCATTGGAACTCAAGTACTTACTTTTTATTACCACTGACACTCGAGTCGTCTTGATAAAAACCCAGTCTCCAAGCATATACTCTAATTCCAATTTTGAGCACTTTGCAAGAGTCCATTAGCTTACCGGTCGTATGAACAGTCTGAAGCTGCCACTGTGGTATCTAAGTCATCGGGAATAATCCAGTTGAATCGAGTGTCTGTACGCAGTATTAAGCCGTCGTTTAGGATGCCCTTTGACACGTAGCCGCAATCTGCATTAAAATCGCCACCGATGATGACGTTCTTAAAAGACAGAAAACAAAGTTATAAAAACTTCCCCCCAAATAAATCTCCTTAAATTGTTAAAATCCAAGTTGTAAACCATATATTGAATCATGTTTGTCATTAAAACATTAGCCAGGGAAGACAAATCAAGAGAAATCACGAGATGCAAGGTCTTAGGCCCCCTAGCGCCATGGCCCCTCCCCAACATCGCCACCATCAAACGACACTATAGTTCCTCTGAAGTCCGTTCATCACCGGCTGTCAGTTGGGACATTTTTAGTAGTCTGAACATCTGACGTCACACTACGAGCTCCTGGAGTATGCCAGATATATGCTGTTGAGCTCACGGACATAATCACCTCTGACCTCGCATCATTTCACATGGCCTGCATGGTTCTTGAGATTTGCAGTTAAATCCGACGTACATATAATATAAAGCCAACACATGTCCCCCCCCCCCCCCAACTACTCCCCGTGTATGAACTGTATCATGCTGCCACCATCTTGGTCATGATCCTTGTATCGAAAAACAACAACGAATGCTACAATCATTTTGCAATTAGGAACCAGACTAGTTAGTTCTTCCATAACCTCGGTTTGGTAGCAATGATTATCAATGGGAGAAATTCAAGATGGCTGCACCGTGATAAAGGTCTAATTACCTTCTGTCTATATCTGTTTACGAAGTCATCGTAAACTTCAACCAGTCGGTTGATTTCTTCGACAGCTTCGGCTGGCTTGATATGAATACCAAACATCGCAAATCTGTCCACAGCTGACAAAAATAATGGGATACAAAAATATGATTAAAGAACATTTGGGTATTGCTTCATTAACAACCTGGGGCCAAAATTCACAGAGCTGCCCAAAGGCAGTGGACACTATTGGTTATTACTCAAACGATTGTTATAAACAAAATCACTTGTTAACAAGCAATGGAGAGCTTTTGATAATTATAAAACAATGAGAAACGGCTCCCTCTGAAGTTACGTAACGACCAATGGAGTTCAAGTTTTCACAGGTTTGTTATTTTGTGCGTTTTATTATTTTGAAATACACCAAGTGAGAAGACGGTCTTTGACAGTTAAAGGCAGTGGACACTATTGGTAATTGTCAGAGACTATAGCCTTCACAGTTGGTGTATCTCAACTTATGCATAAAATAACGAAAATGTGAAAATTTGAGCTCAATCGGTCATCAAACTTGCGAAGGTATGTGCGTTTAGATGGTTGATTTCGAGAGCTCAAGTTCTGAATCTGAGGTCTCGATATCAAATTCGTGGAAAATTACTTCTTTCTCGAAAACTATGGCACTTCAGATGGTGCCGTTTCTCACAACCTCTCCCTATTACTCGTCATCAAGAAAGGTTTGATTCTAATAATTATTTTGAGTAATTACCAATAGTGTCCACTGCCTTTAACAAAGGTGTCATTGTCTTAAAGTACAGAAAATAACTAAGCATGTTGAATGCAATTTTGATTGACAGCATTTTCAGTCTGACATATTTTTGGATCGGTCAGTGTGTACCAATGACTTTACCTGTTGTTGGAGACTCGAAATATGCGATAAATGGTTCCCGCTCAAACACATCGCCCCTCTCATCATTGTACACGTAACTTGTAATCAGAGTCAATTTACTTGGTCTGAAAATAAAAATGAAAAAGATGGTTTAAGACTTAATGTTTTTCAATAATACAGCTGCTATAGATAAACCAATCAGAAACTGAACCCAAAATACATATAGGTCTTTATTACTCAACCATGTTTTTTTCATGAGTACTGCCGTACTTTATTATAATTCCCTTAGACATTTAATACCCTTTCCCAAACTAACTTGATCTGAAAAATAAAGTAACAATAGAAAGCATTATTTCTGAGAAAAAAGGTTTAAAGACAATGGACACTATTGGTAATTGTCAAAGACCAGTATTCTCACTTGGTGTATCTCGACATAATATGTCGAGATGCATAAAATAACAATCCTGTGAAAATTTGAGCTCAAATTGGTCGTCGAAGTTGCGAGATAATAATGAAAGAAGAAACACCCTCGGCACACGATGTTGTGTGCTTTCATAATAATGCTTGATTTCGAGACCTCAAACTCTGAGGTCTCGAAATCAAATTGGTGGAAAATTACTTCATTCTCGAAAACTACGTTACTTCAGAGGGAGCCGTTTCTCACAATGTTTTATACTATCAACCTCTCCCCATTACTCGTTTCCAAGTAAGGTTTTATGCTGATAATTATTTTGAGTAATATTACCAATAGTGATAATAATTTGGGGGCTAATCGTCCTTACTCGCAGCTAAGAGCTGAATTGCGAAGGACGCGGCTACAACGGGTTCGAGAAGCAGGCATGCAAGGGCGCATTCAGCTGCCAGCCACATCAACCCATTATGACCACGAGCACAGCCAAGATCGAAAGTGTTTGATTTTTTCCTAAGGGAGGAAAACCGGATTGTCTGGAAAACCCTCGTGGCACAGCAGAGAACCAACGCACAACTCAACTCACATATGGCCCCGACCGGGAATCGAACCGGGAGTCACCTTGGTGAGAGGCGAGCGCTTTACGCACAAGCCAACCGTGCCACCCACTGCCTTTAAGACTCACTGAACGTTTCCCTGTACAGTTGCTACATAAACTGTACCATAAATAATCTACTGCTATAGACCTTTATCATGGTGCAGCCATCTTGAATTTCTCCCATTGATATCAATGTTGGCAAAGCGAGGCTAGAAGAACAAAATAGTCTGGTTCCTATTTGTAAATTGATGATTAGCATTTATTTTTGTTATTCGATACGAGGAACAACACCAAGATGAAGACGTCTATAGTTGGTATTCATCTATGGGTTTTGTTCATTAGTACCGCCATTGTTTTGGATTCCTTGATACACGCTACCCTTTTCCAGATTAAACGTTGTCAAACATTCAAACGTCACCGTATCCTGTACTGTACTTGTAAAATAATGTTGTCCTTACCCCCCCCCCTCAACTTCTTGCTGTTACTAATCATCTGAGAAATAGGCGTGGTTTACAATGACATCACGTGATAATAAATAGTTTCCCCAAAACGACTATGCCTGTACATTTCAGCCATTGGACACTTTCGGTAAACAGAGTTGTCCAAGGCCCCCACCTTGTGCACCACAACTTATATATAAAATAACAAACCTGTAAAAATTGAGGCTCAATCGGTCATCGGAGTCGGGAGAAAATGCCGGGAAAACCCACCCTTGTATCCGCACGTTTCGCCGTGTCATGACATGTGTTTAAAATAAATTCGTATTTCTCGCTGTCGAGAATGTATGTTGTTTATAATGTTTTCTAAACAAATAAAGCATTTCATGGAATAATATTTCAAGATAAGTCTTTCACCATTACCTTCTGTAAACCCTGTAAATTATTTGTAAATCTGTGAACTTTTAATTTTTGTCTGTACCGAAAGTGTATAATGGCTTTAATGGGTGGGTTTTATTATTATAATGTCTTACTTGTAGAAATACGCATACTGCTCCTTGCTGTTGGTACGTCCAAGTCTTTCACTCACCACCATTTCGTACTTGTCACTTAGACCCCTGCAAATACAAATGCAATTTTTTAATTTTAATAACCTGAAATTATATGAACATGGATTTAGCTCCTAATCGCACCCTTTTCCCTCCTGAAAACGAGCAGAGTATTCTGTTCGGAAAGTCCAGACCAAACCGGTTCTTTTTAGTGCAAACACTCCTTCAAAAGAGATTTAATATACATGGTTGTACCCGCAAGTTTACTATTTATTTAAAAAGAAATTTCCCCGTGGTGTTAAGTTACAACAAATCAAGTTACTTACGAATTGACGGCATCCAGAATTTGTCCAATAACCGTCTGTGCACTGTCACGTATCTCCTGGATCAGCACCAAATCATATCGCCTCAGAATCTTCAGGGGAAAATCATTCTCTTATCAGTCACAGAATGGAGATTATTTTTATGATATTCATATTTGTCTGCTATAACTAGTCGCGCCATAAAGAAGTTTGGGGTGGATGAGTTTCGTTTCGAAAAACGGTTTAGAAACAACTGTGTTCGTCGTTACCTATTGGATGTTATTCCAGGGGAGCAAAATATTGCCCTCCATTCACAATTCAATTCAAAATAGTAAAAGTTTGTCAAAAGTTGTTGACCAATTCCCCAATTGGATAACTTTCCGTATGGCGCCACCACTTTTTCACTCATTTTTACAAAAAGGAATATCTCATTGAGGTAAATTAGATACTATATTATTTCATTTCGAATTAAAAAGTGGTGGCGCCATACGGAAACTTTTCCCCCCAATTCACCTTCACCAGTGTTTCGACAACTTCCACCTTCTTAAATTTGGCTTGCCCCAGTATTTGGATGTTGAACGCTCCAATCAACAACGAACCATCGTCGTCGGCGTTCCTGCTTGTTGTTGCCGCCGAAACAGTCGTCAGCGTTGAGGGCGCTACCATTAGAAGCAGAATTTGTTGGATGAACACAGCACACAGGAAAGAACCGAGCGGAAGTTGACGTGTGTTCATGTTGATTTCGTCCAGAATATAAACTGGCCGTTGCAATGGTAGATCCTCAGCAAAGTTGTGTTACTTCTGAGTGAGTTAGATGCAGACAAACAGTTATGAGTGAATCCGTGTCGTTCATATACACCGCACACTATGATAGCATGTATAAAGCGTATTACAGTTTAGCACACGTACGATACTATACGTCGTATAATAAAATGTACGACGGGGTGGTGATACCAAGTTGGGTAAACTCTGTGTGGGTGTACTCTGATGATGAACAAAATAAATGACGTCACAACAAAGTAACAATAGGCGGTATTCGTGAATAATTTAGGTAGCCCGATAATACGGATTGAGGCTTGGTCAGCCATGCGTGATCTTGAATATTTTGTTGAGGAGTTATTGTCCCAGGTTTAATGCCATCGAATTGGCCCACTAAAAAACTACCACAGGATTCACGATCGTTGCGTTATTCGAAGAAGTTTATTTGTATAAATGGACATTGGCGAGGCATACAGGGGGCCAAATTTGAGATCTGTGTCACTAGCTGTTTTCATAGCCACGGGTAAAATCATGCGCAATGGTACAACACCGCTAAAAGGAGGGGGGTAATCTGGCCAGGTGTCCCTTTGCCTTTTGAAGGCAGTGTACACTGTTGGTAATTACTCAAAATAAGTATTATCATAAAACCTTGATTACGATCGCGAATAATGGGGAGAGGTTGATAGTATAATAACATTGTGAGAAACAGCTCCCTCTGAAGTAACGTAGTTTTCGAGCAAGAAGTAATTTTCCACGAATTTGATTTCGAGACCTCGGATTTTTAATTTGAGGTCTCGAAATCAACCATCTGAAAGCACACAACTTCGTGAGACACGGGTGGGTTTTTTCTTTCATTAATAATATCGCAACTTCGACGATCGATTGAGCTCAAATTTTCACAGGTTTGTTATTTTGTGCATAATATGTTGAGATACACCAACTGTGAAAACTAGTCTTTGACAAGTACCAATAGTGTGTCTTTAAAGCCATTGGACACTTTCGGAACAGAAAAAAAAATTTGACCGATTGACCGTTCTTTCCACTTTTGTCTTAAAACTTCCACTGCGTGCTTTTATTATAAGGTTGACACTACGTAGAATTCAATGTTCTGAAAAAGTCAAGCATACCCTCAATTTCCTTTAAAAAAAATGTACGCTAGCGTTTTCCAGTTTCCGTTAAAGACAGTGGACATATTGGTAATTGTCACAAGACAAGCCTTGACAGTTAGCGTATCTCAAATATGCATAAAATAACAAACCTCGTGAAAATTTGAGCTCAAGCGATCGTCGTAGTTGCGAGATAATAATGAAAGAAAAAACACCCTTGTCATACGAAGTTGTGTGCGTTTAGATGGTTGATTTCGAGACCTCAAGTTCTAAATCTGAGGTCTCGAAATCAAATTCGTGGAAAATTACTTCTTTCTCGAAAACTATGGCACTTCAGAGGGAGCCGTTTCTCACAATGTTTTATACCATCAACCTATCTCCATTACTCGTTACCAAGTAATGTTGTATGATGATAATTGTTTTGAGTAATTACCAATAGTGTCCACTGCCTTTTAAGTATCGATTTTCAAATCATATCATGAACTTGCACAAAATATCTGACAACAAATGAAACCATAGTACAGTATGGCTACTTGGTTTGTTTTTATAGAAAATGAGTTATAGGCAAAGGATTCTGATTAATGATTGTCCAAGTCAAGCGATATCTATCACAATGTACTTTCACATCACTTTAGCGCTCCATGAACTTGCACAAAATATATCCGACAACAACCTTGTATTGGTATGTTTTTTTATAGAAAATGTATACAGGCACATCTAATTCCGATTTAGATAATAATCATTGTTTGCGCCCTAACGACATCTGTAACAAATGGTTAGTACATACCGCACAACTTTCCAGTGATGTTATCCACTCTGCTGCGCCGATTCACACTGGTTCTTGAACCTGCTGCTAATGCTAGTTATTTATAGCACTTCTTTCCAGTAAATAGAAAAGGCTTGAACTGTTGTAACGCATCGGTACTCATATGGCTTTCCGATAACACTAGTTTCCGTTTAGTATTGGCATGGTATTGGGACCAGCTATATATGTGGTTAGTCTTTGTACAAGACGTCACTTTCTCATACTCGTATAACGATATTATTACCCGACAGATGGTGCACCTTCTTTAAGTTCTCGAATTCATTTCGGTGGAACTAGAATTCATGATTTCGGTTCATTTTTGCGGAACTGGAAATCGAACCAACGATAGACGTACGCAGAGCTAGCGGGCGCTACGGCGCGCTGCCCGGGAGCAATCGCTGTGAATTAAACCATGCGAAGGTCTTGGAACCAAGACTACGTAGGTGGGTGAAAGTTTGGGGTCATTAAACCCCACACTACGGCAGAGTGGCGCATCATCTTTTGGGTGGCTTTATGGAACATCGAACATACACATGTGGTTATATCCGTTATATTACGACACAAACCATCAATCGCGACTTGGCCAAAAAAAAATGCATTTGTCTCATTATACCACCATGAAAATTGCTGTATCACTCCATACGGTGAAGACAATGACTTAACACTGAAACTGGTTTTTGTTTCACTTCCTCGAGAAACAACACAAACAATTTCGTATTCAATTTCATAGGTCTGATTTTTATACACTTTCGGTACAGAGAAAAAATTAAAAGTTCACATATTTACATATAATTTACAGCGTTTACAGAAGGTAATGGTGAAAGACTTATCTTGAAATAATAATTATTCCATGAAATGCTTTACTTTTTGAGAAAACGTTAAAACAATAATTTATCAATTCTCGATAGCGAAAATTACGGATGTATTTTAAACACATGTCATGACACGGCGAAACGTGTGGGGGAACAAGGTTAGGTTTTCCCCGTTATTTTCTCCCGACTCCGATGACCGATTGAGCCTAAATTTTCACAGGTTTGTTATTTTATATTTAAGTTGTGGTACACGAAGTGTGGGCATTGGACAACACTGTTTACCGAAAGTGTCAAATGGCTTTAGATTTACATTAAACTTACACATATTTACATTAAACTTACACCGTTTTAACATAATGAAAGTAGAATTAAGCGTACCTAAAAATATTAGTTGCTGAGGTGCTGTAGTTTTAGATAAATAAGTAAAACAATGTCATGAAAATGCGTTTTTACCTGCTAAAAAAGTTTTCGTCTCATGATCACTGAGACGAAAGTTATTTTCAAGACAGTGTTTTACTTAATTCTCAAAAACTACAGAACCTCAGCACTTAATACTTTCAGGAAAGCTTTCAACATTAAACTGTATAAGTTTAATGTAAATCTGTGGACATTGTGTTTTTTATGTCCTACAAAAAGTATATACATGGACCCTTTCCTGAACAAGGTATAGGACATTATTGGTAATTTTGGTAAAGAGCAATGGAGAGCTGCATGTTGATAGTGTAACTTTGTGAGAAACGGCTCCCTCTGAAGTAAACTTAGTTTTTAAGAAACAAGTAATTTTCCACCCAAGATTATTAAAATACTACAGCTCTCCGTTGCTCGTTCGAGTAAATTAGATATTCCAATAATTATTTTGAGTAATAATTTACTACCAATAGTGTGCTGTATGTAATCAACAGGATCAGTGAGATGGCAGTAATGAAACTCTATCTTGTCCTCCAAAGATTATAATCCCATGATTTTTCTAGTGTGTATAGACCTGGGAGATAGCATTGTTAGGCTGTCCTTATTCCTCAAATACCTCCTCCGGTGTTATCAATTATCTGCCGATTACGTGAGGAAATAGATTTGACATTGTTTCCTTCACGCAAGGCAACTTGGAGACAACCAATAGGAGACTTTTGGGACGCTTAATGGCAGCAGACTTACCAGGTAAATTCCATTGTTCTCGGTAATGTGCGCATGTTCAAAACTACGTAAACAATGGAAATTTACATGGTAGGTCTGCTGCCACCTAGCGTTCCAAAGGCTCCCATTGCAGCGTGTGCTTTATACAGGGTAAACTTTGGTACACACTGAGGCATTTTTTGACTGTCTTTTATACGATCCACAAGAAAGTATAAATGAACCATTATGTGACTGATTAATTATCTTCTTTGTTGCTTAGAACTGGTTGGCTTCAACGAATAGCGGTTGTTTCACCTCTATATGGATGAGGGAGGGCGCCCTATTCCTTACAATGCAATTTTGGGGTCGATCATTAGATAATAATAATTATACATGTACTTGTTAAGAAAACAAAAACATAACCCATTGTGTGATGACGTCACGGTATGTTTATTTAAGTGTTGTAAAAGAGTACATCATTTCCATCAAAGTGTTCAGAATCGTTTTCAATTCTGTTGCAAAGTGGTAAACGATAAAGTCACGTGAAGGTCCTTAAACATTCGCTATTTTGGTTGCAGGATCATTGTGAAACTTACTATTAAAACCAAGGATTTCAAAAATTGCAACCTCAATTGCATCCAATGTCCCTTGGCCACTTGAAAAAAAGACTGTAGGTGATGAGTGGGCGGTCGGGGAAAGAGTTTAATCCGCTTAAAGAAACTTTCTGAATCCAGTCATCCGGGCGATGCACAAAACAACCACAATACGTGATGTGGTGGACTGTCCTAAAACGGCAGGATAAGAAGAAGACGATTCAGGCTTCCTAATCCCATCCGTTGGTCCCTTTTATATGCCTATACAAAGCTTTTTTCTTTTGGTGATTCCCAGTGAAGTTGCCAGTTAATGAGCGATTTCCGAGAAAGGCATCACTGTGGAGTAAAAAAAAATAATGTAAGTCTCTCGCACATGTCCGTCATGTGAAATAATTAAAGGAACACGTTGCCTTGGATCGGACGAGTTGGTCTATAAACAGCGTCTGTAACCCATCTCTTTTTTAATGCATAATTTTATTATGGTTGGAAAGATGTTTTAAAAGTAGAATACAATGATCCACACAAGTTTGCCTCGAAATTGCGTGGTTTCCTTTTACTTTGCGAACTAACACGGTCGGCCATTTAGTCAAAAATTTGACTCCCATAATGGCCGACCGTGTTAGTCGACGAGGTAAAACCGTGCAATTTCGTGGCATGTTTGTGTGGATCATTGTATTCTACTTTTACTGTTCTTTACCCATAATTTGTTTATGCATTTTATATAAAAAAAAAAAACGGTTACAAACGCTTTTCAAAGACCAACTCGACCGATCCAAGGCAACGTGTTCCTTTAATGCGGGGCATGTATATATTAAGAACATTGTTTTGGCCAGTGTCCCAGGGAAATCCGTCTGTCTGAAATTCTTCCCTATTGATGGGAAGTTCACATGGGCTGGAGGAAGAAGACAAGATGGCATGTAGTGTCGTGCAATCCGAAATGGTTACAGACCATTAATTTATCATCCTCGTACACGCAACGGACGTCTGGGTATATACTGCACGCCAGCATGTGCTAGTCTTCAGACTAGCGCACGGCAAACCGACGCACTATCACACGGCCGTCTTCTAGCAAAACTAAGACATGTCATGTGACGCGCTCTAAACCAATGAAAGGGCAGAATACTTGTAAGGGGTGTTATAATAATGATAATGTTATTCATCAATGGCGACAGGGAGGCGGAGATGTCCGTCTTCCCCCTATATTAAATGGATTTTTGAGATTTTAATTAATAACCAGAGTAACATAGCCTTTCTCGTAATTCAATGTTTAAAAAATATATATATATAAATTGCACACACAAAACTGTTTTTACACCGTCCCCCTCAGATTGTTCACTGAAAAAATACCAATAAGATGGTAGGTCTATAACTTTTATAAGCGCTGAAAAGGCCGGAGACGAGATCTTTACTATCAGTCTGTCTGTGGGCGCTATTAATATAGCGCTCCGAGAAATGAGTATCCCCAGTGTCCCACGTATGGTAAAATTATCAGTGGTGAGTCAGTGAAAATAATAATGGTAGTTTATTAGTATTTTTTATAATGGTGAGTCAGTGAAAATAATTTGATAATTTATTAGTATTTTTAATTTTTTTTACTAATATTGGTGTTGAAAAAAACAGATTCTAAAGTTGCATGGACCAGTGGTATGGACTGAGTTATTTTTTTATGGTTTTGTTTCTGTTTTTATCTTTACTAATGAACTTATATTATTAATTAATTTCTTCTTATTATCATTGTTAATGTTGTTATTATTTGTATAATTAATGTTGTTATAATTATAGTTTTGTGAAGGGGGTTGTCAAAGCGACCTAACCACGGTCAATCGGTCCTGCAGCGCAGCGCAAAAAAATGCAGCCAATAAAAATAGGAACATTATGTATAGCGCCCTCAAGCGGCAACCCACCGTAGACTCGCTCTCTTTACTCCAACATGTCGAAGAGAGGTTTGTGGCAAATTACTTTGGTTTTACTAATCTGTGATCATCCAGTTTATGTGGCTCAATATGTGAAATTTTCAAATATATGGGGAAACTATGATATCTGAAGATTCTACTTATTTCAAAACCGTAAATAAATGTTTATTGGTTAACTTGTGTAACGCCCTTTTAAAAAGCTTTTTTTTTTCTATTATGCCGTTTAGAAACCTACAGTAATCGGCATTACACACAGCAGCGCTGCGTACATTGCACTCGGGTTGTACGACCATTGCGACTATTGCACGGCCATAGGATATGCATACATGTTAGAAAGTGTGTGTTTGTATCGTCTACTCCATTAACAATGTAATTTAAAAAGACATATGTCTAGGAGACTTATGATTTCTTAGGTAATAGTTGGAGTAAACTGAGAATTAATAATTATACAATCCAGGGTTTTATTTTACGTCCTGACTCCAGTAATTGTAAACTTAACTTGCCAACCACCACAGCACATGCATGTGACAGCCAGGCCAGCAACAGGCCAGCCAAACGATGGCCAAACATTGAACAATCTCCTTCTACAATTTCTTTGCTATGATGATTTTTATGAACACCCAGCCACAAATAAAATTACTAAACATACATGCCTAACTAAAATAAGTAACATTAAACAACTAACGGATAACTTTCCGTATGGCGCCACCACTTTTTCACTCATTTTTAGAAAAAGGGATATCTCATTGAGGTAAATTAGATACTATGTTATTTCATATCGAATGAAAAAGTGGTGGCGCCATACGGAAACTTTTCCCAAAGTGAATTAAAAAAAAAAAAAATCCCAACAAAGTGAATTCTATTTCCATATCCTGCCACCACATGTGACATTTTTTAATAAACAAATTAAAAATACAGACAGCTTCATGTTATTGTTACTCACCGACATCTAACGCTAATTTCCTGAACTCGAACAGACTCTGGTATATGTCTCGGTCCGAGGCGAGAGTCCATCCATACCATACCATAGCCTACTCCATAGTCACTTAGTGAACTAGAGTTGTGTTTATCACTAATTTTGTTGCTTCAGTTTTTTGGTGCGAGTTCAGAGTTGCCTTGCTTTTCTCGCATGGGCACATGCGCTCACGCAATCATTACAATACAAGATGTTGTTTACAACAAAAACAGAACTCTGCTTTTTATGACGTTTATTGATTGTCTGATTAATGTTACTTTTGGATCATAATTATTTGTTTTTTTGTGACCACATCAAAAGTAAAGTTATGTAAATGAAGAATTATGAATGAATTTTAGATTTTTTAATCCGTTATAAATAGCAACTTGTAAACATAAATTGAAATTTTATTAATGATTGGCACCTATGTAGAGAAAATTATACACAGAATAGATTATAGTGCAATTTGTCCTCACAACAGGGCTATAATACTAATATAGTTTATTAAAGGGTTACAGAAGGGCTAAAATATTTCAAGTTTCATGGCTAAAAATTGACTGTTAAAAATCTGGACTTCATAGACAGTATGCCATTTTTTAAATTTTTTATTTTGGAGATGTTTTTGATGATTAATTAAATTATGATTGTGTGTGTTTTCCACTCAGGACGTGGTGGTGCATCTGGTTCCAAATTCCGCATCTCGCTGGGTCTCCCAGTGGGCGCTGTGGTCAACTGCGCTGACAACACAGGTAAGTCCTGATTGTGACACTTTTAAACTATAATTTCTTTTCTGCACCCAGGGCAGGCCTCAAATTACATGCAGGCTACAGAGACCATGGCCTTTGTAGCCCAAGATCTTGGCCTTCAGGCCCTTCAAAGGTTTCCCATTGACTTGAAGCCATTATACACTGTCGGAACAGGAAATAAAAATAAACGCTCACAGATTTACAAATAACTTACAGGGCTTACAGAAGGTAATGGTGAAAGACTTCTCTTGAAATATTATTCCATGAAATGCTTTACTTTTTGGGAAAACATTAAAACAATTATCAATTCTCGATAACGAGAATTACGGATTTACTGTAAATACATGTCATGAGAAACAAGGGTGGGTTTTCCCCGTTATTTTATCCCGACTCCGATGCCCGATTGAGCCTAAATTTTCACCGGTTTGTTATTTTATATATTAAATGTGATACACCAAGTGTGGGCCTTTGGAAAATACTGTTAAACGGAAGTGTCCAATGGCTTTAAGGATTTTCCAATGTAAGTGCCCTTTGAAAATTGAAATGGCCTTGCCCTTTCATTTTGTTCAAAGATGAGTTTCCAGGCCTGCCAGTGGTCATTGGGTACGTGTGAGGGCAGAGATAGTTCTTGAGAACAATTTAGCTTGGTAGAGTAATTTGTTGCACAAATCAAACCAGCATTTTGTAGCCGTGCAGTGATGAGTAATGCAGGCCCACTGAGTACAGCAGGCATGCGATTTCTTAGATTTTCTCAAAATCTCTTAGAGCCTTCAAGTTTTCAAAGACCAGTTTCCAAAGTGAGAAAGAAATAAAAGACAAAGTGTCCAAGCCTGCTGTATTGAAGTAATGTTGGTGTTGCACAGCCAGTAAATATACCCTTTCAGGCCTTCAAAAATTAGCTCAACACCATAAATAATAAAAAATAACAAAGAAATGTATTTGTTTTGTTTGTACACAAACTTGGTTCACATTGCATTGATGGATCAACTTTTATTATGTTCAAATTTGTTGATAGGTGGTAAGAACCTGTTCGTCATTGCCGTCAAAGGTGTCAAAGGTCGTCTGAACCGACTTCCAGCTGCAGGATGTGGTGACATGTTCGTATCTACAGTGAAGAAGGGAAAGCCAGAACTTCGGAAAAAGGGTATGTCTGAATGAGCCACGTTTCTTCCACCTGATTGGCTGTTAGGCCGTTGATCCTGTGTGTTGGTATAACGCATGTAAAGGAAACCCAGTCACCCAGTGCACTTATTAGGAAGTGAAGGGGTTCAACTCGGTTCAGAAGCCACTAATGTCATTGTGATTACTATCATGTGGCATTCGGGCCTCACCCAAACTTTATTTTTTTATGAGTCCTTTAGGCTTGTCGGCCAAACCTTTATTTAAATCTATATTGAAGATGATACTTTGATTCCTAATTCAAAGGAACATTACAAATTTGGTTGTTGCTTACAAAACAGTTGATGGCAGTGTAAGCACTTCATGTAATCCATCATATATACCTAAACTGACGAGTATTTAGTGGAAAACCGATCCCAAATTTTGCATTGCATTGATGCCCAAACAAAAATGAATAAAGCGCTCACTGAGCGATAAACTCCTAACACAAAATTAGATTATTTATTTCTTATCAAATATGACAGTTCAAACAGAAATATTTCAAGGGATGTTTTTTACTATCATCATTAGACCGTGTAGTTTGATGTAAATCTTCACGGTTTTTGTTTCTTACCAATTCTGTATCGTTTTTTTAAGTTTGACCAACCTACTTTGCCACCTAAGAGCTACATGTATGTTTGACCAGTCCAGTGGATCGCCTATGAGCTATGTTTCATTATTGTTATTATCACACTTTTGTGCAATTTTTCTTATTGATATAATGCGTTGTTTCTCTGACATGACCAAGTCCAAATTTCACTTCCTTTTCCCGCCACATACAATCTTTATTTTTTATTTTCAAATTGCAAATTTTTCATTTTCTTTCCTTCAATTTTCTTCTAGTCATGCCGGCGGTCATTATACGGCAGAGAAAAGCATTCAGGAGGAAGGAGGGCGTGGTGCTGTACTTTGAAGACAATGCGGGGGTCATAGTCAACGTCAAAGGAGAAATGAAAGGTACAAGAACTGATAAATAACAAATTATCCTTACACCGATATGTATTAAGCACTGTATCTTGGTTCTTCTTGAGTTCAGTGGACAATAAAACCCACCATAGGCAAATCACTTGGGGTTTGAACCCATGACCTTTGTGTTTCTGGGTTCGAGTCCCACCCTTGGATTTGCCTGTGATTTTTTGTTTGTTCTCGAAACTCTGGAAAGTATTGAGTATACAGGGCTTATTAAACAAGGGATTAAGGTAGAAAAACAACTAACTTCTTTAAACCCCATTGTAAGGCCACATAATAGTGCTGCCTGTTTGTTTTTTTTTCCGTTTTTTTTTTCTTGACGCTGGTATGATCAGGCCTCAATGCCCAGCTTACACGCATGACTGCATAGTAGCCTTTGTTTCCCCACAGCTGTACTGGCCAGACTGCATTCCACGGCTTACCACATACACAGTCCACAGCATTCTGGAATAGATTAACGGCCATAGACGCCTTGCCTTCAAGGGGTTAATAAGTAAACGACAAATAATTTAATTGCAAAAACAATGTATTTAGACTTGAACTTATGCGGGTCTCTTTAAGGTCTCTTTTAGAACACTGCTGGTTTCCTAATACTGATCTTATTTCCCTTTCTTGTATGCATTCCTGCCTGTTTCTTTTATTCCAATTTCCGTCCTCATTATTGTTATTATACCACGTTATTTGTTCTATTTGTCAGGCATTTCGAAACGAGCCTTTCTGGCTTCCGTATATGCCCTGTATCTGCTTGCTCCATATCCATCGCGTTGTATTTTTTACGTTTCATTTTCATTAAATACTTTCTTGATCTGTCCCTGACCTAATTTCATGGAGCTGCTAAGCACAAACATTTGCTTAGCATGAAATTTCTGCCTCATTAAAAACAGGATTACCACCGAAATTTCCTCATGAGTTTCCGGATGAGTAAACACCAGCTGAATACCAGTAACAAGCAATATGCAACAAATGGAAATTTGGTTGGTAATCCTGTTTTTATCAAGGAAGAAATTTCATGCTATGCAAAATTTGTGCTCGGAAGCTCTATGAAATTGGGCCCAGGGCCCAATTTCATAGAGCTGCTAAGCACCAAAATTTGCTTAGCATGAAATGTCTGCCTCGATAAAAACAGGATTACCAACCAAATTTCCACATGATTTTCAGGATCAGCAAACATCAGCTGAAGACCAGTAACACGTTATATGCAACAAAAGGAAATGTTGTTGGTAATCATGTTTTTATCAAGGAAGAAATTTCATGCTAAGCAAATTTTTGTGCTTAGCGGCTCTATGAAATTGGGCCCTGGTCTGTCTCTGACTGAAATAATTGTTATGGTTATTATTCTCTTTTTTTTTAACCAACATGGAAACAAATGTTAATTGAGTTGAGTACACGTATCTGTTAAAACTGATTTGTGAAATAATGTCCTTCAAAGGATATAGATTTAATTTTTGTGCAATACCTTCAATTAAAGCTTGTACCCTTTGTGAGTTGTTAAAAATCGGCCATAAATTGTGACCTTGCAACATCAGGCATGATTTCTGTCAAAATTTGTCAAATTAAAATGTTCCTACTTTTTCCAAGGACCAGGAAACATGCCTGTACCGTTAAAGAAAAGTACAAGGGAACGTTTTCAGTCTATAGACGGCCTGTTCTTGTTGTGGAATGGGATATTGACTGGGTTTTTGTTTACAGTTATATGGTGTTCATGTACTTTTTTCTCTCAAAATGTCTTTGATTTCTATTTTGCTTATTTTTTTACTGGTGTACTTCTTAAACCTTTTCTGGGTAGTTTTCTTGTGGTATTTTTATTGTTACCGCCCTCAAACAGGATGGTGCTGTAGAGAGCTGATATGAATTCAATAAATTATTACTACATGTATTTCATGTTTTATTATTTGATTAAAAAAAATATTGCCAGACTTGTAGATGATCACTGGTACATGTAGTTAAATTAAGATTGCCCCAAAGAAGTGGAGACTAAAGTCTAGTTGACCATTTGTAGTTTTAGTGAGTAAACTGCAGTGGAATTGCTCTAAGCTAACCATACTAATTGCCCTTCTTTCTTTCTTGTGGTTTAACAGGCTCTGCCATCACAGGACCCGTGGCCAAGGAATGTGCCGACTTGTGGCCCCGTATTGCCAGCAACTCTGGAAGTATCGCATAGATTAAACAGGCGGTGGCACAGGGCAGTTCAAGTGTATAGTTTTATTTCTGGCAATGGCGCATGATCCAATAAACCAGGTATTATAAAGAAATAAGGAATATCAGTGTTTATTGTTGGTTTATTTTGTGTTGACAAAATGTTTTTTACACCGCTCAAATTGATCCAAGGTTAATTCTGTAGTGACTTGTTAGTTCTGAAGTGCCCCCCCCCTTAATGACCAGAATACAGAACCACCAGTGTGTGTTATTTCACCCTTGTTGCAGTATGGATTGAACAATCAGAATCAAGGATTCAAGTTGAATTGAAAATGCACATTCTCAAAAACAATTTTACAACCCAAACAAGAACTCAACAATTTATTATATTATAGCTTTCACAAAAAATTGTGTTGTTATTTTCAAATCAGTTTTTTAATGATTTTAAATGCAGATGAAATGTTGCAAATTTTTTTTAAATATAAAAATTTTTGTAGTCAGATATGATGAACAGTACACTGTCAGACAATTACTCGGAAAAAAAAAAGTATTTCGGAAAATAATTTAATAGGTGGACATCATATTTCATTTCACATAATGCGAGGAGGTTAAAACAATTAACAAAAAGTACATGTACATAATTTTTTAAGCATTACTTAATTGTGGACATTATTCGCTCCGGATTTCAGCGATATTGCGTATGTGAAATTAATGAGGTCAAAGGTTAAAACACACGGCAGTTTTTGATTCTGGTCTCTGGTGTTTTTCACGAGCCTCAAAATGTGACGTCGGATGTTCAGGCTATGGCTCCTAGAGCCTTGATTGGCGATATAGATAACGTTGCCAGTAGAGGGTGCAACATTGACTGATTGGGAAGCCGACCCGGAGGGATGTGGCAATTGCGAGTCTACCGGGTAAATATCTGATTCAAAACAGTTTTGATAAAGTGATAATATCTCTACCCCAGTAATTTGTGTTGCGGACACATCGTGTTGGGATAATATCGCTGACTACGGTAAAACCAAATGAACTCTGCAAATCCAGGCCGTGGACAAAAGCAGCTAGACCGGTAGATTTGATTGGGCCAAAGTGCAGTTGGAGGGACTTGGCAATTGCGAGTCTACCGGGTAAATATCTGATTCAAAACAGTTTTGTTAAAGTGATAATATCTCTACCCCAGTAATTTGTGTTGCGGACACATCGTGTTGGGATAATATCGCTGACTACGGTAAAACCAAATGAACTCTGCAAATCCAGGCCGTGGACAAAAGCAGCTAGACCGGTAGATTTGATTGGGCCAAAGTGCAGTTGGCAGCTGTACTTTTGATTGTCTCCGTATGAATGTAGGATGTAGGTGAAAGGCGGTCATGGACGGAGATGCCTCGGCAGTTGGCTTGAGGCCACTCTCCGCGGGCTAAGCTTAACTCACAAGCCTTGAAGGTGTTGTAAGATGTTCATGTTACAAGGCGGGCTGCAAGTAAAGGTTTTTACTAGGCGTCGACATGACGAGTATCTTTTGTCGTGTCCAAATCCAGGCGATTATAGCGTTCCTTGTACATGAGAAGCAATGGTATACAGATAGCAACTGAGCCCAGTAGACACCATGTCATCCACGTCACACCTATGGACAGATGAAATGTGACAATCAAGAAACACAAGAAACAGCATGTTCAAAAATATTGTAGGGTTTCGGGTTTAAGTTTGGGCAGCAGCGCATGCCAGAAGGGTGACTGATCTAGGTCCAAGCACCATGCTCTACACACGCCAACCTGTGGGGTACTTTGAATAATGCTCTCACAAGATTTTCTTTGTTATGGAATCCCACAGAATTTCTTCAGAAAAGGGAAGAACTGAAGAACAGCAGGTCTCGACCCCACATACGGGATCCCACATACAGGATCCGTCTCGCGCGTGTGTTCCGACAACCATTTGTTCACCCCATACATACTAGGATTGGGTTAGGTTTAGGTGTACAGGGCTGGGGATACACAGGGTCTGGCACTAGGACTAGGCTGGAAAAGGGGCTTTGTTAGGGGCTAGGGCTAGTAGGCAAGGTTTAGGGCAGGTGCTGGGGCTATGGGCTTATAAGCAAGCCTGGGGCGACTGCGAGCACTAGGGCTGGGGCTAGCATAGCCTTGATCAAGGCGCAAAATGTATCACCCGTAACACATAACTGTGATTTTTCTCTAGTTACATCCACTCTGTTCACCTATATTTGGAATCATAAAAATCAGCAGAAAGATGAGGCATGCAACGTTATTCATAAACGCCATCACCATAGTGCTGTTAGCCTCTGATACCGGGTACACGCCCTCTGCCGTCAGCTCGAAGTAGATTGGTACCGGTGAATTCACACAAAGTCCGGTTGCTATACAGGCAATGTATAGACTCACTGAGATCGGAAAACACAAGGAAGGAAAACATTTGTGTAATTATTCGGAAACTTGACATCATCTGACATCACACATTAGATGGTCTCTGCATTTCAAATAGGATTTGTTTGCAACATTCTAAAGTTGTAAGCCGTTTTGTTGAATGAATAACATTGAGAAAGTAAAGTTTCTCAATGTGACGTTATTTGAACATTTGCGGTTGATGACAATATTGACATACATTGCATCGAAGGGTATCAAACACGGTCATTTTTCAAAGTCCCCCCCCCCCCCCTTGAACCGGGAGCCCATTTTGAACAGCGGTTTTGGTGTTTTTTGTACAACACAAAACACAGATAGCCACAGAATTACATTAAACTTTGGTGTAAAGATAACGATGGTGGACAGCTTCCTTTAGTGCTTGCTGATGTGATGTTTTTTTTTGTATTTTTTAAATGCCCAACAAAAATCCCGAACAATAGATTATTTTAAGCAGGTTCCGTATTATTTGTACGCGACTCTCATTGTTTTTTTCCCTTTTCTCAAAAATTTGAAGACAAATGAAACCGAAACCCACTGGGAAATTATTGTACATACAATGTACATCTTCATTGACAGTGACTATGGATTCATGTCATGGCCTAAACCTTGATATGCAAAAGGTTTCAAAACCCTAAAATAAAACTCACCGACATTGTAAGTGATGTACTCCATTGTTAGGAGTGCAACCCACACACAGCTCAAACACGATCCAACGAGAAATACAAGGAGTACAGCTTTCATCCTGCCTCCTATTAGGTCCACAAACCTTGACAAAACCAGATGACAATAATTCCATTGATCACGTCTGCCTACTATTATACACATATTGACTGACAACGAGGTAACTAGTATACGTCTATTCCCAAGAGGGAAATAGGCCCCTCTTCTGGCCACTCACAGGCCCGAGGGGAATAGACGTACACAATTTTGCCAGTCAATTATGTGTTTTATAACACAGCTGGGTCTTAAATGTCAAAATAAGAACAGAAAAAGGAGTTTTGTAGTTGTGGTTCACGGTTCAAGTCAAGCGGAGGCGCTGTTACCGCGGGCACTATTTGCAAAGACTAGTGCCCGCTCTGGTACTATTCCCGCAAAACACGCGCGCGCGATCACTAGCCTATTATAGTTTATCCTACGTGATCGTGTTTCAGCCAACCAGAATACAGAACAAGCAAGAGGTGTGTTATAACATTGGCTATTGCCCAAAATAGTTGCTAGCAATAACAACTTACTTGGTAACAAGCATTTGACAGCTGTTTATAGATAAAACATTGTGAGAAAAGGTTTCCTCCGAATTAAGTATTAACGTAAAGTTTTTTTGGGGAAAGAGGTAACTTCTCACTCAAATAATAAACGACTTCAGCTGAAGCCTTTTATGCATCTGAAAGCACACAAAGTATTGTTGCAAAAAGGGTCACCGTGGTTTCTTTTTTCATTATTCTCTTGCATCTTCGATGACCAGTTGAGTCCAAATTTTCACAGGTTTGTTAATGCTACGAGATGTCCATCATAATGATTGTAGGCCTATACAGCTCATTTGTTTCACAGCATTATACACAATGGTTTGAGGTTTACACATTAGTTTGAATAAGGGAATCAATGTGTGGTGAAGAGGTTTTCAACTACATGTAGTGGTTTAATCCCAACGAGGCCTGGTTCTTGATAATTTTACCGAGACGAAGTCGAGGTAAATTATCAAGAACCAGGCCTCGTTGGGAATAAACCACTAGTTGAAAACCGATTCAACACACTTTGATTCCCATTCATAAATACCCTTTTGGTCAAAAACATCATCACTTTTGGGTCAAAAAGTAAAATAAATGCAGAAATTATAATTGTTGAATGATTTCTTTCAACCCAACACCCCTCCAGCCATGAAATGGTAAGCCCTCCGCCGCCCTCAGTGTAAACAACTCCTTATAAGGGAATTTTGTGCGCGTTGCGCGTATCGCGTGATGTTGCACATTTTTTTTAGCCGTTGCTCTCTCGACCAATATGAATGAAGAAACTGTCTTATAAGAACAGGTGCAAGGTCGCGTGCCACGCCCATGAATTAACACTTTTTACTGGTCATAAACAAAGGTTTATACACACCCACGTGACGCGCTCTCCACCAATAGGAATAGCGAAACTGTCTGAGGTATTTATGAATGTATGTTTTGCTAATAGGGCCTACCTGGCGGCCATCGGGCTTGTTATTATAATAGCGACATTCGAGATAAATCCAATCCAGCCAGCAACATTCTGCAGATTCGAAAGAACAACATTAAAAGAAAGTTTAACCTACTTATGCGAGGAGTAAACGATCATATGACAAAGGAGAGATGGCCAAGATGGTGCAGCCTGATAAAGGCATAATACATTCATTCGTTTTGAAGTTTTTTCAATTTTCACTACAGTCGCACTGAATACGTGGTCAGTCTGCTGCCATTTGACACTAAAATAAGTAGGGCTATTCAATATAGCGTGAATATCTGGGCTGACGTCATACTTCGAGCCTCGTGAGTTATGCCAGAGAGTCAATACTCGTCCAAAATCACCTTTGACCTATATTCATTTCACATTGAGATTCGCAGTCAAATCAAGTTAGTTTTCCACATCTGTGTTTTGATTGGTCCGAAGTGACGTTTGACAGCTGCACCCACATCACCTCAGGCCAATCAAAACAGATATGGAAAGCTTACGTCACTGCGCGTTGAAATAATTGTATCATATTAAATCACTGGTTCTAAAAACCTGCCTTTATCCTTGCGAATAAAGACGGGGTAACAGTCTACACTGTAAAAAAAATATCCGTTAAAGTTACGGCACTTTACCTGACAGCTAGGGTGCCAGGTAAAGTGCCGTAGATTTCACAGTGTGGAAGATATGTAAGTTGTGCCTTGAAACTTCCACCTTGAAATAGGAATTTACCTGGCACCCTCAATGGCACCCTAGCTGCCAGGTAAAGTTCCTTAAATTTTACGGATAATTTATAAAGTGTAAATTTAATGTACCTGTCCAACATCAAGCGTCTGGCTCAATATGATGGGCATTTGCGTTGTCCAGCCGCTGTATACTCCCGTCGTCAAACTATATGCAAACGCTGGTATCCAGAAATTCCCACTTCTACAGATAACAGCGAAACAATTTCAGCAATAAATGTTCGTCATACCCTGCGTCTTTAGTCATCAAAACACTGTTTGTGCTGAACAGTTTGTCATGAAGTCAATCCTTGATCGCGACAACAACGAAGAACCAATTATTATTGTTCCAATCCCAATGTTATTGGTGAAACCAAAGCTTGTTTGTGTTTTCGTAGTCACAACAAATTGAGTAATGATAACTCTTAAGTTGGTCTATTTTGACGAAGATGTTTAGGCAATCACCCGCGCATGTTAAACATTTTAGTAACGATTGTTCTTTTTTCAAAACTACAGATTTAATCGTTCTCAAAAGTATGGGTGATTTCAATGATGTTATAGTTTTGCAGTCTGAGAAGTATTCTATTTATGACGTCGTCTTTAAAAAAAGGGGAAAGTAAGAATTGGTCATTAAACAGATGCTATATAGTGGCCCTGAAGGTGACACCGTACGAACTGAATCCTTCTTTAGGGACCCTCACACGAGAATGGGACTTGAATCAAGTCTACGGTTGCCCTAAAGGGACATGAATCACAACTACGCAAAGATAAACTAAACCATTATTATATTCAATACAAATAATACTGGAATGTGTATGCATCTTCAAATAAATTGACCAGGTTCGTATCCCGATGCAACTGTATTCCTCTACACGCATGGACTAGGATAGACATTACAAATTATTATATTATGTGATGTATACAATTTTGCATTATTTTTTAAAACTTACTTGATCATCTTGATTGCTCCTTCCTTAAAACTCTCCCGGGGTTTGGAGGCCGTAACGCTCGGCGATGTTGGTGGTTTATTTGGAAAATATAACAGGGCAGCAATAACTACAATGGCAGTAGCCCCACATTCTATACACATAAAAGAATAACATGTTCTTAAAACAAGAAGGTATCACTCACTAAACCTGTTTAGCAGTGTACACACAAAAACTGACCCAGATTTTGAGTCACATGGGGGCTTGACTTCTAGTCAAGGATGACCCGGAGTTTGTGTCAAAAAGTGACAGTAACTGTTTCAAACTGACACATTTGTTAAACAGTTTCCGGGTCAACCTGAACCAGATATGAGTCAATCCAAATCTGGGTCAAGATTGACACAGTTTAAAAAAAAGTTGAGATTCCGACCATAAATATCTGTACAAAAAATAGTTAATGGCCTGACGTTTCGACCCTAGCGAGTCTGTCTCGAAGGCTGAATGACAACACAACAAACACGAACAGGTAACTATATAAAACAAAAAGTGTAAACATTATTTCTGTGTCAGTTTTACACATGCAGTTTTTGGTGAGCTGGACACATGTTCCGGGTCATCATGACCCATAAAGGGGTCAGGTCCATCCGAACTAGGAAAACCAGAATGTTATAAGATGCAATGAAATGGAGTTTGCATAATACATACCTACATACATAAGTGTCATAATCTCACTAAAATATTGTTTACGCTTGGCAGGATCCAGATTGGCAGAGCTATTGATTGAGGCAAGAACAACAAAAACAAAACGTCAAATATTTTGAGTGCATAGGGTTATCTGGCGAGGTGAATAAAAACACCGACAAATATATCAAATGTTTCCGCTAAAATATTGTGAATGTCCGGCTGACATTCTTTATCAAGTTACTGTTTCTGAGACAGTTTGCATGTAAGACTAGATAACGTTCGCAATAAAGCCAAAACATAGTAGTCAAATAAAATTATATTAATAACAAAGTTCACCTTTTTATCACTTTTGGAACAAAACAATTCATTAATTATGTGGGAACGAAATATTATTTCGAGGTAACGAAATAGTGTTTTTTTGCTCAATGAAATAAAATTTCGATGGCACGTAATAGTTCTTTTAAAGGATTCGGGTACTTTTTCAAAATGTCCACAGATTTACATTAAACTTTCAGGGTTTGAAGATAATGATAATTTTGGTCTCAGGAGACCAAAATGATTTTAGCATGTAAAATCCCCTTAACCAGTTTTGATACTATACCAAAACCATAGAATAACTGGTTAATACGTTTTTGCATGCTAAAACTGAGGCGAAAATTATTACTTTTACTCATTTCTCAAAAACTACAGCACCTCAGTAAGTAAATCTTCAAGAGAAGCTTTTTACTATCATAATCTTCAACTGTGTATGTTTAATGTAAATCTGTGGACATTGTGTTTTTTGTTAGGAAAAAGTACATAATTTTACCCTTTAATACCCTGTCCGTTTTAACTCTGTGCGTTTCAAATGGAACAATATTGCTTCTGTTTCTCCCGGTTCAGAGTAATTTTAAAGTGATGCACAGGCTACCTTGTATTTTCTGGCACACTTGTGACGAAATACGGACCGATCAGAAACGATGCGCCAATACCTAAGGCTACTGCTGACACCGATATAGCCGTGGATGTTGTCCTCTGATGAGGCGGGAACCAGACAGATGATACAGCGGTCGGTGCAGCCATTAAGACTGGTCCAGCCAGACCAATACCAACATGACCGATGTTCATTGTCCTGATTAGAATCGGAACATAAGTGGTTGGGAAAATAAAACAAATAACAAGTGTTAAGTGTCAAGTGTAATTAGGTGCTTGTTACATCAGGATTATTCCTCCATGGTTACATGTAGTAAAACTTTCGCAAGTATTTTAGTTAGAGGAAACTTTTGAATTGTGGCTAGTGTGTTTTTACCATGTCCGTTGTGTAATGCGACTAACCGCTTGAAATAACATCTAGATCACAAAGCCCACAACATTTGATCATTGCGAAGCCTTGGGTGTCAAGTACAAACCAGTCTATAACTAAGTGTGAAGAATATTTCACATAGAAACCACTAGAACCAAGATCAAGAAATGACACAGAAAAGTGTAATGCGGCTGACCATGTGATCTCGGTCGTGACACTTGCTACATAAAATTGGGGAGGTAGTGCTTTCTGCTCTACCGGCCAGGCTTCGAATTGATGATACCCAAGCCTACATCCGTATGGACTGTAAACGGGTTAACCCTGTTTCAGCCCTAGGAGTAGGTGACAACGGCCTCTGGAAAAAATAATTGTAGCCCACACCTTGAAGTGGCCTTCAGGCCTTGTGTGTCAGGCGACATGCATACAAAAAACAAAGTTATTGACTATTGGACGATCCCATTGGCACATATGATTTTATAATAATTTATTTTAAATTTCAAAACTGCTTGAAATAGCCCGTCAGAGAAAATATCCTTAAAAAAAAACAGGTTTTCCACCATTTGCCAAAATGGTTTGCCGCCACAAAACCAGTATTGGCCTAGCGCAACTTTTCCTACCATTTCGCCACAATGGTGCACCGCTACAAAAACAGTATTGCCCCAGAAATGTTTTTTTTATTATACCATTTTGACAAAATGACGTGCAGCTACAAAACCAGTATTGCCCGAAATGGTGTACCTTCCTTTAAAGCCAGTATCTGCCCAGTTTAGGTTTTCTACCACTTCGCCAAAATGGTGTGCCGCAACAAAACCAGTAATGGCCCAGTACAGACAAAGCTTCGTCCTAACTAAAACAGTTGAAAACTAGTTGTGTAGTTCTTGAGGTATGGTCCCACTTCCGGTTGACCCTGAAGTAGAGGTCAACAAGGGGCCACAATTTGTCAAAGTTATTACTAATGCCTAAGGAGTCTGTAACTGAAAACAAATTTGAAAATCGGTTGAATAGTTCTTGTGAAGTGGTCCCACTTCCGGTTGACCCGGAAGTATAGTTCAACATGAGGTCAGCCGTCGATTTCACCAAACTCTTCCTTACTTAGGATTAATCTTAGGACTTAGGACGGGTTCAGTTCCGTATCCAAATACGTAGGACGCATTAAACCCATCCTAAGTTAGGATGGGTTACTCGTCCTAACTCGAGTTAGGATTAATCCTAACGTTTCGTGAAATCGGCTGCAGAACAGCTAATTATTAGTTCGCAAGTCTGCTGCCACCTAGCGTTCCAAACTTTCACTTTGATCCAAACGAAACTAAACCCGTGCCGCTTTTACCATTTGATGTTGTCGATACCGACCGGAAGGCATCTTATACACACTCCGAGTAGAAGAATCAAGGAGCTCCCCAAGACAGTGAAGCGAAGACCTGTCGTGTGGAGTAAAATAAATTGTTACGAACAAAATCTTATCATACCCAAAAGATAGTAACATTGAAAATCTTATGTTTCCCCCGGCCAATTTCAGCAACAAAAAATTAATTAATTGCATTGAAACGCAATAAAATTCACGCATTTCTCCATCTTAGCTAATCGTCCATACAAAGTATTGGCCAGCTTGCGGCCTTTTATATTAATATAAAATTCAATGAATATTCCGGCCAAGTGAAATTGAATACTCTTTTTGACCAGTGATTGATAAAATGTTTATTACTCCTTTTCACTGTTGAAGGCTGATTAGTGTACAATAATTTGGGCGGCTTATCACCCTAATAAACGCAGCTAAGAGCTGATTGCGAAGAGGACGAGGCTACATTGTGTTCGACAGGCAGGCACATACAAGGGCTCCTTTGGCAGCCAGCAGCCACATCAACCAATAATCATTACGGAGCACAACCAGAGATCGAAAGTGTTTGATTTTTCCCACGGGATGAAATCCGGATGGTTTGGAAAACCCTCGTGCCACAGCAGAGAACCAACGCACAACTCAATTCAGATTATTGCCCTGGCCGGGTATCGAACCAGGGTCACCTTGAGAGGCGAGCGCTTTACGCACAATCCAGCCATGCCCCAAGGAGCATTCATTTTCTAACGAAAAGAATGGATTGTTTTGTTTAAATTGACCAGGACAACCTATATTAAATATTCATAAATATACCTTAGACAGTTTCGCATTTCCTATTGGTGGAGAGCGCGTCACGTGGGGTGTTTAAACCTTAGATAATGACCATTGTTTATAACCGGTTGTGAGCGGATACTCCGCGCTAGTCTTGTTGCAAGACGTTTCTTGTTACGGGCGATGCAGGCGCTGTCGGTGAGTTGGCCGCGCTGTGTGTGAAAGGAAAACCAGAACGTGTTGCACCTAGACTATACGCGCATGCGCACGAACGGAACCGGTCGGAAATAGGCATGCAACACACGGACGTCGTTTACATGTACATGAAACATGTACATACCATGGAAGTAGAAGCATACAGAGCTCAAGCACATCGGAGACGGATAAGTTGTGCATAGTTTCTTACTTTGTTACGCCTAATAACCAAAAAGGTATTTATGAATGGGGATGAAAGGGTAGCTACTAGTTCTTTCACGGCCGTTTAAAACCTTGCAGGGTCGAATTGCCGTTGTTATTCCCTTACTACTCAGCAGGTTACGGTAGAAACAGATTTGATGTACTAAAAGTTCTCTCTTACCTTTGACTAGAAGCAGATAGGACACATAAAAACCCGCCAAGACGAAGGCGATTGGGCCCCAGTTGCTCAGCAGTGCGATGTCACCGTTGTCCCAATCGAGAACAACTTTAGCTGGAAAACAAATTCACTCACTAATAGTCACCCAACACCACTCACGTTTGTTAAAGAAAAACGGCACCCAGTCAGTATATGTATGCACTTAACAACTCTAAGAAACTAGTAAAGACACTTTTCTCTCCCTCTTTGGGTGTTAAAGGGAAGTTACACGTTCACTCTTCTGGTTAGAAGTAGGCCTGAATAAGAACAACTTTCGCTGGAAAAGAAATTCATTCACTTTAATATAGTCAACTCATCACTAATCAATTGAAAAAAGAAATTAGCAAACCATGAAGTCAGTTATTGTTTGCACTTTAACAAATCTCAGAAACTAGGTTGGCATTTTCTCCCCCTCTTTGGGTGATGAAGGGAAGTTACACTTTCGGTAACCACTCTTCTGCTTAGAAGTAGGCCTATATATTATTATCAGCTTTCGAAAGTTAAAACGCATTTTGAGAATCATTTCACAAGTAATGTGATGGGAAAATGAGACAGTTTGTATCCCCCACAATTTAAACCTGAGAAGCATTACTGATATCTTGTGTTTCTCAGATTGTAAATGGACATACACGAACCGATCCGGCTTTTATGCAAACTCAAACATGTGATAACCTTTTTGGATAGAAATGTTCACACAGTTTTTGGTTTCAACCATATTCTGACCGAAACATGGGTTCCAAGCGTGTACAAAGCGTGCACTAACAAAACACAACACAGCTATTAGAAACCGTTTATACCGGTAAAGTTGTTCTATAATCACCCCCACCCCATTTTTTCTTTATCTTGAGCCATTGCGTTCACAATGTAAAAAGAATGTTATTATAGACGTGTATGCCATTATTAGTGGCAACGATAAGGGACTTGACATTGACTACTAAACCAATATTGTACAAAACAATGGAGAATCAGACTTTTTCAAAGGTCGTATTTGGTTTATTTTGTGGTCGATACGTATGTGACATACCCGCCGCGGTCCCCGGTCCTCGTGACTGTTCTGTGATACTCGTTATAAAGGGACACTTTTCCTTGAACCGAACGTGTCCCTTTAACCCTCTGCCAAATATCGAGCATAGTTTGTAAAAAATGCTCTCAAGACTGCTTGATATTATGATTAATGGGACTTTTATGGTAGTTTGGTTGTTAGCAGGGTGTATAGGGTATATAGGGAGACCAGACACCACACCATAATGGATAGAATCAATGGAGGTTCAACAAAACAACCTTCGATATAGTCCGACTAATGTATTTAGAGTGAGTTTGAATGGTACTCCTAGCCTATATATCGCCACCCTGAGCTTCCAGCCTTCAAGCTTGTCCCCATGGTGAAGTCCAAAGAGATCGTGGTCTTGAATTTGATCTATTACAAGTGACACGGTTTATGACAGCTGGATGTTGGATGTGAGGACTTCCAGGAACTCCGGGGACAACTTATCCGTATTAAATATCATGGATTTAGGAACGTTTACTCCTATTGTTATAATTCTGTTCCCTATTTTTTACTTTGTCCAATACAGTTGTACTTGCATATGCCTTGTTCAGTGCCCTAGGTCAACAAGGCGCTATAATATAAGTGTTGGTATTTATATACTATTATAAAATATTATTGACCGAGGACACTATTCGAAACAGAAGAAGCACTTTTACCTGTGTCTGCAATAGGGCCCCATGTATTCCATGAACAAGCCTGCAGACAACCCAGTAGAGAAAAGACCGCCAGTATATACCATCGTCCCTTGTAAGTTTTGTATTCAGTTTGCTTAACCGTGTCCTCGGAGTGGTCTTCGTTGACACTGTAGTTGATGTTTGGCTGGCTGTGGTCGGCCTCACCTGGGTCGAGTGTGCTTCTTTGCACTGACTTTATTGGTGGAGCCTGCGGCAACAGTGAGTCCCTGTCGGCCATGTTTTGGGGTCATCCCGATGTGTAGGCAAAGCTACACTCTAAAAAATATCTACTCCGGATTCCTATAGCCATGTAGTCTTGGTTCCAAGACCAGTGTTGCGCGGTCACACACAACCAACGTTCCGATTACGCACGGCAAAAACTGTATCGTAGGAGGTCCTGTTTTCGAGGTGTCCCTAAAATCGTGGCAAATCTTTTACCTCTCTGTGCGCGATGTAAACAGTCCCTAGATAAAAACTGTGTGGTTTTATTTGCCAAGCAAAGAGTCTCCTCTCCCTTGACCAAAACTTAGAAACACGTAAGGCTATACTGGTCATTTGCACTTGTAAATGCAAAAAGTTTGGTATTTTAGGCATTTCTACAAGGTTCAAAAACATGTCATAATGTTGAGGCCATATAAAAATATTTGCCCACCGAAAAAGTTTCATCACACACTATTTCAATTCACAATTCATGATGATCAAAATCATGTGACTGAATGTATTGCTGAGCATTCTGGAAAAAAATACATGCACCCTCCCAGATGGGAAAACAACAATCGTCGGCCTTGGATTCGTTTAAACGTTTTGGGCAGGGGGCGGGGACGTCTCAAATTATACATTACTCAACAGAAGACAATAATATTGATGAATAGCACCATTGTTGGCAGTCACAGTAAAATAATTGTAACACAACGAGCGGGATGCCGCGTTTCGCACGGCACCCCGCTAGTATAGTTTAGTGTTTACAAATATTGCGAAATGTAATGACGGGTGAGGGTGGTATTCGGAGGGACGGGGGTAATAGTCTTTAGACATACGACATAAGACATAAGAAAACTTTATTGATCTTCAAAAGAAGAAAAAAAAAACACGTGTTCCGGGCCGTTGCCCGAACACCTAATAACAATAGTAATAGGTGGCTTCTTATATAGATGTTGCGCCCACTATCTGTGACTAGGGCAAGCAAAGGAAGAGCGGCTAGCCCGAATTTTTTTTCAGGGGACATCAGGGCAACGCTGCTGGTGTAACAGGGAAATATGCACTAAACTATCCCCTTGGGATACTTTGCTTTCCTTTAAAAAAAAAAAAAAAACTGTCCGACGGAGATTTTCCCCCCGTATATTCTAATTTTCACATACAGGTTTGTTATTTCATGCATATGTTGCGATACACCAAGTGAGAAGACTGGTTTTTGACAATTACCAATAGTGTGTCCAGTGTCTTTAATTGTATGGTTCGATGGTTTGGTCAAAATAGCAACATTCATTGATTGATTTATTTATTTGTTTACATGAATTGAGTTTTGGAAGTCATCTTCTTAGTTGAATAAAAAGTCTCTAAGAAATTCATTCTTAAACGGTCGTTTAAAACTTTGCAGTGTCGTTGCCGTGCGAGGCCTTCGCCTTCGGCTCGAGCCTTTATCACACGGCAATGACCCTGCCGGTTTCAAACGGCGGTTTAAGAACTCGTCGCTATGTACCCTTGTATTCCCTTATAAATAGAACAGAATGCACTAAGCAGTAACTCAAAACTTATTAAAATCGATTTCAATTAAAAAATACATCTTTTATTACAGTATACGTATTACTATTAACTTATTACACCAACAAATATTGTGCGTATTATTAGATGCCCAAAACAAGCCCATCTAGCTTCCATTAACGAGTACATGGAAATTTCACACCGTTTGCAAATCACCACTAAAAAAAAAACTGTTTTAATGAATAAACCATCATTAATTTTTCGAAATGAACGTTACTAACATTAACTCCACAAAGCACACCGAATAGTATTTAATATAAGTGTGTGCTTAATTATGACGTACCCTTACCCTTGGCCCAATTTCATAGAGCTTAAACATTTGATTGGCAAACAAAGGCAGATACCAGTTACAGGTTGTACATGATGTGACATAGTAATTTGTTTGGTAGCCATTTTTGGGTAAGCATAATGTTGTTGTGCTTAGCTACTTGTTGTGCTCAAACAGTTTCTGCTAAGCATGAAACAAGCCAGAATATTATAAGTCACAAATTGTTACGTTCATGATGTGACAGCTAAAGTATTTTTTTTTCTGATGGTGACCATTATTCTGGTAAGCATTTTTGTTGTGCTTAGCTACTTGTTGTGCTTACTGCACAACTATGTTTTAAATAATCAAATATGACGTCACTCAGTGTGACTAATCGACCAAACAACCTAAGACCAATTTTAAAAAAGTTAATTGTATAAAACACTGTCTTAAAAAAATTGCTGTTACTGCTCTATTGTGGGAGTTTTATTTTATTTTTTTAATGAATTGCCGCATATAAGTTTAACATGCAATTGTTCAACTTTGTTTGAATATTTTTTTTTCTCAATTATTTTAGTTAATTGCAAAGAAGTTTATGATCAACATCATCATCATCATCACCACCATACCCGTGTTCACCCAGTGTAAGATGTAGCCCTCTTGATATTCATTTCTAATTCTTGCAGTTCTGGTCCATGTTTTTCCTGCATATAAACCCTGATTTCATCTCGCCATCTTCTTCTCTGTCCACCTATTTTCCCTTTCCCAGTCCTTGGTTGCCAATCCATTATTCTTGTTGTCAACATACTGCCTTTTCTTCGGGCAGTGTGTCCAGCCCATCTCCATTTTAGCTTGTTTTTTTTTGTCTCTTGTGATGTCTTTTAACTCAGTTTTTCATATTTCTGTGCAAGCCATGTACTCCTTTTTCTAATTGAGATTATGTATCATTTGTCTCTCCATTATATTACTCTGTGTCTGATGCTGCATTTATTTCGTCACGAGTGTCAAGATCAAATCGTTTGTATTTCTCTTTGTACGCCAGAAGTAATGGAAGACAGAGGATGACGGCGACTAGAAATACCCAGTTCAACCATGCGACACCTAGATTGAAGAAAAGAACAAAAACAAAATATTTATATCTTGTTAAAGGCGCTGGATGCTATTGGTATAATTTTACTCAAACTATAATTGTAGGCATAAAAACTTACATGGTAACGAGCAAAGGGACAGCATAAAACATTGTGAGAAACTGCTCCCTCTGAAGTATTGTATAGTTCTAAAAAAAAAAATGGTAATTTCTGACTCAATTATTTAAAGACCGCAGGCCTGAAGCCCTTTTTGACATCTGGAAATGCACATTGTTCAACAGGGGTCTTTTTTTTTCATTTCTTTACGCCACGTAAGTCCGGAGGTTATAGTTCAAAACCTGATGTACTATACTCTATCCACCACAAACTTGAAGTATATTTACTCTGTCAGTTTCCCTTAGGGTTCATAAACATTTCTTAAAAAATAAAATTGGCTCAATATATAGCTCTTGTCACTAACTTAGACAGGAGTCACAATTTTGGAACATACCTTTTCCAAACCAAGACTATTCAATTCCAGCCCCTATAACTTCACAATGCACTTCGCATTGAAAGGGCATGACTGCATACCGGTGACTGAGCCAGAAAATCAGGCGTCTCGGAAAGGCTGTGTGCATGATTCCTTAAGTCCTTACCTATTCCTGGAAGAATTTGCGGCAGTAGCACAAATATCAGCATAAAAGCGTTATTCAGCCACCCCATCCACATATTTACGGTTCCTTCGGCTATTGGATACATGCCCTCAACGGTGACCTCGAAATACAGTGGAATTGGGGCGTTTGCGAAGAAACCAATGGCGATGCACGAGATGTACAAACTCGCTATTAATTGAAAAATTCATAAAATAATTTAAGTATTGTTATTGTTTGTATTATTTTGTAATGCAAATTCGTCCTATAAATAATATCTAAAGCCACTAGGTAAGGGACCACGAGAAATTAATAAGTAATTGCTAGCATACAAAATTACCTGGTAACGAGCAATGGTGCAGTACTTTGTGAAAAACGGCTCTCTCTTTTTAGAAAGAGGTAATTCCTCATTTCAGACCTGAAGCCTTTTATTATCTGAAAGCACACAAACTTGTGCAACAGGCGTGTTTTTCCTGTCATGTTGGGATGTAATACACCAAGTGAGAATACTGGTCTTTGACACAATAACCACACGTTTCCAGTGCCTTTATTAGAACAAAGATTTATATCCTCCTGTATACTGAGCTTGTTGCAAAACGGCTTTGATGAAGGACATCAGAAGTGGAAATTTACTTACCCATACTAAACTGGATGTAGTGCATCGACAGTAGAACGCACCACACACAGTTGCCCACCAATCCCAGCATTGCTACCAAGAGAACTAACTTCATGTGCCCTCCAAGGAAATCTACAAATCTGTTTCGGAAACAAACAACAATTGAGAAATGAAATTGCAGTCTTAACAATCGATGTAACTTCTCTTTGGACAGAGATGCATAAAGCTTGCAGATGTCATACTTTTTTGTTGAGTAGTTTCAACGTTAAAGTTCACTTATCACAAAGATCATTCATGTACCACACTCTACGAGTTACATGTTTTACTAACAGGTTGAATGCTTTTAAGAATGTGTACTCTAATTGTTCTAATGATGTTTCTTATTTTTCATTCATAAATACCTCAGACAGTTTCGCTATTCCTATTGGTTGAGAGCGCGTCACCTGGGTGTGTATAAACCTTTGTTTATGACCAGTAAAAAGTGTTAACAATAATGAGTAACACGCGAGCTTATAAGACAGTTTCTTCATTCCTATTGGTCGAGAGCAACGGCCAGAATAAGATTGTTGGTTGTGCCACATCAAGCGATACGCGCGACGCGCACAGCATTCCCTTATGAGGAGTTGTTTACCCGAGGGCGGCGGAGGGCCTTTTTATAGCTGGAGGGGTGTTGTGTTGACAGAAATCATTGAACAATTATAATGTTTGCATTTATTTTACTTTTTGACCAAAGGTGGTGATGTTTTTTGACCGAAAAGGTATTTATGATTGGGAATCAAAGTGTGTTGAATCGGTTTTCTACTATAACCCGCCGAGGCCTGGTTCTTGATAATTTACTTATCTCGATTTCGTCTCGGTAAAATTATCAAAAACCAGGGGTGGATTTCACAAAGAGTTAGGACTAGTCTCATCTCGAGTTAGGACCAGCTACTCGTCCTAACTTATGACTATCCATGCAATTTGTATATCTCATAGGACTAGTCCTAGTTAATACTAGCCCTAACTCTTTGTGAAATCGACCCCTGGCCTCGTTAGGATTTAACCACTAGTTGAAAACCTCTTCACCACACATTGATTCCCTTATTAATTTTGTCCTGACAATTGTACTTGCTTGGGTTTTTTGTTTTTTTACTAGTGCCTTATTCTGCGCCCATAATTATAAGACTTCGATATTGTCGTTGTCGTTGTCGTTGTCGTTGTTGTTGTTGTTATTACATGGGGCGCTATATAAGTGTTGATATCGTTGTGGAGCCCTTTTCTGTAGCTCGGGAAACCCACCACAACCTCATTGTTTAGTCCCCATATAAAACAACATGTGCCCATTGAACTGGTGCAGATGACTCCAGGGCGTTGGTCGCACCACATAGTGTATTTATTTCGTATTCATTGATTTACTATGGTAACAAACCTTTCGCTTAAAATGAATTGAAACTATAATTCATAGAGGTTCATTTTAGTCTTCCGTTAGTTTAGTGTCCTTATAAGTGAAACATAAAAGTATTGTTATTGTTATTGTTATTTCCCCCCCCCCCCCCCCCCCCCATTGTGGGTCCCGAGACCTGACTCATTTCCTCGTCAGCCTGACCAAGAAGGAGGGTAAAATGAGACCTTAAACTCAGATTATGAGTCACTTTGACCAACAACAGGGTATTTATTATTTTGACACAGTTTCCGGGTCATAGTGAGCCAGAAATCATTCCCCCATGAAACGAGAATCCGGGTAAATCCAGACCTGCTTGGATTTGTTAAAGTGGACTTACATTCCAAGAACTAATGTTCCTATTGTTGCCGCAATGTTGGCGTAGAAACCGATCCATCCTACTGTAGTCTGCAGTGGAGAAAATTTGTTATTGAGGGGCTCAGAAATGACGTACAGTTACCACTTGTAATCTCAAAGGAAACCTTTTTCAACCCATATGCTTTTTTGACAACAGTCAAGCTGGTTTGATATTTTGAAAGTACATACAATGAGGATATTCCACTGTACAATAAACCTCCCGATATCAAAAAAGCAACGTTGATGTTCGCTGTACAAATATAACTCTGTGAATGTCCAATATCCAATATAAAACTAACTTTACTGTAATCAGTATCTCAAAAAGAAAAGAAAAAATTACATTGCATTGTTGCGCAATTTAATTGCAACAAATCAAACCAAGAACGATTTAAAGACTCTGGATAACGTCTGTTATTTTGAACTGTGGTCCGTTTCAATCGTATATGATTGTAGATATACACCACAAAATGAACCTGTGAAAACTTCATGCCCAAAATCTATTTTTGAGATGTATGTTAATGATATTTCTAAACCACGTCGACACCATGTAATGAAAGGTCCACGGGTGTGTTAACAAAGAGGATTTGCGAATCGCTTAATAGTCTCCCTATTATACGCTGATGAATCGGACCATTCCTAAAAAGTACACTCACCTGTGTCACGCCCAGTGCGCTGTTAAATATAAGAACTAGCTGAGTGTCCCAACCAACGTAAATGCCAGTACTGACACTATAGGAAAGAGCAGGTATCCAGAAAGATGCACTCCTAAAAAAAAAAACAAATTATGAAAAATAGTTGATTTATAGTTGATGGCTTTTGCAAGTTAGTTGATGGCTTTGCAAGTTTTCAAACTGATATTATTCAAGTTGAGATTTGGGTTTTTCTTTTCACCGTATGTAAGACCGTTTATTGCAGGTCTGTAATTCAACAAAGGCCCTACTACTCCCTTGCTCTGGTCTTGGCCTGGTGACCCTTCAACGTTCTAGAAGATTTTTCAGAGGTTGCGTTTGCAAACTGGAAATTTAAGGCCTGCACTGTCTCCTGTTAGTTGACTAGACCGACCTTGTTGAAACGTCGAGACAACTAATTATTCGGAGATCTTATACTTCCTGCTAACAATATTTTTAAATATGGTTGTTCCAACAATATTCACAAACAAAGTCAAAATACCCGCTGCAAAAACATAGGATTAGAACTGCCTCTAGCTACCGGACAACCTCGGTAGTCTAGTTGGTAGAACACTGCTCTAGAATTGCAAGGGTTGTGGATTCGAATCCCACCCGAGTAACATGCCTGTGATATTTTTTCACAGGATTCGGGAAAGTACTGAGTATACAGTGCTAACACACATCGGTGTATGGGTAAAAAAAATATATATATATGGTAATTTTATAGGGCTTTACATGTTCTCAGTTGGTAGAGCGCCAGCATGTTAATCCGGAGGTCATTGTTTCAAATCCTGTCTAGTGATGGTTTATTTTTTTTAACCCCAAATAATTGATCAATTTATCCTTCAGTTTCCCTCGTGGTTTACTAAAGGTTTTCTCGGCCAATTTCAGCGATAACTTTTTAAGGAACACGTTGCTTCGGATCGCACGAGTTGGTCTATGAAAAGCGTTTGAAACCGTTTATTATGAAATGTATATGGTTAGAAAGATGTTTTAAAAGTAGAATATAATGATCCAATTTTCTTTTTGGTTTTCATTTTACGTCGCGAACTCCCATAAATGGCCGACCGTGTTTATCGACGAGGTAAAACGAAAACCACTCAATTTCAAGGCATTTTTGTGTAGATCATTGTATTCTACTTTTACAACATCTTTCTAACCATACCGATTTTATAAGAAACGGTTACAGAACGCTTTTCAAAGACCAACTCGACCGATCCAAGGCAACGTGTTCCTTTAACTTTTACCAATAAGTATTGTGCTCTTTTGGACCAGCCGGAGAGGAGCGAGCCTCTATAGGCGGGAACTGTGTTTCCTTAGACAATCCTTCGGGCTCCAGCTGTTTCTTTTCCTTCATCTGTATTTAAATTGCTGTATTCGTTGCTGTATTTGTTTAATGTTTTAACTAAATAATGTGCATAGTCTTAATCTTAATTTAAAATCCACTTCAGCTGTTGTTTTGAATGCCTCACGATCACGTACCAATGTAGGATTTAAAGCTTTTGTTGCAACTGGGCCAAAATGCTGGAATCGTCTTCCTCAATCTGTTCGTTTAGCCAATTCCCTGAGTTCCTTCAAATCCAAATTAAAAACCCACCTCTATCCTAAGTTACTCTAGATTGTATCATTGTTAATTGCATTGTTTTGTCTGTAAAACATGCAGTTTATCTTTTGTTTGGTTGCTATTGTATTTCGTAAGTGCTTTGTATCGCTTTTGTAATAAGCGCTATATAGGTAATGTTAATATTATTATATTATTATAGTACTTTTTATCTACCCAAGAAAACAAATATAAAAGATAAATCAATTTTAGTGTCAATTACTTGATTAGCGCTTTGGTTCCGGCTACGAAACCTTCTCGCTTTTCAGTGGCTGAGACGCTTGGTGGCGTTGGTGGCTTGTCGGGCAAGTATAACAGAGCTCCTATCACAATGACTGCAATCATGGCACACTCTTAGAAAAGTAAATTGGAAGTGATGTTTAATGGCAATAGGTAAGAGCAGTGGTCTGTTGGCAAAACAAATTGTGCTACTTAAAATTAAGATTCTTCCGGACCAAATAAATTGACCTTCGTGTGATTCCCATATAACGATATACAGAGAGAGGGAGAGATGATGAAAACAAAATAAAAAGGAGAAAATGAAATCATTCCATGACACTAATTTGGCGCTCAAAAATATCATTTGGTGCTTGATTGGCGTGGTGTACCCCTTTACCCGCCCGTACTTTTTTGTTGTGATACAGAATTGCCAGGACTCCCGTTTCTTAATCGATTTAGACGAACAAATCGATCCCCAAAAGATAGCACCGCCCCTCCTATTGGGCCTTCGCGGCTCAATTATTTGTGGCACAGAGTGGCCCTTCCCCCACCCATAATATGTGTTCTGATTTTGTTGTTGGAACATCATCAAATCTTTAGAGGATGTTATTAAGGGGTGCTTTTCCTTCTTTATAGAAGTCACATTTATTTTGTGGGACGCCCACTGCCACATATATCGGGAATGGGAAACAAGTAAAAGATTTATTTTGTACTGGTTGCACTGTCAGAAGGTATTGTGGATCTCATAGCGTTTTGTTGTACATGGTCAATACAAACTCAATAATATTACTTACGGATGTACAATAAATTCATGATGGAGTTGAAATAAGTCTCTCGTTGAACCGCAGTGATGTTATCAGCGCTTCCAAATATAAAATGAAAAAAATACTTATAAGTAGCTGATTGTTGGGGTTTTTACGTGAGGTGATTTTGCCAGATATCTGCTAGTGAGCCTTCTTCAATCCCCGTCCATAATCACATTTCGTTCTTACGGCGAATCGAGTCAAATCCTAGATATCAATCAACGTAGTACATGCAAGTCCTGTACATTACAATGTGAAAACTACATGCAGACGTCCGAAAGGATGCTTTCCGATATTCTGTGTTTTGATTGGTCCGAGATGATGTTTGTCAGCTGCACCCACATCACATCGGACCAATCAAAACGCAGTACGGGAAGCCTACGTCACTGCGCATTCCACCAATGAAATAATTGTTTCAAGTAAGTACATTGTATCCAATGACATCACTTGTTCTGTACAAGTAATACCTGGCCAAATCTTTGTTGATTAAGACATAAGAACATTTTTGTGTGGGACGCCCTCTGCCACATATTATCGGGAAATAAATACAAGTTGGAAGTTTATTTTTGTACTGGTTGCAATGTAATAATAATATTTTAAAATGTCTTGTTCGCATGTACCTCATGTATCAGCAACTCCTTTAGAAAGCCTAAGGCCGTGTCCGAAACGGCGACTTTGGCTACAGCTACGTCTAGATCAGCGAGTCTGCCCGTCGTGTTAACGAACAGGCAGCTTGTAATCTAGCCGTTGGCCGAAGTCGCCGTTTCAGACACGGCTTTGAAAACAAAGATTGTTTACGTGATAGATTTTGGCAAGGTGGGGACGATATTCGAACCAAGGACGAAGGATAAGGCTAAACCGAGGCATCCTGCTGATCCTGCTATGGCAGTTGACGTGGTTCGTTGATGAGGCGGGAACCAGATCGCTGACAAATGTGTTGGAGCTGATTGAAGTATAGGGGCAGACAGTCCGATGAACACTTGACCAATGTTAGCTGTCCTGTTCATCAATTGAAAACGAATTGAAATTTTGTGACGGCGGAGTTTCTTTTAAAGTGGCCATAATTATGTGAAGTAACGAAGGGTTGAGTATGACTAAATATTGCTCACAACTTGTGACCCCCAAAGTCCCGTGTTTTGTGTTGCCTTCTTACTCTAGTGCGTTACGCTGCTATAAGCAACTTACCAAGCTAATTGTTGAAGCATTCGTTGTATTATTTTGCGTTTGAATTTAGTTGAATCCATTTGGACTTTTAAGAGACTACGCTTGAGAAATACAACTTAAAGTTTGACCGGCCAGTTCAAGGTCGTTCACCCGCTGAACTTAATACAACATAGACTGGTCCACTGTCTCAATGCAGGAAATTTCCCCATTGACTCGTACACAAACGATTCAAAGTCAGTCGTGTACTAATATTCATGATTTGACAAACCTGGGCCCAATTTCATGGCTCTGCTTACCGTAAGCACAGAATCGGCACTTACGGAAGCAGAGAATTCTGTGCTTACGGCAAGCGTATTTCACGGGCTAGCGGCGAATTTTGGCTTCTGCATGCGCACGCGTACTCCACTTTATTAGGCATACGCTAATACAAGGCTATCCTAGCGCAGAAATTCGGCGCTTGCACGTAAGCGGGGAATCGTGACCGTAAGCGTTAAGCGCAGAATTCGGCGGTAAGCAGAGCTATGAAATTGGGCCCCGACCACAACCCGTGCAAATATTTATGGGTCCACCACTTTGTCAAGTTAACCGTATATTATAATTATTGGAGGGTTGGTTGCAGACCCTCATAAACGGTGACCAGACTATTCTTCCGTTCTAGTGTTTAGAATGGAGACAACGTGGTATATCATCTTGCTTTTAAGGTCTATGTCATAGCGGGGAAGAATATTACAAATCAGACGTACCATTTGATGTTTTCAATGCCAACGGGTAGGCAGCGGATTGCAGTGCCTGATAGTAGAAATAGTGCACTGGCAATCAAGGCAAACCGAAAACCTAGGGAGGCAAACAAATATGTCTTAAGATTACGCGTACGAAGGTCCACATTAAATAAGTAGATGGCTAAATATCATTTTGATTCATCGGAGCTTGATACCAAGCCTAAAATGCGGTAGCCTTTTGTCAAGGCCTTCGTAGATTGGACAGCTTCGTAGAGCCGCAATCCCAATCGACTGGAAGGCCCGGAGACCAACTTGTGCAAGTCGAGTGGCGAATCTCGTTTCTTCGCTTCGCCACTCGGTGCGTGGTCTCCCTTTCCAGTCGCTTGGCTTTAATACAAAACTGTCCAAGCCATGACGGCCTTGACAAAAGGCTAGATATGCAGCAAATGGTTTCCCATCAGCAATGGGTTTCCCATTAGAAGCAATGGGTTTAACATAATTCGTGTTGCGATATCGATATCGGCGACTCTAACGTTAACAGAATGAACGTCGCCAGTCAATCTTTGTTGAATGTACTTCTGTATAATAGTGTTAAGTTTGGGAACATTGTGCGTACCATCTGCCCCAACGGGAGGGTACATTATTTTAAACAGTCTGGTGAGAACACTTTTCCCCTCTATCGTACACAAGTACTCGACACACCATGGTGCCACCAATATTGGGGACTGTGTGCATTCGTGAAATCTAGACGAGTGGAAAGCTTACTAATCCAACATCACTGAAAGGAGTTCCTGAATTTGTTAACCCCAGGATATTTGTACCAAATAAATTCCAAAATCATTTCCCCAAGAATGTTGTACCCATTATGTCAGGGGCTTACCTTTGATAGTCAGTATGTAGGAGAAAAATAAGCCAGCGATGACGTAGCTGACTGGTCCCCAATTGATACAGAGGTCGATTTCCGCTTGGGACCACTGCAGAACAACTTGAACTGTACAAATAGTATTATAATAAATTGGTTTTGGAAATGCTAATGTATTCATTTTCTCTCGCGTTTATAAACTTTAAAAAAGGACTGTGTGGACACTATTGGTAACTACTTAATAAAACTTATTTGGTAACGAGCAATGTGAGAGCATTATTGGTATAAAACATTATGAGAAACAGCTCCCTCTAATTAAGTAACGTATTTCTTTAGAAATGGGTCATTTCTCACTTAAGTATTAAAAGACTTAAGGTCTGAAGCCATTTTGGGTATCTGAAAGTGCACACATTTGTGTAAATTTTGTATCCTTGGTATATGGCACTGTATGAGAAAAGAGTAAATTTCAACTGGAGCATTTCAAGGGCACCAAGAAAGGCAAGGGGGCATGAAGGCAATCGCCTTCGTTGCCTCCATATCAGGTCTGCCATCTACTGGGATGCGGTACTAATTTGAATACAATTGAATCCGCGAGGACTTCTTACATAGGCCTACGTGTTGTCTTCGGACTGGATACTAGACTAAGAAACTACCACCCAGCAAAATACCAGCTCCTCACAACTCAATCCTCTAAAGGTATCTACAAGTTCTCCTTCATGCCACAGCAGTCAGACTATGGAACGCACTCTCTGCAGACGTCATCACCGCTCCATCGGTAACTGTCTTCAGGTCACTGTACATCTAATTTTAACTAGTGTTGTTTTTTAATTGCACTTTTTTTTCGAAGCACAACTTTCCACCTGTTTCAAGCACACTTAGTGTTCACCTCAGCTTTTACATCCAGAAGTGGACTTTGCTGAATACCAGCATAGATGTAGATGGCCCTTTTCGAAACCACGACCTCGGCGTGGGATTCGGCTTCAGGCTTCGTTCTCTCGTCTGGAGCCCTGAGCACGTACGCAAAGCACGCGCAATGTGTCAAAACAACCGTGGGGCCAAGCTATTCAGAGCCAAATCTGGCGCCGGAACCCTTCGAAAAGGGCATAAGACAAAACAACATAACATGTTATTGGTTGGGTGTACCTGCAAAAACTGTGGTGTTTAAATTGACATTATAAAGATACCGAACAAAGAACCAACTTTAACAAGGTCAATGTAGTTGTTTTGATAGAAATTGGTGTTATTTTAACACCTTTATATGGTTAAATTTTGTAAAAACATCCATGGATTTAGTTTAACACCCCAGTTTTTGCAGTGTTCACATAAATAATTATTACCTGTGCCAGCGATGGGTCCCCATGCGTTCCATGCGTTAGCCTGGAACGCATACAGCAGTGAAAATATTGCCAGTATATACCACCGTGTTTTGTATGCTACGTAGGTTTCACTGTGAATGCCATGATGCCCACTGGAACCGTAGCTGTGCTCCTGGTCATGTCTGTTCTCTTTACATGAATGTGTCTTATCCTGCTCGTTATTGCTCAGCAGTGGTAGGGTTACACTCGTTTCTGAACTGTCCTCTTCCATGTCGCACTTCTACACACTGCGAGAAATCATACATTGAATCGTTATAGCCAAAGAGTCACATCAACAACTGAATGGTGGGTGACAGACCCCATGAGTGGTAGCCAACAGAAGGAGTATAACTACTGTACAACAAAGTACCACAGACCATGGAGGTTAACAAATACCTTTTGTCGCAAAGCACAGAAGTGAAACATGTCAATTGAAACGCGGTGACCTTCAACAGGGGGTGCATTTATAGACCCGCAAATAATGAGATTGTTTATCCTCAACAAAAGTAATTGCAGCAGGACTTTATGGAATTTATTTTAGGTCTACCATCCCGGCCGATTTTTGTCTTTCTTCCATACAGATTGGTCAGCTTTCAGTTCCCTAACGCATTGTGCATTGCAGCTCACAAGTTAAACTAATTCGCAGGACGGACGTTTGCAGATACACAAAACGGGGCACTTGGGGTTGGCCCGAGGTGCACCGACGTCACCACGAGAAGGGTCACGTGATGACGCGTATTTTTTCCAGAAAGAACGTGTGTAATTATCTGCACACGTTCGACCTGGAAACAAAAATAGGCGACTTTTTCCAGGACGAACGTAGGGTAATTATTTGCCCACACGTTCGTCCAGCACACCGGGGACGACCAGGGGAAGCTAATCAAACGCACCCCAAAATATGAATGTTTGGCGTTCATTTGGCGGTCTGAGCTCCCATCAACATTTTGGGGGCGGGGTGGAGGTGGGGGTGGGAGAGATGTTTATTGCCACGCTGTGAATGGGTGGCTCAAGCATTTTAGCCGGAATTGTACACTGGTCCCTTGGTTTGATTGTTTGTAGGCAAACAGTGCGAAACTATAAGCTACAGCTGTATCCGTTTCCATGACCTCCACACATTGGTTATAGGCCATTGTCGCCTATAATAAGCTTACAATTTGTTTTAAGGGACCGCTTCCTTATTTTGCAAATCGTATTTTGTATTTACGTCTACACTTGGGAACATTCAAAAAAGGTCCTATTGCTTTTAAAACGTTAGCCCCATACCATAAGCGTCACCGAGTGATGAGGAATTTAAACATGCTACTAAGGGAACAAAAGGGTATTCCGCACGAGTTCGTACACGACCGTTTAATTGCACTTAGAAAATAATTTGCGCATGAGAGGGTTCCGCAGGGTCGAATTGTGTCACTGATGAGTGACGGATTACGTGCGTTATAATAAGAAGCCATCATTATTAGTATTATTATATCAATATCAGCCATTATTAGACGAGTTTTAGCTTTAACCAGAGCTATAATACAGGACTCACCCAACAACCTCTTCGAATCAACAGGAAACTGATACACAGAGCCGGTAGCCGGTAGCCTCCAGGCAGTGTATTTCACTCCGTCCGGTTTCACTTTCCAGCATTAGTATTTGCCATTATGGGATAGGCTTGATCTCAAGTCTGAGATTATTTATTCGTTTGTATCAGCCTAGAAAAAAAACATCCCCACGGATAAGCTATCACACGCCACACCTAGCAGTACCTCGACTGAGGTTAATCTATCAAGAGGGCGCTATTTCAGGCAATAACCGGGTTTGGCCCTTTTCGAAACCACGGCTTTGGCTTTGGATTTGGCTCAGGCTAGATTGGCCCCGCGGTTGTTTTGACAGTTTGCGCGTGCTTTGGCTTTAGGCGATCAGACGAGAGGACGGAGCCTGAAGCCAAATCCGAAGCCGTGGTTTCGAAATAAAAGGACATAAAAGCCACGATCGCCAACTTGGAACCAAGTCTATGATATACTGAGTTACTGTAGTTCCAACAATGCAAAATCTATGGAGTTATTGGTAATAAACGCGTGACTCTTATGGAACGCCAAAGAGGCATTTAATCATCGGTGGTGGTCCTATGCGATCGGTGATCAACTTTAGCGAGCGGTGATAAAACACGATCGGTGGTCCATTTTAGCGATCGGTCATGCATATTCATGATCGGTGATGGTATATAGCGATCGGTCATGCATATTCACGACCGTTGATGGCTTTTTGCAATCGGTGGTCAACTTTAGTGATCGGTGGTGGCTTTTTGCAATCGGTCAACTTTAGCGATCCGTGGTGGCTTTTTGCAATCGGTCAACGTTAGGGATCGGTGGTGGCTTTTTGCAGTTGGTCAACTTTAGGGATCGGTGATGGCTTTTTGCAATCGGTCAACTTCAGGGATCGGTGATGGCTTTTTGCATGCGGTCAACTTTAGTGATCGGTGGTGGCTTTTTGCAATCATTCAACTTTATTGATCGGTGGTGGCTTTTTGCAATCGGTCAACTTTAGGGATCGGTGATGGCTTTTTGCAATCGGTCAACTTAAGGGATCGGAGGTGGCTTTTTGCAATCAGTCAACTTCAGGGATCGGTGGTGGTTTTTTGCAATCGGTCAACTTTTTCAACCGGTGATGGGATTTTGGGATATCCGAATTTTGCGTCCGGTCGGTGCAGGCCTACTTCAAAACCTATGATTGTGTAGATTGTGGATATTAGTTGTTGTTATTTTCTAGTTCACACCACCATGGAGGAATAAATTACACTCACCAGCGGGTTGACTGACATGCCAAACATTTTTAGAAGAGTACCATTTTATAACTATGTAAGGGGGAACGCAACAAACATCAAATTAATCAGCTCTTTCTAAAAAGATAATAATAATAATAACAAATGGGTAGGAGAGGGTGTGGAAGGGTTATCTATGTCCCACAATTGGTTGTCGTCTTCCGGAAATGGTAGGGACTTTTCGTTTTCGACGACGGATGGTTCTGCGACGGTTGTTCAGCTAAACGTTGTCGTTTTCAGCACAACGAAGATTCATCCCAAGTACTGTCGTAGAAATTGAGGGACGACCGTCCTCAAAGCTGACGCATGCGCAGATGATGCCAAATGTCATCTTTACCGTCGCAGAACCATCCGTCATCGAAAACAACGAAAAGTCCCTGGTGTATGCCGGGGAAATACAAATATTTATATTCAGTGAAGGGAAATGTTTTTGAACAAGAGTCTCTACCGATATGTGTAAGGGGAAATCTGAAATCATACAAGTAGCCCTGTGTAAACAGACCCGGAGGTGAGAACATTATGACCACACAAAAACCGTTTTGATGGAAAACACATATTATGTGCATCATGAATGTGATGGACAAACACAGACCGGGACGCACTCAACACGTTTTATAAAAGGCTAGGTAAAGTATTATACAAATATTTCCTTGTAATAAACGGAGAGGCACGTATTAATTGAATCCAAAGCGAAAAACGTATTGTATAAAGTTCTTAATTTAGGGGGGGGGTGTATAAAGTATAAAGATAAAAGAGTTAAATCTTATATAAAATTGAAGCTTTAAAATAAGCTTTACTCTAAACGTAATTTTGTTTTAAATTATTAATTAATTAACATTGTGATCTTCATTTGCATATTTAATTAGTACATCTTAGTAGAGCGCCATATCTCAAGAAGTATACTTCCGGGTCAACCGGAAGTTGGCCCATTTTTTGTTTCAGTTATACTACACAATCAATCTTCATTTTTTGTTTCAGTTATAGGCTCCTTTCAAATTTTTACTTTGGAAAACCGTGACCCCATGTTGACCTCTATTTTCGGGTCAACCTGAATTGGGACCAGATCTCAAGACCTATACAACCTATTTCAAACTTGTTCCAGTTTCCGCGACCCCATGTTGACCTCTACTTCCGGGTCAACCGGAAGTGGGACCATATTTCAAGAACTATAAAACCGATTTTCAAACCCTTTTTTACTTAGAGACTCTTTGAGCATTAAGGATTAACCTTAACAAAATTTGGCCCCCATATTGACCTAGCTCTACTTCCAGGTCAACCGGAAGTGGGACAATATCCCAAGAACTTCACAACCTATGTTCAAACCTTTTTTCAGTTATAGCCTAACAAACAATACAGTATCGGGCCAATGGTGGCATGTACCGGCGTCGAGTTTCGATACGGTGCCGTTAATTATGATGATGATATTGAGCCAGAATTGGGCCAGTGCTGGCCTTCTTCCGGTCAAGCGTCATGTCCTTGCTAGTAAAGTGCCCACACTGGGCCAATGTCGGTTTTATAGAGGCAAACTATTTTAGTTAGGACGGAGGTTTGCCTGTCTTGGCCAATATTGGTTTTGTGCGGCACAACGTTTCGGCAAAATTATGAACCTTTAATGGGCCAATGCTGGTTTTGTAGCGGTGCACCATTTTGGGAAAGTGGTAGAAAACCTGCAGTGGTCCAATACTGGTTTTGTGGCACACCATTTGGGAAAACAGGCAGAAAACCTCTCATTGAGCCAATACTGGTTTTGTAGCTGCACACCATTTTTTGTCAAAATGGTGTCATTATAGAAAACCTTTTCGGGGCCAATCATGCCAATACTGGCTTTGGCAAAACGGTAAAGAAATATGTTCTAATGACTAAACCGACTTGATATTTAAAAAGGAATTAGCCCATGCAAGTTATTTATTGAAGCTGGGGTGGATTTCACAAAGAGGTAAGACTAGTCTTATCTCGAGTTAGGAAGAGTTAATAGTCCTAACTTAGGACTAGCCATACGTTTCTTATATCTCCAAGGACTATGTCCTAAGTTAGGACTAGGCCTAACTCTCTGTGAAATCGACCCCTGATGGTACCGGCATTTTGAGAAACCGAATACTATTAATAAAACAAAATTCTAAAATTAATACCTCCTTTTTAGTTTATTGGCTTTTACATAGCATTTTTAATTTGATTTATTCATTGCTGCTGTTTTTTTTATTTTTTATGTTTTGTGTTTATCATGGACAACTACACTTTATTGTAATGAACTTTTTTATTGCAAAGTAATTACATTTAAATTTAATATATTTAATATACTTTTTGCATTTTTATTTTATTAATAAAAACTTACGAGTTAAAATGCTGATTGAATTTTCGTCTGATAATGACAGTTTTACTTTCTGTCATCTGTCTACTGGTTTGTTGGCGGCACACCATTTTGGCAAAATGGTAGAAAACCTCTATTGTGCCAACACTGGTTTTGTAGCTGCACCATAGACAATCTTTTCTGGGCCAATACTTTTTTTTTAGCGCCACACCATTTTGACAAAATGGTATAAACAACTTTTTCTGGGCCAATACTGGTTTCGAAGTGGCACACCATTTTGGCAAATAATGGTATAAAACAACTTTTTTGTGCCAATACTGATTTGGTAACGGCCACCATTGGGCCGGCATTGAACCGACATTGGTCATAATATGCAATTTTCAAGGCAGGGTGTCAAAGCTGTGGCACAGGATGTCTTAAGATTGTCGAAACAATTAAAAAATGACAAAGTAATGTAATTTGTTGAGATTTTTTTGCTATAAAATCTCCCCCAAAATTGTAGATATTAATAAATCTTGATTGCAATAATGTAATAATTTGAAATAACTGATTGCCCAATGTATGTATGTTATCTGGGTATAAAATGGTACTCTTCTAAAAATGTTTGGCAAGTCAGTCAACCCGCTGGTGAATGTAATTTATTCCTCCACGGTGGTGTGAACTAGAAAATAACAACAATTAATATCCACAATCTACACAATCATAGGTTTTGAAGTAGGCCTGCACCGACCGGACGCAAAATTCGGATATCCCAAAATTCCATCACCGGTTGCAAAAGTTGACCGATTGCAAAAAGCCACCACCGATCCCTAAAGTTGACTGATTGCAAAAAGCCACCACCGATCCCTGAAGTTGACCGATTGATTAATTAATAATTTAAAACAAAATTACGTTTAGAGTTAAGCTTATTTTAAAGCTTCAATTTTATATCAGATTTAACTCTTTTATACACCCCCCCCCCCCCCCCCCCCCTAAATTAAGAACTTTATATAGTACGTTTTTCGCTTTGGATTCAATTAATACGTGCCTCTCCGTTTATTACAAGGAAATATTTGTATAATACTTTACCTAGCCTTTTATAAAACGTGTTGAGTGCGTCCCGGTCTGTGTTTGTCCATCACATTCATGATGCACATAATATGTGTTTTCCATCAAAACGGTTTTTGTGTGGTCATAATGTTCTCACCTCCGGGTCTGTTTACACAGGGCTACTTGTATGATTTCAGATTTCCCCTTACACACAAAACTATCGGTAGAGACTCTTGTTCAAAAACATTTCCCTTCACTGAATATAAATATTTGTATTTCCCCGGCAAACACCATTTCCGGAAGACGACAACCAATTGTGGGACATAGATAACCCTTCCACACCCTCTCCTACCCATTTGTTATTATTATTATTATCTTTTTTAGAAAGAGCTGATTAATTTGATGTTTGTTGCGTTCCCCCTTACATAGTTATAAAATGGTACTCTTCTACAAATGTTTGGCAAGTCAGTCAACCCGCTGGTGAGTGTAATTTATTCCTCCATGGTGGTGTGAACTAGAAAATAACAACAACTAATATCCACAATCTACACAATCATAGGTTTTGAAGTAGGCCTGCACCGACCGGACGCAAAATTCGGATATCCCAAAATCCCATCACCGGTTGCAAAATGTGACCGATTGCAAAAAGCCACCACCGATCCCTAAAGTTGACTGATTGCAAAAAGCCACCTCCGATCCCTTAAGTTGACTGATTGCAAAAACCATCACCGATCCCTGAAGTTGACCGATTGCAAAAAGCCACCACCGACCACTAAAGTTGACCGATCGCAAAAAGCCACCACCGATCACTAAAGTTGACTGATTGCAAAAAGCCACCTCCGATCCCTTAAGTTGACCAACTGCAAAAAGCCACCACCGATCCCTAAAGTTGACTGATTGCAAAAAGCCACCTCCGATCCCTTAAGTTGACCGATTGCAAAAACCATCACCGATCCCTGAAGTTGACCGATTGCAAAAAGCCACCACCGACCACTAAAGTTGACCGATCGCAAAAAGCCACCACCGATCACTAAAGTTGACCGCATGCAAAAAGCCATCACCGATCCCTGAAGTTGACCGATTGCAAAAAGCCACCACCGATCACTAAAGTTGACCGATTGCAAAAAGCCACCACCGATCACTAAAGTTGACCACCGATTGCAAAAGCCATCAACGGTCGTGAATATGCATGACCGATCGCTATATACCATCACCGATCATGAATATGCATGACCGATCGCTAAAATGGACCACCGATCGTGTTTTATCACCGCTCGCTAAAGTTGATCACCGATCGCATAGGACCACCACCGATGACAAATTTGATCACCGGTTGCAAAAGACCATCACCGATGATTAAATGCCTCTTTGGCGTTCCATAGACTCTGGGTCTGAACTCGTGATTCTCAATAAACACAACATCATCTGCTTTGAAGATAGAAATTTCACCTGACGTGGCCAAGACTACGTCCTCCGATGATGCTCTTACCATGGAGCTATAAAATAATATAGCTCAAACAGCAGTGTGGGGGGGGGGGAAGGGCCAACTTTTGAAGGGTGTGGTACACGATTTAACTGTCCCCCCTTACCATTTTTAGAAGAGTACCATTTTATAACTATGTAAGGGGGAACGCAACAAACATCAAATTAATCAGCTCTTTCTAAAAAGATAATAATAATAATAACAAATGGGTAGGAGAGGGTGTGGAAGGGTATCTATGTCCCACAATTGGTTGTCGTCTTCCGGAAATGGTAGGGACTTTTCGTTTTCGGACGACGGATGGTTCTGCGACGGTTGTTCAGGCTAAACGTTGTCGTTTTCAGCACAACGAAGATTCATCCCAAGTACTGTCGTAGAAATTGAGGGACGACCGTCCTCAAAGCTGACGCATGCGCAGATGATGCCAAATGTCATCTTTACCGTCGCAGAACATCCGTCATCGAAAACAACGAAAGTCCCTGGTGTATGCCGGGGAAATACAAATATTATATTCAGTGAAGGGAAATGTTTTTGAAACAAGAGTCTCTACCGATATGTGTAAGGGGAAATCTGAAATCATACAAGTAGCCCTGTGTAAACAGACCCGGAGGTGAGAACATTATGACCACACAAAAACCGTTTTTGATGGAAACACATATTATTGCATCATGAATGTGATGGACAAACACAGACCGGGACGCACTCAACACGTTTTATAAAAGGCTAGGTAAAGTATTATACAAATATTCCTTGTAATAAACGGAGAGGCACGTATTAATTGAATCCAAAGCGAAACAACGTATTGTATAAAGTTCTTAATTTAGGGGGGGGGGGTTGTATAAAGTATAAAGATAAAAGAGTTAAATCTTATATAAAATTGAAGCTTTAAAATAAGCTTTACTCTAAACGTAATTTTGTTTTAAATTATTAATTAATTAACATTGTGATCTTCATTTGCATATTTAATTAGTACATCTTAGTAGAGCGCCATATCTCAAGAAGTATACTTCCGGGTCAACCGGAAGTTGGCCCATTTTTTGTTTCAGTTATACTACACAATCAATCTTCATTTTTTGTTTCAGTTATAGGCTCCTTTCAAATTTTTACTTTGGAAAACCGTGACCCCATGTTGACCTCTATTTTCGGGTCAACCTGAATTGGGACCAGATCTCAAGACCTATACAACCTATTTCAAACTTGTTCCAGTTTCCGCGACCCCATGTTGACCTCTACTTCCGGGTCAACCGGAAGTGGGACCATATTTCAAGAACTATAAAACCGATTTTCAAACCCTTTTTACTTAGAGACTCTTTGAGCATTAAGGATAACCTTAACAAAATTTGGCCCCCATATTGACCTAGCTCTACTTCCAGGTCAACCGGAAGTGGGACAATATCCCAAGAACTTCACAACCTATGTTCAAACCTTTTTCAGTTATAGCCTAACAAACAATACAGTATCGGGCCAATGGTGGCATGTACCGGCGTCGAGTTTCGATACGGTGCCGTTAATTATGATGATGATATTGAGCAGAATTGGGCCAGTGCTGGCCTTCCTTCACGGTCAAGCGTCATGTCCTTGCTAGTAAAGTGCCCACACTGGGCCAATGTCGGTTTTATAGAGGCAAAACTATTTTAGTTAGGACGGAGGTTTGCCTGTCTTGGCCAATATTGGTTTTGTGCGGCACAACGTTCGGCAAAATTATGAACCTTTAATGGGCCAATGCCTGGTTTTGTAGCGGTGCACCATTTGGGGAAAGTGGTAGAAAACCTGCAGTGGTCCAATACTGGTTTTGTGGCACACCATTTGGGAAAACAGGCAGAAAACCTCTCATTGAGCCAATACTGTTTTGTAGCTGCACACCATTTTTTTCAAAATGGTGTCATTATAGAAAAACCTTTTCGGGGCCAATCATGCCAATACTGGCTTTGGCAAAAACGGTAAGAAATATGTTCTAATGACTAAACCGACTTGATATTTAAAAAGGAATTAGCCCATGCAAGTTATTTATTGAAGCTGGGGGTGGATTTCACAAAGAGGTAGACTAGTCCTTATCTCGAGTTAGGAAGAGTTATAGTCCTAACTTAGGACTAGCCATACGTTTCTTATATCTCCAAGGACTATGTCCTAAGTAGGACTAGGCCTAACTCTCTGTGAAATCGACCCCTGATGGTACCGGCATTTTGAGAAACCGAATACTATTAATAAAACAAAATTCTAAAATTAATACCTCCTTTTTAGTTTATTGGCTTTTACATAGCATTTTTAATTTGATTTATTCATTGCTGCTGTTTTTTTATTTTTTATGTTTGTGTTTATCATGGACAACTACACTTTATTGTAATGAACTTTTTTATTGCAAAGTAATTACATTTAAATTTAATATATTTAATATACTTTTTGCATTTTTATTTTATTAATAAAAACTTACGAGTTAAAATGCTGATTGAATTTTCGTCTGATAATGACAGTTTTACTTTCTGTCATCTGTCTACTGGTTTGTTGGCGGCACACCATTTTGGCAAAATGGTAGAAAACCTCTATTGTGCCAACACTGGTTTTGTAGCTGCACCATAGACAATCTTTTCTGGGCCAATACTTTTTTTTTAGCGCCACACCATTTTGACAAAATGGTATAAACAACTTTTTCTGGGCCAATACTGGTTTCGAAGTGGCACACCATTTTGGCAAATAATTGGTATAAAAACAACTTTTTTGTGCCAATACTGATTGGTAACGGCCACCATTGGGCCGGCATTGAACCGACATTGGTCATAATATGCAATTTTCAAGGCAGGGTGTCAAAGCTGTGGCACAGGATGTCTTAAGATTGTCGAAACATTAAAAAATGACAAAGTAATGTAATTTGTTGAGATTTTTTTTGCTATAAAATCTCCCCCAAAATTGTAGATATTAATAAATCTTGATTGCAATAATGTAATAATTTGAAATAACTGATTGCCCAATGTATGTATGTTATCTGGGTATAAAATGGTACTCTTCTAAAAATGTTTGGCAAGTCAGTCAACCCGCTGGTGAATGTAATTTATTCCTCCACGGTGGTGTGAACTAGAAAATAACAACAATTAATATCCACAATCTACACAATCATAGGTTTTGAAGTAGGCCTGCACCGACCGGACGCAAATTCGGATATCCCAAAATTCCATCACCGGTTGCAAAAGTGACCGATTGCAAAAAGCCACCACCGATCCCTAAAGTTGACTGATTGCAAAAAGCCACCACCGATCCCTGAAGTTGACCGATTGATTAATTAATAATTTAAAACAAAATTACGTTTAGAGTTAAGTTTTTTTTAAAGCTTCAATTTTAAATCAGATTTAACTTTTTTTACACCCCCCCCCCCCCCCCCTAAATTAAGAACTTTATATAGTACGTTTTTCGCTTTGGATTCAATTAATACGTGCCTCTCCGTTTATTACAAGGAAATATTTGTATAATACTTTACCTAGCCTTTATAAAACGTGTTGAGTGCGTCCCGGTCTGTGTTTGTCCATCACATTCATGATGCACATAATATGTGTTTTCCATCAAACGGTTTTTTGTGTGGTCATAATGTTCTCACCTCCGGGTCTGTTTACACAGGGCTACTTGTATGATTTCAGATTTTTCCCCTTACACACCAAAACTATCGGTAGAGACTCTTGTTCAAAAACATTTCCCTTCACTGAATATAAATATTTGTATTTCCCCGGCAAAACACCATTTCCGGAAGACGACAACCAATTGTGGGACATAGATAACCCTTCCACACCCTCTCCTACCCATTTGTTATTAGTATTATTATCTTTTTTAGAAAGAGCTGATTAATTTGATGTTTGTTGCGTTCCCCCTTACTAGTTATAAAATGGTACTCTTCTACAAATGTTTGGCAAGTCAGTCAACCCGCTGGTGAGTGTAATTTATTCCTCCATGGTGGTGTGAACTAGAAAATAACAACAACTAATATCCACAATCTACACAATCATAGGTTTTGAAGTAGGCCTGCACCGAGCCGGACGCAAAATTCGGATTCCCAAAATCCCATCACCGGTTGCAAAATGTGACCGATTGCAAAAAGCCACCACCGATCCCTAAAGTTGACTGATTGCAAAAAGCCACCTCCGATCCCGTAAGTTGACTGATTGCAAAAACCATCACCGATCCCTGAAGTTGACCGATTGCAAAAAGCCACCACCGACCACTAAAGTTGACCGATCGCAAAAAGCCACCACCGATCACTAAAGTGACTGATTGCAAAAAGCCACCTCCGATCCCTTAAGTTGACCAACTGCAAAAAGCCACCACCGATCCCTAAAGTTGACTGATTGCAAAAAGCCACCTCCGATCCCTTAAGTTGACCGATTGCAAAAACCATCACCGATCCCTGAAGTTGACCGATTGCAAAAAGCCACCACCGACCACTAAAGTTGACCGATCGCAAAAAGCCACCACCGATCACTAAAGTTGACCGCATGCAAAAAGCCATCACCGATCCCTGAAGTTGACCGATTGCAAAAAGCCACCACCGATCACTAAAGTTGACCGATTGCAAAAGCCACCACCGATCACTAAAGTTGACCACCGATTGCAAAAAGCCATCAACGGTCGTGAATATGCATGACCGATCGCTATATACCATCACCGATCATGAATATGCATGACCGATCGCTAAAATGGACCACCGATCGTGTTTTATCACCGCTCGCTAAAGTTGATCACCGATCGCATAGGACCACCACCGATGACAAATTTGATCACCGGTTTGCAAAAGACCATCACCGATGATTAATGCCTCTTTGGCGTTCCATAGACTCTGGGTCTGAACTCGTGATTCTCAATAAACACAACATCATCTGCTTTGAAGATAGAAATTTCACCTGACGTGGCCAAGACTACGTCCTCCGATGATGCTCTTACCATGGAGCTATAAAATAATATAGCTCAAACAGCAGTGTGGGGGGGGGGGAAGGGCCCAACTTTTGAAGGGTGTGGTACACGATTTAACTGTCCCCCCTTACCATTTTTAGAAGAGTACCATTTTATAACTATGTAAGGGGGAACGCAACAAACATCAAATTAATCAGCTCTTTCTAAAAAGATAATAATAATAATAACAAATGGGTAGGAGAGGGTGTGGAAGGGTTATCTATGTCCCACAATTGGTTGTCGTCTTCCGGAATGGTAGGGACTTTTCGTTTTCGACGACGGATGGTTCTGCGACGGTTGTTCAGCTAAACGTTGTCGTTTTCAGCACAACGAAGATTCATCCCAAGTACTGTCGTAGAAATTGAGGGACGACCGTCCTCAAAGCTGACGCATGCGCAGATGATGCCAAATGTCATCTTTACCGTCGCAGAACCATCCGTCATCGAAAACAACGAAAAGTCCCTGGTGTATGCCGGGGAAATACAAATATTTATATTCAGTGAAGGGAAATGTTTTTGAACAAGAGTCTCTACCGATATGTGTAAGGGGAAATCTGAAATCATACAAGTAGCCCTGTGTAAACAGACCCGGAGGTGAGAACATTATGACCACACAAAAACCGTTTTGATGGAAAACACATATTATGTGCATCATGAATGTGATGGACAAACACAGACCGGGACGCACTCAACACGTTTTATAAAAGGCTAGGTAAAGTATTATACAAATATTTCCTTGTAATAAACGGAGAGGCACGTATTAATTGAATCCAAAGCGAAAAACGTATTGTATAAAGTTCTTAATTTAGGGGGGGGGGGTGTATAAAGTATAAAGATAAAAGAGTTAAATCTTATATAAAATTGAAGCTTTAAAATAAGCTTTACTCTAAACGTAATTTTGTTTTAAATTATTAATTAATTAACATTGTGATCTTCATTTGCATATTTAATTAGTACATCTTAGTAGAGCGCCATATCTCAAGAAGTATACTTCCGGTCAACCGGAAGTTGGCCCATTTTTTGTTTCAGTTATACTACACAATCAATCTTCATTTTTTGTTTCAGTTATAGGCTCCTTTCAAATTTTTACTTTGGAAAACCGTGACCCCATGTTGACCTCTATTTTCGGGTCAACCTGAATTGGGACCAGATCTCAAGACCTATACAACCTATTTCAAACTTGTTCCAGTTTCCGCGACCCCATGTTGACCTCTACTTCCGGGTCAACCGGAAGTGGGACCATATTTCAAGAACTATAAAACCGATTTTCAAACCCTTTTTTACTTAGAGACTCTTTGAGCATTAAGGATTAACCTTAACAAAATTTGGCCCCCATATTGACCTAGCTCTACTTCCAGGTCAACCGGAAGTGGGACAATATCCCAAGAACTTCACAACCTATGTTCAAACCTTTTTTCAGTTATAGCCTAACAAACAATACAGTATCGGGCCAATGGTGGCATGTACCGGCGTCGAGTTTCGATACGGTGCCGTTAATTATGATGATGATATTGAGCCAGAATTGGGCCAGTGCTGGCCTTCTTCCGGTCAAGCGTCATGTCCTTGCTAGTAAAGTGCCCACACTGGGCCAATGTCGGTTTTATAGAGGCAAACTATTTTAGTTAGGACGGAGGTTTGCCTGTCTTGGCCAATATTGGTTTTGTGCGGCACAACGTTTCGGCAAAATTATGAACCTTTAATGGGCCAATGCTGGTTTTGTAGCGGTGCACCATTTGGGAAAGTGGTAGAAAACCTGCAGTGGTCCAATACTGGTTTTGTGGCACACCATTTGGGAAAACAGGCAGAAAACCTCTCATTGAGCCAATACTGGTTTTGTAGCTGCACACCATTTTTTGTCAAAATGGTGTCATTATAGAAAACCTTTTCGGGGCCAATCATGCCAATACTGGCTTTGGCAAAACGGTAAAGAAATATGTTCTAATGACTAAACCGACTTGATATTTAAAAAGGAATTAGCCCATGCAAGTTATTATTGAAGCTGGGGTGGATTTCACAAAGAGGTAAGACTAGTCTTATCTCGAGTTAGGAAGAGTTAATAGTCCTAACTTAGGACTAGCCATACGTTTCTTATATCTCCAAGGACTATGTCCTAAGTTAGGACTAGGCCTAACTCTCTGTGAAATCGACCCCTGATGGTACCGGCATTTTGAGAAACCGAATACTATTAATAAAACAAAATTCTAAAATTAATACCTCCTTTTTTAGTTTATTGGCTTTTACATAGCATTTTTAATTTGATTTATTCATTGCTGCTGTTTTTTTTATTTTTTATGTTTTGTGTTTATCATGGACAACTACACTTTATTGTAATGAACTTTTTTATTGCAAAGTAATTACATTTAAATTTAATATATTTAATATACTTTTTGCATTTTTATTTTATTAATAAAAACTTACGAGTTAAAATGCTGATTGAATTTTCGTCTGATAATGACAGTTTTACTTTCTGTCATCTGTCTACTGGTTTGTTGGCGGCACACCATTTTGGCAAAATGGTAGAAACCTCTATTGTGCCAACATGGTTTTTGTAGCTGCACCATAGACAATCTTTTCTGGGCCAATACGTTTTTTTTTAGCGCCACACCATTTTGACAAAATGGTATAACAACTTTTTCTGGGCCATACTGGTTTCGAAGTGGCACACCATTTTGGCAAATAATGGTATAAAACAACTTTTTTGTGCCAATACTGATTTGGTAACGGCCACCATTGGGCCGGCATTGAACCGACATTGGTCATAATATGCAATTTTCAGGCAGGGTGTCAAAGCTGTGGCACAGGATGTCTTAAGATGTCGAAACAATTAAAAAATGACACAAGTAATGTAATTTGTTGAGATTTTTTTTGCTATAAAATCTCCCCCAAAATTGTAGATATTAATAAATCTTGATTGCAATAATGTAATAATTTGAAATAACTGATTGCCCAATGTATGTATGTTATCTGGGTATAAAATGGTACTCTTCTAAAATGTTTGGCAAGTCAGTCAACCCGCTGGTGAATGTAATTTATTCCTCCACGGTGGTGTGAACTAGAAAATAACAACAATTAATATCCACAATCTACACAATCATAGGTTTTGAAGTAGGCCTGCACCGACCGGACGCGAAATTCGGATATCCCAAAATTCCATCACCGGTTGCAAAAGTTGACTGATTGCAAAAAGCCACCACCGATCCCTGAAGTTGACCGATTGATTAATTAATAATTTTAAAACAAAATTACGTTTAGAGTTAAGCTTATTTTAAAGCTTCAATTTATATCAGATTTAACTCTTTTATACACCCCCCCCCCCCCCCCCCCCCTAAATTAAGAACTTTATATAGTACGTTTTTCGCTTTGGATTCAATTAATACGTGCCTCTCCGTTTATTACAAGGAAATATTTGTATAATACTTTACCTAGCCTTTTATAAAACGTGTTGAGTGCGTCCCGGTCTGTGTTTGTCCATCACATTCATGATGCACATAATATGTGTTTTCCATCAAAACGGTTTTTGTGTGGTCATAATGTTCTCACCTCCGGGTCTGTTTACACAGGGCTACTTGTATGATTTCAGATTTCCCCTTACACACAAAACTATCGGTAGAGACTCTTGTTCAAAAACATTTCCCTTCACTGAATATAAATATTTGTATTTCCCCGGCAAACACCATTTCCGGAAGACGACAACCAATTGTGGGACATAGATAACCCTTCCACACCCTCTCCTACCCATTTGTTATTATTATTATTATCTTTTTTAGAAAGAGCTGATTAATTTGATGTTTGTTGCGTTCCCCTTACATAGTTATAAAATGGTACTCTTCTACAAATGTTTGGCAAGTCAGTCAACCCGCTGGTGAGTGTAATTTATTCCTCCATGGTGGTGTGAACTAGAAAATAACAACAACTAATATCCACAATCTACACAATCATAGGTTTTGAAGTAGGCCTGCACCGACCGGACGCAAAATTCGGATATCCCAAAATCCCATCACCGGTTGCAAAATGTGACCGATTGCAAAAAAGCCACCACCGATCCCTAAAGTTGACTGATTGCAAAAAGCCACCTCCGATCCCTTAAGTTGACTGATTGCAAAAACCATCACCGATCCCTGAAGTTGACCGATTGCAAAAAGCCACCACCGACCACTAAAGTTGACCGATCGCAAAAAGCCACCACCGATCACTAAAGTTGACTGATTGCAAAAAGCCACCTCCGATCCCTTAAGTTGACCAACTGCAAAAAGCCACCACCGATCCCTAAAGTTGACTGATTGCAAAAAGCCACCTCCGATCCCTTAAGTTGACCGATTGCAAAAACCATCACCGATCCCTGAAGTTGACCGATTGCAAAAAGCCACCACCGACCACTAAAGTTGACCGATCGCAAAAAGCCACCACCGATCACTAAAGTTGACCGCATGCAAAAAGCCATCACCGATCCCTGAAGTTGACCGATTGCAAAAAGCCACCACCGATCACTAAAGTTGACCGATTGCAAAAAGCCACCACCGATCACTAAAGTTGACCACCGATTGCAAAAAGCCATCAACGGTCGTGAATATGCATGACCGATCGCTATATACCATCACCGATCATGAATATGCATGACCGATCGCTAAAATGGACCACCGATCGTGTTTTATCACCGCTCGCTAAAGTTGATCACCGATTGCATAGGACCACCACCGATGACAAATTTGATCACCGGTTGCAAAAGACCATCACCGATGATTAAATGCCTCTTTGGCGTTCCATAGACTCTGGGTCTGAACTCGTGATTCTCAATAAACACAACATCATCTGCTTTGAAGATAGAATTTCACCTGACGTGGCCAAGACTACGTCCTCCGATGATGCTCTTACCATGGAGCTATAAAATAATATAGCTCAAACAGCAGTGTGGGGGGGGGGGGAAGGGCCAACTTTTGAAGGGTGTGGTACACGATTTAACTGTCCCCCCTTACCATTTTTAGAAGAGTACCATTTTATAACTATGTAAGGGGGAACGCAACAAACATCAAATTAATCAGCTCTTTCTAAAAAGATAATAATAATAATAACAAATGGGTAGGAGAGGGTGTGGAAGGGTTATCTATGTCCCACAATTGGTTGTCGTCTTCCGGAAATGGTAGGGACTTTTCGTTTTCGACGACGGATGGTTCTGCGACGGTTGTTCAGCTAAACGTTGTCGTTTTCAGCACAACGAAGATTCATCCCAAGTACTGTCGTAGAAATTGAGGGACGACCGTCCTCAAAGCTGACGCATGCGCAGATGATGCCAAATGTCATCTTTACCGTCGCAGAACCATCCGTCATCGAAAACAACGAAAAGTCCCTGGTGTATGCCGGGGAAATACAAATATTTATATTCAGTGAAGGGAAATGTTTTTGAACAAGAGTCTCTACCGATATGTGTAAGGGGAAATCTGAAATCATACAAGTAGCCCTGTGTAAACAGACCCGGAGGTGAGAACATTATGACCACACAAAAACCGTTTTGATGGAAAACACATATTATGTGCATCATGAATGTGATGGACAAACACAGACCGGGACGCACTCAACACGTTTTATAAAAGGCTAGGTAAAGTATTATACAAATATTTCCTTGTAATAAACGGAGAGGCACGTATTAATTGAATCCAAAGCGAAAAACGTATTGTATAAAGTTCTTAATTTAGGGGGGGGGGGTGTATAAAGTATAAAGATAAAAGAGTTAAATCTTATATAAAATTGAAGCTTTAAAATAAGCTTTACTCTAAACGTAATTTTGTTTTAAATTATTAATTAATTAACATTGTGATCTTCATTTGCATATTAATTAGTACATCTTAGTAGAGCGCCATATCTCAAGAAGTATACTTCCGGGTCAACCGGAAGTTGGCCCATTTTTTGTTTCAGTTATACTACACAATCAATCTTCATTTTTTGTTTCAGTTATAGGCTCCTTTCAAATTTTTACTTTGGAAAACCGTGACCCCATGTTGACCTCTATTTTCGGGTCAACCTGAATTGGGACCAGATCTCAAGACCTATACAACCTATTTCAAACTTGTTCCAGTTTCCGCGACCCCATGTTGACCTCTACTTCCGGGTCAACCGGAAGTGGGACCATATTTCAAGAACTATAAAACCGATTTTCAAACCCTTTTTTACTTAGAGACTCTTTGAGCATTAAGGATTAACCTTAACAAAATTTGGCCCCCATATTGACCTAGCTCTACTTCCAGGTCAACCGGAAGTGGGACAATATCCCAAGAACTTCACAACCTATGTTCAAACCTTTTTTCAGTTATAGCCTAACAAACAATACAGTATCGGGCCAATGGTGGCATGTACCGGCGTCGAGTTTCGATACGGTGCCGTTAATTATGATGATGATATTGAGCCAGAATTGGGCCAGTGCTGGCCTTCTTCCGGTCAAGCGTCATGTCCTTGCTAGTAAAGTGCCCACACTGGGCCAATGTCGGTTTTATAGAGGCAAACTATTTTAGTTAGGACGGAGGTTTGCCTGTCTTGGCCAATATTGGTTTTGTGCGGCACAACGTTTCGGCAAAATTATGAACCTTTAATGGGCCAATGCTGGTTTTGTAGCGGTGCACCATTTTGGGAAAGTGGTAGAAAACCTGCAGTGGTCCAATACTGGTTTTGTGGCACACCATTTGGGAAAACAGGCAGAAAACCTCTCATTGAGCCAATACTGGTTTTGTAGCTGCACACCATTTTTTGTCAAAATGGTGTCATTATAGAAAACCTTTTCGGGGCCAATCATGCCAATACTGGCTTTGGCAAAACGGTAAAGAAATATGTTCTAATGACTAAACCGACTTGATATTTAAAAAGGAATTAGCCCATGCAAGTTATTTATTGAAGCTGGGGTGGATTTCACAAAGAGGTAAGACTAGTCTTATCTCGAGTTAGGAAGAGTTAATAGTCCTAACTTAGGACTAGCCATACGTTTCTTATATCTCCAAGGACTATGTCCTAAGTTAGGACTAGGCCTAACTCTCTGTGAAATCGACCCCTGATGGTACCGGCATTTTGAGAAACCGAATACTATTAATAAAACAAAATTCTAAAATTAATACCTCCTTTTTTAGTTTATTGGCTTTTACATAGCATTTTTAATTTGATTTATTCATTGCTGCTGTTTTTTTTATTTTTTATGTTTTGTGTTTATCATGGACAACTACACTTTATTGTAATGAACTTTTTTATTGCAAAGTAATTACATTTAAATTTAATATATTTAATATACTTTTTGCATTTTTATTTTATTAATAAAAACTTACGAGTTAAAATGCTGATTGAATTTTCGTCTGATAATGACAGTTTTACTTTCTGTCATCTGTCTACTGGTTTGTTGGCGGCACACCATTTTGGCAAAATGGTAGAAAACCTCTATTGTGCCAACACTGGTTTTGTAGCTGCACCATAGACAATCTTTTCTGGGCCAATACTTTTTTTTTAGCGCCACACCATTTTGACAAAATGGTATAAACAACTTTTTCTGGGCCAATACTGGTTTCGAAGTGGCACACCATTTTGGCAAATAATGGTATAAAACAACTTTTTTGTGCCAATACTGATTTGGTAACGGCCACCATTGGGCCGGCATTGAACCGACATTGGTCATAATATGCAATTTTCAAGGCAGGGTGTCAAAGCTGTGGCACAGGATGTCTTAAGATTGTCGAAACAATTAAAAAATGACAAAGTAATGTAATTTGTTGAGATTTTTTTTGCTATAAAATCTCCCCCAAAATTGTAGATATTAATAAATCTTGATTGCAATAATGTAATAATTTGAAATAACTGATTGCCCAATGTATGTATGTTATCTGGGTATAAAATGGTACTCTTCTAAAAATGTTTGGCAAGTCAGTCAACCCGCTGGTGAATGTAATTTATTCCTCCACGGTGGTGTGAACTAGAAAATAACAACAATTAATATCCACAATCTACACAATCATAGGTTTTGAAGTAGGCCTGCACCGACCGGACGCGAAATTCGGATATCCCAAAATTCCATCACCGGTTGCAAAAGTTGACTGATTGCAAAAAGCCACCACCGATCCCTGAAGTTGACCGATTGATTAATTAATAATTTAAAACAAAATTACGTTTAGAGTTAAGCTTATTTTAAAGCTTCAATTTTATATCAGATTTAACTCTTTTATACACCCCCCCCCCCCCCCCCCCTAAATTAAGAACTTTATATAGTACGTTTTTCGCTTTGGATTCAATTAATACGTGCCTCTCCGTTTATTACAAGGAAATATTTGTATAATACTTTACCTAGCCTTTTATAAAACGTGTTGAGTGCGTCCCGGTCTGTGTTTGTCCATCACATTCATGATGCACATAATATGTGTTTTCCATCAAAACGGTTTTTGTGTGGTCATAATGTTCTCACCTCCGGGTCTGTTTACACAGGGCTACTTGTATGATTTCAGATTTCCCCTTACACACAAAACTATCGGTAGAGACTCTTGTTCAAAAACATTTCCCTTCACTGAATATAAATATTTGTATTTCCCCGGCAAACACCATTTCCGGAAGACGACAACCAATTGTGGGACATAGATAACCCTTCCACACCCTCTCCTACCCATTTGTTATTATTATTATTATTATCTTTTTTAGAAAGAGCTGATTAATTTGATGTTTGTTGCGTTCCCCCTTACATAGTTATAAAATGGTACTCTTCTACAAATGTTTGGCAAGTCAGTCAACCCGCTGGTGAGTGTAATTTATTCCTCCATGGTGGTGTGAACTAGAAAATAACAACAACTAATATCCACAATCTACACAATCATAGGTTTTGAAGTAGGCCTGCACCGACCGGACGCAAAATTCGGATATCCCAAAATCCCATCACCGGTTGCAAAATGTGACCGATTGCAAAAAGCCACCACCGATCCCTAAAGTTGACTGATTGCAAAAAGCCACCTCCGATCCCTTAAGTTGACTGATTGCAAAAACCATCACCGATCCCTGAAGTTGACCGATTGCAAAAAGCCACCACCGACCACTAAAGTTGACCGATCGCAAAAAGCCACCACCGATCACTAAAGTTGACTGATTGCAAAAAGCCACCTCCGATCCCTTAAGTTGACCAACTGCAAAAAGCCACCACCGATCCCTAAAGTTGACTGATTGCAAAAAGCCACCTCCGATCCCTTAAGTTGACCGATTGCAAAAACCATCACCGATCCCTGAAGTTGACCGATTGCAAAAAGCCACCACCGACCACTAAAGTTGACCGATCGCAAAAAGCCACCACCGATCACTAAAGTTGACCGCATGCAAAAAGCCATCACCGATCCCTGAAGTTGACCGATTGCAAAAAGCCACCACCGATCACTAAAGTTGACCGATTGCAAAAAGCCACCACCGATCACTAAAGTTGACCACCGATTGCAAAAAGCCATCAACGGTCGTGAATATGCATGACCGATCGCTATATACCATCACCGATCATGAATATGCATGACCGATCGCTAAAATGGACCACCGATCGTGTTTTATCACCGCTCGCTAAAGTTGATCACCGATTGCATAGGACCACCACCGATGACAAATTTGATCACCGGTTGCAAAAGACCATCACCGATGATTAAATGCCTCTTTGGCGTTCCATAGACTCTGGGTCTGAACTCGTGATTCTCAATAAACACAACATCATCTGCTTTGAAGATAGAAATTTCACCTGACGTGGCCAAGACTACGTCCTCCGATGATGCTCTTACCATGGAGCTATAAAATAATATAGCTCAAACAGCAGTGTGGGGGGGGGGGGGGAAGGGCCAACTTTTGAAGGGTGTGGTACACGATTTAACTGTCCCCCCTTACCATTTTTAGAAGAGTACCATTTTATAACTATGTAAGGGGGAACGCAACAAACATCAAATTAATCAGCTCTTTCTAAAAAGATAATAATAATAATAACAAATGGGTAGGAGAGGGTGTGGAAGGGTTATCTATGTCCCACAATTGGTTGTCGTCTTCCGGAAATGGTAGGGACTTTTCGTTTTCGACGACGGATGGTTCTGCGACGGTTGTTCAGCTAAACGTTGTCGTTTTCAGCACAACGAAGATTCATCCCAAGTACTGTCGTAGAAATTGAGGGACGACCGTCCTCAAAGCTGACGCATGCGCAGATGATGCCAAATGTCATCTTTACCGTCGCAGAACCATCCGTCATCGAAAACAACGAAAAGTCCCTGGTGTATGCCGGGGAAATACAAATATTTATATTCAGTGAAGGGAAATGTTTTTGAACAAGAGTCTCTACCGATATGTGTAAGGGGAAATCTGAAATCATACAAGTAGCCCTGTGTAAACAGACCCGGAGGTGAGAACATTATGACCACACAAAAACCGTTTTGATGGAAAACACATATTATGTGCATCATGAATGTGATGGACAAACACAGACCGGGACGCACTCAACACGTTTTATAAAAGGCTAGGTAAAGTATTATACAAATATTTCCTTGTAATAAACGGAGAGGCACGTATTAATTGAATCCAAAGCGAAAAACGTATTGTATAAAGTTCTTAATTTAGGGGGGGGGGTGTATAAAGTATAAAGATAAAAGAGTTAAATCTTATATAAAATTGAAGCTTTAAAATAAGCTTTACTCTAAACGTAATTTTGTTTTAAATTATTAATTAATTAACATTGTGATCTTCATTTGCATATTTAATTAGTACATCTTAGTAGAGCGCCATATCTCAAGAAGTATACTTCCGGGTCAACCGGAAGTTGGCCCATTTTTTGTTTCAGTTATACTACACAATCAATCTTCATTTTTTGTTTCAGTTATAGGCTCCTTTCAAATTTTTACTTTGGAAAACCGTGACCCCATGTTGACCTCTATTTTCGGGTCAACCTGAATTGGGACCAGATCTCAAGACCTATACAACCTATTTCAAACTTGTTCCAGTTTCCGCGACCCCATGTTGACCTCTACTTCCGGGTCAACCGGAAGTGGGACCATATTTCAAGAACTATAAAACCGATTTTCAAACCCTTTTTTACTTAGAGACTCTTTGAGCATTAAGGATTAACCTTAACAAAATTTGGCCCCCATATTGACCTAGCTCTACTTCCAGGTCAACCGGAAGTGGGACAATATCCCAAGAACTTCACAACCTATGTTCAAACCTTTTTTCAGTTATAGCCTAACAAACAATACAGTATCGGGCCAATGGTGGCATGTACCGGCGTCGAGTTTCGATACGGTGCCGTTAATTATGATGATGATATTGAGCCAGAATTGGGCCAGTGCTGGCCTTCTTCCGGTCAAGCGTCATGTCCTTGCTAGTAAAGTGCCCACACTGGGCCAATGTCGGTTTTATAGAGGCAAACTATTTTAGTTAGGACGGAGGTTTGCCTGTCTTGGCCAATATTGGTTTTGTGCGGCACAACGTTTCGGCAAAATTATGAACCTTTAATGGGCCAATGCTGGTTTTGTAGCGGTGCACCATTTTGGGAAAGTGGTAGAAAACCTGCAGTGGTCCAATACTGGTTTTGTGGCACACCATTTGGGAAAACAGGCAGAAAACCTCTCATTGAGCCAATACTGGTTTTGTAGCTGCACACCATTTTTTGTCAAAATGGTGTCATTATAGAAAACCTTTTCGGGGCCAATCATGCCAATACTGGCTTTGGCAAAACGGTAAAGAAATATGTTCTAATGACTAAACCGACTTGATATTTAAAAAGGAATTAGCCCATGCAAGTTATTTATTGAAGCTGGGGTGGATTTCACAAAGAGGTAAGACTAGTCTTATCTCGAGTTAGGAAGAGTTAATAGTCCTAACTTAGGACTAGCCATACGTTTCTTATATCTCCAAGGACTATGTCCTAAGTTAGGACTAGGCCTAACTCTCTGTGAAATCGACCCCTGATGGTACCGGCATTTTGAGAAACCGAATACTATTAATAAAACAAAATTCTAAAATTAATACCTCCTTTTTTAGTTTATTGGCTTTTACATAGCATTTTTAATTTGATTTATTCATTGCTGCTGTTTTTTTTATTTTTTATGTTTTGTGTTTATCATGGACAACTACACTTTATTGTAATGAACTTTTTTATTGCAAAGTAATTACATTTAAATTTAATATATTTAATATACTTTTTGCATTTTTATTTTATTAATAAAAACTTACGAGTTAAAATGCTGATTGAATTTTCGTCTGATAATGACAGTTTTACTTTCTGTCATCTGTCTACTGGTTTGTTGGCGGCACACCATTTTGGCAAAATGGTAGAAAACCTCTATTGTGCCAACACTGGTTTTGTAGCTGCACCATAGACAATCTTTTCTGAGCCAATACTTTTTTTTTAGCGCCACACCATTTTGACAAAATGGTATAAACAACTTTTTCTGGGCCAATACTGGTTTCGAAGTGGCACACCATTTTGGCAAATAATGGTATAAAACAACTTTTTTGTGCCAATACTGATTTGGTAACGGCCACCATTGGGCCGGCATTGAACCGACATTGGTCATAATATGCAATTTTCAAGGCAGGGTGTCAAAGCTGTGGCACAGGATGTCTTAAGATTGTCGAAACAATTAAAAAATGACAAAGTAATGTAATTTGTTGAGATTTTTTTTGCTATAAAATCTCCCCCAAAATTGTAGATATTAATAAATCTTGATTGCAATAATGTAATAATTTGAAATAACTGATTGCCCAATGTATGTATGTTATCTGGGTATAAAATGGTACTCTTCTAAAAATGTTTGGCAAGTCAGTCAACCCGCTGGTGAATGTAATTTATTCCTCCACGGTGGTGTGAACTAGAAAATAACAACAATTAATATCCACAATCTACACAATCATAGGTTTTGAAGTAGGCCTGCACCGACCGGACGCAAAATTCGGATATCCCAAAATTCCATCACCGGTTGCAAAAGTTGACCGATTGCAAAAAGCCACCACCGATCCCTAAAGTTGACTGATTGCAAAAAGCCACCACCGATCCCTGAAGTTGACCGATTGATTAATTAATAATTTAAAACAAAATTACGTTTAGAGTTAAGCTTATTTTAAAGCTTCAATTTTATATCAGATTTAACTCTTTTATACACCCCCCCCCCCCTAAATTAAGAACTTTATATAGTACGTTTTTCGCTTTGGATTCAATTAATACGTGCCTCTCCGTTTATTACAAGGAAATATTTGTATAATACTTTACCTAGCCTTTTATAAAACGTGTTGAGTGCGTCCCGGTCTGTGTTTGTCCATCACATTCATGATGCACATAATATGTGTTTTCCATCAAAACGGTTTTTGTGTGGTCATAATGTTCTCACCTCCGGGTCTGTTTACACAGGGCTACTTGTATGATTTCAGATTTCCCCTTACACACAAAACTATCGGTAGAGACTCTTGTTCAAAAACATTTCCCTTCACTGAATATAAATATTTGTATTTCCCCGGCAAACACCATTTCCGGAAGACGACAACCAATTGTGGGACATAGATAACCCTTCCACACCCTCTCCTACCCATTTGTTATTATTATTATTATCTTTTTTAGAAAGAGCTGATTAATTTGATGTTTGTTGCGTTCCCCCTTACATAGTTATAAAATGGTACTCTTCTACAAATGTTTGGCAAGTCAGTCAACCCGCTGGTGAGTGTAATTTATTCCTCCATGGTGGTGTGAACTAGAAAATAACAACAACTAATATCCACAATCTACACAATCATAGGTTTTGAAGTAGGCCTGCACCGACCGGACGCAAAATTCGGATATCCCAAAATCCCATCACCGGTTGCAAAATGTGACCGATTGCAAAAAGCCACCACCGATCCCTAAAGTTGACTGATTGCAAAAAGCCACCTCCGATCCCTTAAGTTGACTGATTGCAAAAACCATCACCGATCCCTGAAGTTGACCGATTGCAAAAAGCCACCACCGACCACTAAAGTTGACCGATCGCAAAAAGCCACCACCGATCACTAAAGTTGACTGATTGCAAAAAGCCACCTCCGATCCCTTAAGTTGACCAACTGCAAAAAGCCACCACCGATCCCTAAAGTTGACTGATTGCAAAAAGCCACCTCCGATCCCTTAAGTTGACCGATTGCAAAAACCATCACCGATCCCTGAAGTTGACCGATTGCAAAAAGCCACCACCGACCACTAAAGTTGACCGATCGCAAAAAGCCACCACCGATCACTAAAGTTGACCGCATGCAAAAAGCCATCACCGATCCCTGAAGTTGACCGATTGCAAAAAGCCACCACCGATCACTAAAGTTGACCGATTGCAAAAAGCCACCACCGATCACTAAAGTTGACCACCGATTGCAAAAAGCCATCAACGGTCGTGAATATGCATGACCGATCGCTATATACCATCACCGATCATGAATATGCATGACCGATCGCTAAAATGGACCACCGATCGTGTTTTATCACCGCTCGCTAAAGTTGATCACCGATCGCATAGGACCACCACCGATGACAAATTTGATCACCGGTTGCAAAAGACCATCACCGATGATTAAATGCCTCTTTGGCGTTCCATAGACTCTGGGTCTGAACTCGTGATTCTCAATAAACACAACATCATCTGCTTTGAAGATAGAAATTTCACCTGACGTGGCCAAGACTACGTCCTCCGATGATGCTCTTACCATGGAGCTATAAAATAATATAGCTCAAACAGCAGTGTGGGGGGGGGGGAAGGGCCAACTTTTGAAGGGTGTGGTACACGATTTAACTGTCCCCCCTTACCGTGTGTTTGACCATCTTTATCATGAAACTCAAGTCACTGTGTAAGACAAACCCTGTGTCCCGTCATGGGCATCAATCTATAGTAAGGGCGGGGGCAAGTCCCCCACTATTTGAGGGGGACTAATATCAAATGTCCCTCCACGTTCATGACCATCTTTATCATGAGGCTCAAGTTTTGCACTGTAAGACCAACCCTGTTTCCCGTCATTACTATCAACATCTCTCCATTGCTTGGGGTTACGAAAGTTTTTCTGCTAACAATTATTTTGAGTTATTTACCAAAAGTGCACACTGCCTTTAATGAGACAGATTATGCACGATAGGTTGAAAGCAGACAAAGTTCAAGAACGAGGCGTTACTATTGGCCCCCATAGTGCTAGTGCCTGTGAAGCATATAACAGCATCCGACCTGTCTCCAGCTACCGCACGAGCCCCCAGTGTCTACGTCTTCGAATGTACGGTATTCGAACCCAGACCGGGTTGTATGAGTGCAGCCCCAGCACCTTAACTAACCCGACTTTAGATTACCTGTATTAGGCCCGGTAAAGTGTTCCTGTTTGTCGGCAGGTACGAGTCGGTATTGGGATTTGTTTCCAAGATTGTTTCCCCAATGTCAAAATAATTGCCGCCCGAAGTTTCAACACTCCCTGTCTGTCTTACTGTGCTATTATTTTTGCGTAGGCACAATCATTGTTGTAAATAATAATAACAACAAAGTCTTATATAGCGCACGTATCTTATTCTACCAAACAAGGTACTCATGACGCTGAGTATATACAAACTTTCAGAAAGATAGGTTATTGCAGTGATCAGTGAATTCTGAGACCCAATTATTTAGCACCTTATGAAGGGTTTACAATGTGCTTCGGTGCACCTAGCAGCCACAGCCAGGAACACCGGGTTCTTTTACATGCGTTTATACACAACACACGGGACCAACGGCTTTACGTCCACTCCGAAGGACGAAGCAATGGTTTAAGTGTCTTGCGGACGTGACACAAGTGACACGGCTGCCGATTCGAACCCATACTCTGCTGATAAGACACCAATTCGGTGCGCTGAACCGCTCGGCCATTTGTGCCGCATAATTGTAATACAATTTCAGTAATTGTTTGTAGAACCAAAGATTATAGAGCGCCGCAAGGCGCAAGATGCGGAACTGAGGCTGTATCTATTGTTGGAACGTGAAATACGCATGGGCGCCATTTCAGCAAGTGAATCCCTTTGATAGGAATGGTCATTGTCTGCACTGATCTGCACAGGTCTATTGTTGTATCAAAATAGTTACTTGCCGAAATGGCGTCCAGTGGGATTTCACATTCCAGCCCGAGTTCCGCATCTTGCGCCTTCCTTGCGGCGCTATAATAATTTTTGGTAGAACCTTCTTGAGGAGCGATAATTCCAGTGCACTTCGCTCCACGTGATGATTTCTCCCAGAGCTAGACTGGCCATGCGTCGGCTTATAGTTTATTCCAAGAACAACTTCGGTGACCCGCTCTAACGGATTGAGGAATGTCTAGTAAAGTCTCATTTCGTGCAATTTGACACCGAACATAATCATAACAAACAATTATTGAAAATTATTGAATTTTTTAATTTTTACACTTTTAGGTTGCCTAAATCTTGATTAAACTTACTATGGTCTTACCTTTTTGTCAAAAGATTACTAAAGATGTAAAAACAGACGATTTCTGAGCCATGTTCTCGACGTAATTATCCAAAAATGTTCCAAATCCCACGGGACAGACAGCGAACATTAATTGAAAACACCAAATTTGGCGAGCGTCGCAAAACTTTTCACACAACTTGCATAGCGCCACCAAGAGTACCATTGGAAAGCCAAAGATTAGAGGTGTCTAAATATAGCCACCAAAAACATGTGTCAACACTGAAAGGGGTTCAAAGGTCACCAAACGCAAACCCTGGGGTGCGTTCCACTCGCGCAAACGTTGCCAACAGTTGCGCACGTTCGCCAACAATTTCAAGTGGAACGAGTTGTTCGCCGCCACCGTTGGCGAACGTTGGCAACTTTAGGCGAACATACTTCGGAGGTGTTGGCGAGTGATTTTTAAAATGGCGGACAAGCATACGGTATTATTTCTTTGTCACAAACATAATTACATTGTATTTTTGGTGGATGATAATGCAGATTTGGAATAACAAAGTTAATAACAAAATTAGTTGATGTAATGATGTCAAAAAGAGGACTATTGCAGCAAAAACGAAGTTTAAAAAAAACCTACGTATGGTGCGCGCCATCTTCATTTCAGGGCGCCGCCACATTGACATCGCGTATACGCACCAATCGTTCAAACGATAAAAAAACGTTTGCGCGAACAGTTGCGAGCGATGCAGCGTGAGAGTCCGATCGCCCGACCCGGGGGTGCGTTCCACTCGCGCAAACGACTCGTGCGCAACTGTTGGCAACGTTTGCGCGAGTGGAACGCACCCGGCCCCCGATTTCACGAAACTCATCGCAAGTAGCGACGCATCGTAGGGTTTTCGATGCGTCGCAGACCTAAGACACGTCGCGGCTGCTACGAGCTCCACAATACATTTCACCAAACACGTCGTAAGCGCGACGAGTCGCAATACAAACTATTTTCACTCTTAATAAAAACAACCCTTTGGACGAGGATGAACTGCTAAAGTTCTTCGGCTGTTTTATGTTGTGTACAACTTGGTCATGAAACAGTCGTGTGTTATAGTTCATTCAAGATGGCAGACACTACACCGTTTCGGACTAGTGTTTAGGTTTTTTTTTTTTTTTTGGGGGGGGGGGTTATAATTATTTATTTGTTTAGTTGTTTTAGTTTGTGTGTGTTCGTTTGTTATGCGTGTGTTTGTTTTCTTTTCTTTTACCCGTCCTTTTTTTTTTTTTTGTGGGGAGGGTAAATTTCCATTTTGTTGTCTAGTATCTTCCCGATTGGTTCACGGAAGTTACGTGTGGTAATTGTTATGTTCTTTCATGCATTTTGTGCGTAAACAAATGAAACCTAGCATTCTTACGACGACCCATGGGTTTTCGTAACTTACGACGTGTTCTTCCTCGTTGTCAAGGAACTTGCGACGCATCCAACGCATCGTAACTTTGATGAAATCGATTTCATACGCATCGCAACTTACGACGTGTAACCGGTCGCAACTTGCACTTGCAACGCGTCGCAGCGCTTCGTGAAATCGGGTCTTCAAGCCGAGTATACCCGTGGGGGTTGATGCTATGCGCTGAGTAACAGCTGTCTTTACTATGTTTTGACTTGACGGAACAAAACTCGCATTTCAAGTTGGAAATATCAACGCAAATGACTCTAAAATTTCAGGTAAACATTGTCAAACTTATTGTTGAAATTGTCTACACATTATAATCTAACTTCTCGTTGAGTTGTTTGTTCATTTTGGTAATTTTGTTTGCCTGACTACGGGGGGTTAAAAATTGATGTTTTCATTATCGTAAACAAATATTAATATTATTTTAATGAGTGTGTGAGACGTCGCGTTTTTTCAAATTAATTTTTCTGGAGTTTGTGTTTTCCAAAACGGGTCGTAAAATTAAGCATCAAGGTCGTCGAAAATTCCACATTATTTCAGACAGGAAGGTCGTATGGTCTTGATTTTTATTTCATTTAAAATATTAAGATTTGTTTGTTTGGATTATTATGAAAAATGCAAAAGTGAAATTCACTAGACAATCCTTATTTCGTTAGAGCGGGTCATGGTAAGTCTGCTGCCACCTAGTGTCACCAAAAGCCCACACATAAGATGGCAGCCTCCATTGAGTGAACCGACGTGTAGGCTTTTGCACATTAAATAGGACTAAAGAAGGTTTTGTTATGACATGAGATCTTGTTTACTTTGTTGACATTCAGATTTTGATCAACATGGGGAAAAAGAAGAATAAAGCCCCGAAACCAATTGCATCCGTAAGTGTTCCTAGCAAGAAGAATGTGGAAGGCGGGAGTGATGCAAAAACAGGTTCGTACAAAAACATCTTCCATAAGTCATAACAACATAACGGTTGCACTAAATACCGACAACTCACGACAACAATTTTTAAATGCACTTTAATAACAAGTTTAACAGAACATTTGAACGTAATTCAACCGTTAAATATGTGCACAAGAGTCATATGCATCTAAATCACTTTCAAACTGTTGAAAAAATTGTAATTTTAACTGTAAAAAAGGTGGTTTTTACCCCGAATTTAGTAACGAACGGAAATATTCGCCATACTGTCTTTCGACGTACTTGGACGATTCTATTACACCGTAGGGGGCGAGGTAGTTTCTGAGGGCCGAGTTTAATTTTTTCGTTTTTCTTTCTTGTTAATGTTAGTAACTAATTACTAAGCCGCCACTCTGGAATTCGAAGGTAAAATTAAAAGGGGAAACTTAAATATAATATTGTTTTAAACTCCATGAAATACATGTTTAAAAAAGGTAAATAGTCAGGAAAAGTTTCCGTATGGCGCCACCACTTTTTCATTCGAAATAAAATAATATAGTATCTAATTAACCTGATTGATATATCCCTTTGTGTAAAAATGAGTGAAAAAGTGGTGGCGCCATATGGAAAGTTATCCAATAGTCATCTTGCATATTTTATCACCCCTGCGGTATAATAGAATCGTCCAAGTGCGTTGAAAGACAACATGGCGGATATTACTGTTCGTTTCTAAATTAGGAGTAAAAAAACACCTTTTGTACAGTTAAAAATACAATTTTTTCAACAGTTTGAAAGTGATTTGGGTGCATATGACTCTTGTGCATATATTTAACGGTTGACTTATGTTCAAATGTTCTGTTAAAGTGCATTTAAAAATTTTTGTCGTGAGTTGTCGTCAGGGGTCGTGAGTTGTCGGTATTTAGTGCGACCCTAACAAAATAACCGTTTATTGTAGCCCCACTTGTGTGGCCAAGGCTAGCTGAATCCTATCCTTGGCCACACAAGTGGGGCTAATATAACCATATGGTCCATCGATTTTATGGACATGATGGAGGGAGCTATAAAAAGTCATCTTCATGATCATGTTCTTGTTCCCCATCATTCAATACAATTCAATGGTTTACTCTTTTCTCGACTAATCTCTGTTGTACCGACAAAAATGGCATTGGGCAGACATTGACGTGGTGTGGGGGAGATTGCTGATTGGGTGGGGGAGATTTCCATATGCCAGCAATTTCTTTGCCAAAGCATGTGACTCGAATAATATGTTTTGTGTGATTCTCATAGACTAACAGACTTGATAAATTGAGTATCTCCATTTAAACCCTGTATTCTGTATTTAAACAGGGTTAAATAAATAGAATGTTGAAGCGACATCAGCATCACTGATAGTTGCGATAACGTAACCATCCTCCCGACGGCCGCTAGGCCGAAGGGTTACGAGATTATTTTGAGAGGCAAATGACAATCTGGTCCAACACGTATAATTTTGACAGCTAGTCACCAGATTTGCCCCATTTTTACCACTTTCAAAAATCATGACACAAATTCTAAGGGCACGAACTTAATCCTCAATGTCTAATGAACACTAAACAAAACACCATTGAGAAAATATTTTTGAAGAAAAAGGACAAAAACTTACCACATCCGGGAGCGAATTCCCAGGTTTATACTTTGAACTTGTCGCATCGCTTTGCAAACCCTTTATGTTGTTGTTGGACTAAACCATTATGTGAAACAATGTTGCAGTGCTGCAGCTCGTGCACGCCATGCCATGCAGATGAGTGAACGGCGGGCAATGTAAAAGGACAGCGCGCACGCACTGCCTTGTAACACCCCTTTCGCAGAATGGTTTAGTCCAACAACAAAATAAAGCGTAATTTTTGCAAAGCGATGCGACAAGTTCAAAATATAAACCTCGGAATTCGCTCCGGGATCTGGTAAGTTTTTGTCCTTTTTCTTCAAAAATATTTTCTCAATGGTGTTTTGAGTGTTCATTAGACATTGAGGATTAAGTTCGTGCCCTTAGAATTTGTGTCATGATTTTTGAAAATGGTAAAAATGGGGCAAATCTGTTGACTAGCTGTCGAAATTATACGTGTTGGAACAGATTGTCATTTGCCGCTCAAAAGAATCTCGTAACCCTCCGGCCTGGCGGCCGTCAGGGGGAGGGTTACGTTATCGCAACTACATCACTGAGTGACTGATTTTAGTGCTTTCAGACAAATCTTACTCAATTGACTTTTGATGATTTCCAATCTTTTACTTTGTCTAGCCACAGTTCAAAAGAACTACAGATTTCAAGAGCCCGATGGCAGTGCGGATGCAGTTAAACCCAATGACAAGAAGGTTATTAAGGTTTCCTTACCAGCCGATTTAGAGAAAGCAATATTGGAGGAGATTCTTAAACAGCAGAAGACCTCCAAACAGCAAGGAATTGTCTCTAAGAAGATGTCTGCCAAGAAGCTGACAGTAAGTTTCCTTAAAGGGTCTATGTAACTTTTGTAGGACAAAAAACACAATGTCCACAGATTTACACTCAACTTACACAGTTTGAAGATAATGATAGTAGAAAGCTTCCCTGAAAATATTACGTGCTGAGGTGCTGTAGTTTTGGGGAAATGAGTAAAACAATGTCATGAAAATAATTTACAAACGTATTTTCATGACATTGTTTTACTCAAAAACTACAGCACCTCAGTAAGTAATATTTGAAGGGAAGCTTTCCACTATCATTATCTTCAAACCCTGTAAGTTTAATGTGAATCTATGGACATTTTGAAAAAGTACCCAAATCCTTTTAAGTTTGGATTGATGCAAAAAAATATAGAGTGGATTTGAACCTCGACCACACCTAGAATTTCATCTTCAAAAAGGCAAGGCTATTTTAGTTTTGCACAGGGCACTTTCATTGGAAAATCTTAAAGTCAATGAGAAACTTTTGAAGGACACCAAGGCAACACCAGGGGCAATGCAGGCAATAGCCTTCGTGACCTGCATGTAATTCCAAGTTTGCTCCACCCTCTTGAAAATGTGCCGATACTCTACCAACTGAGCAATCTATCACTATCTATGTTGGCGGTCTCATATTTTTCCAATATCGTTGTACGGGGTCCCAGTCAGAACCCATGGAATTGAAAATCACAAGACTGCTGGAAAGTGTCATTACCAGGTATGGAACCCACACTCTGCTGCTGACAACACCAGAGCTTGGGTCCGGTGAACTTGACCACTCGGCGACAACACGCCGCATTCTGTTTTTGCATTGAACCAATTTGGTGTTTTCAACAGCACAAGATGTGATAATTTTTTGTTTAACTAAGTCATTTGTAACCTTGATTCATTTGATGTTTAGGGTGTAGTGGCCAAGCAGTTAAGAGCATAAATTTTAAGTTCCGGTGGGTTAATTCATCAGAGGGTGGGTTTCCGTTTGAATCTTGGTCGTGACACATGTGTCCTTGATGAGCAAGATGCTTTACTACAATCGCTTCTCTTCACCAAGGGAAAGAGAAGCGATGAAAAGAAAAGAAAGGAACCAATGAGAATCAATGGGTACCTGCTATGAATGTCGAGGTTGATATTGTGTTTGAAAAAGCCCTCTTAGCGCCCGACTGACGGCAGCTCGGGCTGTGTACCGCCAGGCAGCTGAGAAAGATTAAAGGAATGTTATTGGCCCAATGACCAGGGCAATAATGCAAAGCGCATTGATACGGTTATTGTAAAATGCCCTCTAGGCCTATATAAGAACTAGTTATTATGATGCAATGAGTTGTTTTTTTCATCTGTAGGATCTTTACATGGCTTTGGCTGTGGTGGGTTTCACGCATGACCAGATCACCGCGGCGATGAGTAATAACCTCGTCCAAGGAGGAGACCTACACTCGGCTCTCGATTGGTTGTGCCTCAACCTACCGGACAGTATGTATTGGTTAAGATATTTATATTACATATTACTACACCTCATACATATTCATGACAGAGAGTCAAGTTCTCATTGGTCCACTCATCATCACGTGCCAGGTGTTAATTTTGCTAACTACCAAGCGCGCACGTGAGTATTCATGCAAGTGGTAAATGTGCACGACAAGTAATACATGTATAGTTTCCCGGGAGCTATTCTACTTGTCATGCGCACTACCCTTGCGCGACGTCATCCCCGGGCGCTATTGATCGTGGCACCGTTTTGTATACACACACGAACAGCGCTCTCTAAGCGACATCCAACACATGAACAAACTTATCATGTGCATTTTGTTTCACAGTAGTAATCATTTTCTCTTGCTCAAAACTCATGTTCCTCAAAACTCATGTTCCAGTAACTGAATATGTATAAAGTATACTAAAACAAATATAACATGGTTTATTTCGGGTGACTAGTCGATGAGCTCCACTCAGTATTGGAAGTTGACAAACTAGTTCCCGAGGCGAAGCCGAGGGAACTATTTCAATACCTCGGGAATGTCGACTAGTCACCCGAAATAAACCATGTTATATTTGTATATTACCCCATCACTTAGGGACATTCATTAGCTACCAATTAGAGAAAGAATCCATTTAAAGATTGCTCTTCTCGTTTTTAAATGCTTTAACAAAACTACACCTCATTATATTACCACTTTACTGTCACATTACACTCCTCTACGATTTCTTCGGTCCACACTTGACATCACTCGCTTGAATGTTCCCCGGGCAAACGAAGTTCTAGGTCAGAAGGCTTTCAGTGTGGCTGGGCCAATGATTTGGAACAATTTCCCAACTGCCATTAGGGAGTCTAATACTCTATCTGCTTTTTGTAAAGTCCTTAAGACTCACCTTTTTCCAAGTTAATTTCTTTGTAGTGCGCTATGATCTTGATGGAATAGCGCTTTATAAATTTTAATTGTCATGTTATGTTATGTTATTTTATTGTGTGTCAGTGCAAAACTGTCAACTTCCCTTGTATAGATTGTGCACTGGTGCATCTTGTGATTAAAGGCACTGGACCACTATTGGTAAATTACTCAAAATAAGTGTTAGCATAAAAAGTTACTTGGTAACAAGCAATGCAGAGCTGTTGATAAGACTTTGTGAGAAACAGCTCCCTCTGAAGTAACGTAGTTTTCGAGAAAGAAGAAATTTCTCACTAAAATATTTGAATTTGATTTCAAGACCTCAGAATTAGATTTTGAGGTCTCGAAATCAAGCATCTGACATGTCTGAAAGCGCACAACTTTCTATGACAAGGGTTTTTTTTCCTCCCATTATTGTCTTGCAACTTCGATGACCGATTGAGCTCAAATTTTCACAGGTTTGTTACATGTATTTTATGCATACGCTGAGATACACCAAGTGAGAAGACCGGTCTTTGACAATTACCAATAGTGTCCAGTGCCTTTAAGAGTTACCCCTTTTCTAAAACCATACCTAAAACACTGTGTATTCTTCACTCATGTCAGACGAGCTCCCAGCAGGGTTTGCCGGTACTTTCCTCGAGGAAGATAGACAGGAAATGAAGGATAAGGTCAGGAAAACATTTATGGAAGACCAGGCTGGAAAAAGAGAAGGTGGAAAACAAAGGAAAAAGGAAAAGAAACCAGTGCAGGTATGAGTTTATAGAGCAAAGAGCTTGTTTTCGATACTGAAAGGTGCTGGCCTAGGGTTACATGAAGGCCATATTATAATAATAATAGTAAAAATAATTGTATTTATAACGCGCCTTTTGCCAAAGGAAAGCGCCAGGTATTATTACTGCAAGGAGTGGGATGAAGTTTGAGATATTAGACCTAATCCTTAGCACCATGCAATGGTTTACAAGGTGCTGTGGCGCAATATGCTGCCAATCCAGCCAGGAACACTGGGACAAACCCCTTCTCTTTTCGATAGGTGCACTGGGTTCTTTTACATGCGTTTACACAACACATGGGACCAACGGCTTTACATCCCATCCGAAGGGCGGAGCAATGGTTTAGTGTCTTGCTTAAGGACATAAGTGTCATGACTGGGACTCGACCCCACACTCTGCTGAACACCATAGTTTGAATTTGGTTCTCTTAACTGCTCGGCCATGACAGTTCCACTTATTATCCTGGTATTGGCCTTGCTGCTGCTGCTGCTGCTGCTGCTGCTGCTGGCCCCTTAAAAAATTTCCATAGACTTCAAGATTTTTCAGTTGAAGTGGCTGACGTACTGTTGTTCTTTCAAATCTAATATTGCCATGAAAACAATTATTGTCATCAAAAGTTTTCTACAAAAGGTTTTGTGTGGGTAGTTGTGAAAGTGGTATGTCTGAAAAATGTTTTGTCCTTCAAACTGAAAATGCATTTCCTATTAAAGTACTTTTGTAGATCAAGTTGTTGGCCATGACATGAATCCCGACTCACTGTCAATGAAGATGTATGTGAAAAACCTGAAAATCACAGAGCAATGTTTTCAGGAGAGTCGCGTAAATCCATTGTACTTGCTAAAATAAATTTTGTCTCACTGAAATTAGAATTATTTTTATGAAATTGTTTTACTCATTTCTCAAAAACAGCAGCACCTCAGCAAGTAATATTTTAAAGGTAGCTTTCTGTGTATGTAAGTCTGTGGACGTTTGTGTTTTGTGCCGTATTTAACGTACTCAAACCCTTTAAAGACACTTGACACTATTGGTAATTGTCAAAGACCAGTCTTCTCACTTGGTGTATCTCAATATATGCATAAAAGCCTGTGAAAATTTGAGCTCAAACAGTCGTCGAATTTGCGAGATGTTAATATAAGAAAAAACACCCTTGTCACACGAAGTTGTGTATTCAGATGCTTGATTTCGAGACCTCAAATTCAAAGTCTGAGGTCTCACAATCAAATAAGTGGAAAGTTACTTCTTTCTTGAAAACTCTGTTACTTCAGAAGGAGCCGCTTCTCACAATGTTTTGTACTATCAACAGCTCCCAATTACTCAGTACCAAGTAAGGTTTTTTTTTTGCTTATAATTATTTTGAGTAATTACCAATACTGTCCACTGCCTTTAAGACATATCTATGCTAAATAAAATGCTTGTTCTCACTTTGATTTGTGAAGGAGGAAAGCCAGAAAGACCCAAAGGTGAATGTAAAGAACTGGATCTTGCAATACGCTGAGGCATACAGTGAGGATGAGGAAGAGGATAAGACACCAGAATCCATCCAACAGGAGGAGGTTGACCCAGTAAGTTCATAGCGGTCATTGCCCTGAGGTAGAAATACATTATGTATTAATCCTCAATGGCTCGTAGTGGCCAAGTTGATAAGAACACCAGATTCAAGCCCTAGTCTGGGACCAATGGCAAACTTTTGAGACGCTGGCATCAGCAGACATACTGGTCCTTTTTTTGGCTTTGAGCGTGCGTGCTCATGCTAAGTAATGCGCGCTTAGGTCTGAGCATGCGCACTACAGGCAAATCCTGTGGAAAAGGACCGTCTAAAAGTCTCCCATTTCATAAAGCTGTTAAGTTGAAAGTACTGCTTAGCAAATAATTTTGATGAGCTACAAATGAGTTGGGAACCAGTTGCATTTGCAACAATGTCAGCTTTATGGAATGTACACTTTTCGTCCTATTTGTCTAGACGGAGCGATACCTGGCTCTGATGGCCAAACTCATGGATGCTAAGATGGCAGCCGGTCAAGCAAAGGAAGAAGGCAACAAGGTCATGCAGACTCAGACTGGCAAGGAGATTGCCAGACTAGCAAGAGGTTAGTTTCAATCTAAGCTGTTTCGGCCTCATTGTGTGTCCTTAAAATTATGCAAAATATTTTGAGTATCTAGAAAGGTTTGGGGTATAGGTTTTGCTTCTTTGGTTCCTGCTAGTCACCAGCAACCCCCTCCCCCCTCCCCACCTCTCTCCCCCAATGGACCTACATGTATCCATTTATCCAACGACAAGTACCCTGAGACAAAGCCTATGGCTGCGGAGAGGAATATGACAAGTCTGCCTTTGCCGAACACTCTCTCTAGACCATGTCATTGATTGGGAACAAGCTTAAACCCAAGTTTACGCAGTGTTCACAAGACTCGGGAAAGTACTGAGTACATTTTATAAAGTGCTAACACACATCGGTGTATGGGTAAAATTCAAAGTTATTATAATTTAACATCTCTTATACCGTTGCAGTACCCGCCGCCAAAACATAGGATTTGAACTGCCTCTAGCTACCGGGCAATCTCGGTAGTCTAGTTGGAAAGACACTGCTCTAGAATTTCAAGGGTCGCGGGTTCGAAACCCACCAGAGTAATGTGCCTGTGATATTTTTTCACAGGACTCTGGAAAGTTCTGAGTATACAATGCTAACGCACATGGGTGTATGGGTAAAAACCAACATTAATAAGTTTCAACTGGTCGCTTTAGAGAAGATGTTGAGATCCATAAACACAACAATGTTCTCAAGACACACAACTACAATGATATTCCACAGTCTTACGTACTTGGAATTTCATCTTCAAGAGGGCAAGGCCATTTAAATTTTTGTAAAGGGCACTGCTATTGGAAAGTCTTAAAGTCTATGGGAAAGGGGGTTAATGCACATAATTCAAAAGCACAGATACAAGGTAGTTGCTATGTTCAACATGGTTAAATAGCTCCATCTTTTGTTCTCACTTTTGGACAAACTTTACTTAACAAAACCAACTTGAAACATATAATCATTTTACATTTCTCCAGACCTTACAAAGGTGGAGAAGCACCCTGACTTTGACCCAAGAGTCAAGATAGAAAGTCTAGAGAGGGACCAGTCTCAAGACGGTGCAGATGGAGGAGTTGTCTTTGCTCCAGTCAAGAAGAAGAAACCAAAGAAGAAGAAGGACGATGAGGTTGAAGACGAGGGGATGTTTAATCTATTTGCCGAGGAAGTGGATTCATCCAAGAAAACAGGTTAGACTGAAAGAAATGATTTTGAACACTTGCAGAACTGGCCTTAAAAAATGGGGGTGGGGGGGGGGAGTGCATCATGGGTGGAGTGTCATTATCTAGCAATCAGCAGAGTTTTTAAAAAGTAACTGTGTTGAAGCAGAAACAAATATGTGTTTGCTCTGTCCAACGCAGGCACTATACTATTAAATGAGAATTATTTGTCTCTGTGTTTTTTCAGCAGCATCAAACACCACTGTCCCACAGGATGACATACGAAGCTTCGCCTACAGTCAGAAAAACTGGACAGCGAAGTCGCCAAAGCAGTTCCTGATCGACTGGTGCCGAAAAAATATTCCAAACTCTGCTGCTCCAAAGTATCACAAGAAAGAGGTCAGGGGAAACTGGAAGTGCAAGTAAGGATTAAAGGGGTTTGGGAACTTTTTGTACGACACAAATGCCACAGATTTACATTAAAGACAGTGGACACTATTGTTAATTGTCAAAGACTAGTCTTCTCACATAAAATAACACACCTGTGAAAATTTGAGCTCATTCGGTCGTCGAAGTTGCGAGATAATAATGAAAGGAAAAAACACCATTGTCACACGAAGTTGTGTGCTTTCAGATGCTTGACTTCGAGACCTCCAATTCTAAATCTGAGGTCTTGCAATCAAACTCGTGGAAAATCACTTCATTCTTGAAAACTACTTTACTTCAGAGGGAGCAGTTTCTCACAACGTTTTATACTATCAACCTCTCCCCATTACTCATTACCCAATGAGGTTTATTGCTAATAACTATTTTGAGTAATTACCAATAGTGTCCACTGCCTTTAAACTTACAAGATTTAAACTTAATGATGAAGTGATGTAGTTTTTGAGAGATGAGCATGTTGAGTAAAACAATTGCACAAAAAATTTTTGTGTGTAAGTGAAACAAAAACCAATTTAGCATGTATAATGTATTACGCGAATCTCCTGAAAACAGTGCTTTGTGATATTCACCTTTTTTTTTGTCAAACTAGGGTTTGCTTCAATGGGCAAGAAACATCTCCCAAGTGTGCGTATCCGTCAAGTTTCATTGTTTTTTTAATTCCCCCTCAGGTTAACCGTCGACCGTAAGAAGGATCCTCCATTGGTTGTATGTCCAGAGATTTTAACAGAGAACTCAATGGAAGCTCAGCATCTAGCTAGTGTCTTAGCTCTCTGGAACCTTGCTAAAACAGCGGTAAGACTACATGTTTTTCGGGTGTCCTTTTACAAGTGCCACTTAAAACACTTGAGGTCCAGTCAAAGTTCACTCCGATTAATCTGGCTTGCTTGTTCCTTTGAATATTGAAAATCATTTTTTTTTTTTAGTTCTGGACAAGTGCAAAAGCTATAAAAAAAACACACAACTCTTAAAGACACTGGACACTATTGGTAATTGTCAAAGACTAGTCTTCACAGTTGGTGTATCTCAATATAATTTGTTATGCATAAAATAACAAACCTGTGAAAATTTGAGCTCAATCGGTCGCCGAAGTTGCGAGATATTAATGAAAGAAAAAGACACCCTTGTTGCACCGTGGTCACACGAAGTTGTGTGCGTTCAGATGCATGATTTCAAGAGCTCAAATTCTAAATATGAGGTCTCGAAATCAAATTCGTGGAAAATTACTTCTTTCTCGAAAACTACGTCACTTCAGAGGGAGCTGTTTCTCACAATGTTTTTTACTATCAACCTCTCCCCATTACTTGTAATCAAGAAAGGTTTTACGATAATAATTATTTGGAGTAATAACAAATAGTGTCCACTACCTTTAAACTACTCTTTAAAATGACAGGAAATTGTTACCAAGTGTAGGAGGACTAGACCTAGGTGCTTTAACCACGGGACTTAACATGACAAAAAGATCATAGAGCCAAGAGATGCTGCCATTGCAGTGGTTTCTGATAATAACCCCCAACTTGAAGACGCTTGTAGCATTGTCCTACATGTCCTATTGCATTAAAGGGCAGGTGTATGTTTTGATAACAGTTAAATTAATGGCATTACAAACTATTGGTGAGAAGCCTGAAGCTGTTTGATAGTATACAGCATTTTGAAAAACAGTTCACTTCAATGTAATGTGGTTACCTTAACAGATATCAGTCTCTATGCCCCAAAATTTGAATCTGAGAAGCATCAATGCAAAACATTTCTCAGATTGTGTATTCCTATTGGGGATTATTCCTCCTGCATGGGCATAATGAAATGCTTCGGAATTTTCGACAATATCTCAAAGACACGACCACTTTTATAAATTAGATTTTCAGATGTTAGTTTAAAGACACTGGGCACTTTTGGTAATTACCAAAGACCAGTTTTCTCACTTGGTGTATCTCAACATATGCATAAAATAACAAACCTGTAAAAATTTGAGCTCAATCGGTCATCAAAGTTGCGAGATACATCTACATTATAAACCTATATAAATTTTATATAGGTTTCAAACAATTGAACTGTTGTGAATATCAAAGGTATACTTTACCTTTACTGATCTTTCTATGTTTTTCTGCACAGTCCATCCATCAACTACTACCACCTCCTTACAGGGATGTATGGCTTGAGTGGAGAGATGCAGAAAACAAAGCTAAGGAGGAAGTCAAGATTGAAGAAAATAAGGTACAAACAATGAGTATAAGCCGGGTGTTATTTTCAGGAATGTGATTTCTCCGTTTATAACGTAATATCCTGGTTTTTTTGTTAACCAACAAAAAAAAAAAAAAAAAAAAAAACACCTAAGAATGAAATGTTTTTATCACCTTCTTCTCTCCACAGGTATCCTCATGCATACACATTTCAATGTTCAGTTCATATCAGTTCATTTCAGTTTGTTTCAACTCAATAAGTTTGTAAAAACAGTGCAAGGCACTTAAGAAGTCTTTTAACTTGAGGAGTCTTTTAATTTGTTTCATTACCAGAATGACATGGTAGTAAAAACAATAGAAATTTGTTTCGAAATATTTCTAGTAACAAAACGGCTGCATAATTAAGGAACTTTATCACTGTGTCTAGCAAGCCTGAAGAAACCTATAAACAAGTGTGCTTGCGATGTGCTATTGGTATTTCCAAGTCTTCAACTGTAGGATAAAGTCAAAATGACCAATACTGTCATTTGTATCTTTTTCACCATCAAAATAACATCCCTTTTTTCTTATCCTGAAGCCAAGAGACCAGTTTGTCTCACAGCTCCTGAAGAAACTCAAGTTGCAATCACAGACAGAGGGGGCCTTCACTGACCAGGGTAAAGGAGACAGTGATGAGGACATTGAAGACTCGTGGGAAGATCATGCTGGGAATGTGGTAAGTGAAATTTATAAGGGGTGGTCATGGCCGTTGGTGTTGTCAGCAGTCTGGGTTCGAATCCCGGTCATGACACTTGTGCCATTGAGCAAGGCACTTATAACCAGAATTGCTTTGTAAACAAGTCAGGAAGGTATTGCATTCTGCTCAACCAGCCATGCTCCTGGCAGATGATACCCATGCCTACTTACGGACTGTGAAGAGGGTTTACCCTGTTTCAGCCCCAGAAGTAGGTGGTCGCCATGATATGTCTTTAGGGAAGTGGGTTCCTGTCAAAAGTGCAAAGCTTTGGAAATAAGTAGCATGTGGAAAACATTTTGTGCTTTTGTGCGGAGTTCAAATAGCTCAAATATTTTCGAAAGCTGCCTGGCTAAAAATAAGTCAATCGGGCAGGGTTGGGTAATAAAAAAAAAATCAAATATTTCCCTGATGTGTTTATTTTGGAGAAGATTTTCTAAAAATAATTTATTTCTTTGCCTTTACAGACTGTAAAGGAAAACACTGACCAACAGAAACGATCAAAAGCGCCCTCGATGTTAGGTACGAAACACATGGTTGGTGGAGACACTCTGCGCACCATTATGCAGACAAGACAAGTAAGCATCGTTAAGTCAGAACTGTTCATATACATGTATGTAATTCCTCTTTGGATCTAGGAATCCAAAATGGATCTTTACAGTCCATCATGTGACTGGTTATGACGCTGTTTAATTAGAGTCATTTCACTGGTTATGGAAAATTACAACAGTTTTACGTATCCCCAAAATATGTGCACTTCTGTTGATTGTTATTAGCTGGGATCCATGGGAGATCAGTGAGTTTTTCTTACTGAATGGATTTCCCAGGATAAACAAGAAATAAAATAGAGAAAAATAAAAATAAATAAATTATCAACTTGAGGTTTCTCAGATGATGTATTCTGAGGTTTCTCAGATAATGTATTCTAATTTCAGATTACTCCTCCTGCGTGGACATAATCGCTCCACATTACTTACTACAAAATTTAGAGCACCTTCCTTTTGAAATGAACTTTTCACAAGTAAGTTTGATCGCATATTTCATATATCAAATGGTTCCAAAAACCAAGTTAAAAGTCCTATGAAAACTGCCCATGATAACCGACAGAGTTAATTATATTTGTAGAGATGTGTTAAATCACTTTAAATCCATCTGACAGAAATCAGCAGCGTACCATAAGATGTTGGTATCTCGCCAAACCCTACCGGTATACCAGCATCGTGACGCCATCGTCAATCAACTCAAGACCAGTCCGGTGGTCATTGTGGCAGGGGAAACTGGGAGCGGGAAGAGCACACAGGTTCCACAGTTTTTACTTGAGGTAAATTGAAGTTACCCTAGAATAGACCGGTTCATTAAAGGCACTCATCACTATTGGTAATTACTCAAAAATAATTGTTAGCATAAAAGCATAGTAGAAACACCAAGAGATATGAGAGAACGTTACTTTAAAAAAAAAGGAGTTTATAGTTCAGTTGTTTATCGAACATGCATCAGCACAATTTTTTGTTCAATGTTCATTTTAACCTCCTTTCTGATGCTTGTTATCAGGATGGAAGTTGCCAATATAAAATGAGATACATTTTGGCATTTCAATCAATTAATAATAATAATAATATGAACACTTGTAGTGCGCCGGTATCCACCACAAGTGGTGCTCATGGCGCAAGGAAGAAACACAAAATTAATGAAAAGCAGCTGTGAAAAAGTGGGTTTTGAGGGCCTCTTTGAACTTATGAGGACATGTTACGGATATTAAGAGGCAGATTATTCCAAAGTAAAGGACCAGCATGAGAAAAAGCCCTGTCACCCCAATTGTTGTTGGTTTGGGGAACAACCAGTAACGATGGAGTGGATAAATCGTTATATTTATAGGGCGCTAAGTCAACAATCGTGGCTCATAGCGCCATACAGTAGGCTTTTGAAAAAAAGTGAGATTTAGGCAAATTTTTGAGATTTATAATGAAGTAAATTGCCTCAACCTTGGTGCTGTGATAGAAAGGCACAATCCCAAGCGATTAAAAAAAATATATAAAAAAAAAATGCTTGTTCTCCAATGATGATACTTGTATATCTGACTAACGACTAATTTAAAAAGAAACAAAATGCTTGTTCTCCATAATGATACACGTATATCTGACTAACGAGTAATTTAAAAAGAAGAAAAAATGCTTGTTCTCCATAATGATATATCTGACTAAGGACTTACTTAGTTTTGTCGCAACACAATTATTTATCGATTTTTTAATGACATTGCTTTTTATTAAAACAGGCACTGAGTCATCACATCAGCAGGCATTTGGTAATAATACACGGGTGGGAAGGGGAGGGGGGGGGGTCCTTCGCATCATCAGCAGACACTTGAATTATGTTTTTTTAATTTTTTTTTTTTTATTGTGCAGGATTTAATAATGTCCGGAGCCGGAGGTCACAGTAGTATTGTATGCACAGAGCCAAGGAGGATATCAGCAACTAGCTTAGCGAGAAGGGTCTCTCAAGAAATGGCTGAGAGAGGTCCCGGCACCAAGGTAAGCTTTGTCAGCCAATTTACACCGGGGCCCAGAAAGCCTAAGTAGGATTTGAAACTTTGCATGGTGGAAATACGATATAGAAAGGTTTGCGGTAACACCATGTAATGACTATCTCTAATGAGTTGGGGGTGCTTCTGAAAGAAAGCCTATTAAAGGATTCGGGTACTTTTTCAAAATGTCCACAGATTTACTTTTATCTTACAGGGTTTGAAGATAAAGCTGCCCTTCAAATATTACTAGCTGAGGTTGTGTAGTTTTTGAGTCACAAAATAATTTTCGTCTCATGAGACGAAATTATTTTAACATGTAAAATCCCATTTTCCAGTTGTGATGTTATACCAAATCCATAGCATAACTGGTTAATACGTTTTTACATGCTAAAACTGAGACGAAAATTATTGGTTTTACTCATTTCTCAAAAACTACAGCACCTCAGTTAGTAAAATTTTAAGGGAAGCTTTCTACTATCATAATCTTCAAACTGTGTAAGTTTAATGTAAATCTGTGGACATTGTGTTTTTTGTTTATAGGAAAAAGTACATAGACCCTTTAAGAGAAAAAAACTTGCTGAGCACAGACAAGTATTGCCTATCAATAAAAAAAAGGTTACCAGCCCGAATTACATTAAGTTTACATTGTAGTGTTGTTGTTACCCTGTGATCTTAGGTATTAGGCAAGTTTATTTCTTACCAATTCTGTAATAATCTTTGAAACACTCCCAACAAAGAAAAAAAGTTAATAAAATAAGGCTTTTAAACCTCAAAAGCAAAAAGTTTAGTAAATATTTTAGAAATGTTTGATTATTAAAAATTGTGTTGTTTTACATTCCCCTTCCTTCCAGGAATCCATGTGTGGTTATCAGATACGTATGGAGTCCCAGCAATGCCATACAACTCGCTTACTTTACTGTACCACGGGGGTGCTCCTACGTAAATTACAACTGGATCCCAAACTGCAGGATATCAGCCATATCATAGTGGATGAGGTGAGCAATTTGTAGTCTGTAATAACAACATAACTACTATGGCATCTTTTAAAAGGCAGTGGACACTATTGGTAATTACTCAAAATAATAATTAGCATAAAACCTTTCTTGGTGACGAGTAATGGGGAGAGGTTGATGGTATAAAACATTGTGAGAAACGGCTCCCTCTGAAGTGCCATATTTTTCGAGAAAGATGTAATTTTCCACGAATTTGATTTCGAGACCTCAGATTTAGAACTTGAGGTCTCGAAATCAACCATCTAAACGCACACAACTTTGTGTGACAAGGGTGTTTTTTCTTTCATTATTACCTCGCAAGTTTGATTGACCGATTGAGCTCAAATTTTCACTGGTTTGTTATTTTATGCATACGTTGAGATACACCAACTGTGAAGGCTAGTCTTTGACAATTACCAATAGTGTCCACTGCCTTTAAGCTCGGTTCATGCTTCCTGCGAATGCGAATGCGATAGGAATGTTGACGTCACAAGTTCGCAACAAATAATTCACAGCAGTTGAGTTTTGCTCAACTCTCTTGCCAATATTGCAGCGAAAACAAAGTTGTGACGTCAAATTCGCATCTTATTCACATCCTGGTTTTGGGATGCAGACAGTTGGACAGTGCCTTAGCTATAGCTGTATACCAACAGTTGCAGTGGCTCCCAAGTGTGTTTTTATAGTAATGCAACTTTGATGTATTCACCAATCTATGACCCTACCTTCAATTTATACATAGTCCACTGAAAAAACTGGGGTTTAGGGAAACAATGAGTTACGCCGGGTTCATACTTCCTGCGAATGCAAATGCGAAGCGAATTTGACGTGAATGTGACGCCACAACCCTCCTTTCGCAGCGATATTCGCAAGTGAGTTGAGCAAAGTTGAACTGCTGCAAATAATTTGTTGCAAATTTGTGACGTCAAGATTGGTATCGCATTCGCATTCGCAGGAAGTATGAACCGGGCTTTATGCTGGCTAGTCGTTGAAAATAAGGGCAAACCATGTACTTGAAGCAGAAAAATGAATTATTGGAACCACAAGGCAAAAGTTACACTTCTTTTAATACTAGATTTCTGTGGATTTTGTTTTTTAGGTACATGAGCGCAGTGTACAGTCAGACTTCTTACTGATCATCCTGAAGACTCTACTCAAGGTTCGGAGAGACCTTCGTGTGATCCTGATGAGTGCCACCATAGAGAGTGCTAAGCTTTCTGCTTACTTCCATCACTGCCCGGTGGTTAATATACCGGGCAGGACATTCCCAGTACAGGTATGCAGTCGGGGTTCCAGATATGGGCCCATATTCGGTCGGTACTTAACTAGCAGACCTGCAAAGCCGTTGTGTTTAGTTTTTTTGTCCAGTGTTTTGTTTGTACTCTTCGTCTGTTTGTTGTTAAGTGTCTACTTAAATTTCTTAGTAAGTTGACATGCATGTGCATTGAGATTTATTTTTACTATTTTTAACTATTTATCTCGCCTCGCCCGCTGACCTTTTTGTTCACCTTATGTGTAATTAGTATGTGTCTCAATGCACGTTCATGCCTTCAGGGACCATTGCTTATTTCGGACACGGCCTTATGCTGCTCAAGCAAAACAAATGTTGCTTCCAGCCTTATTCTGGTAAGCATATTTTGTTGTGTTAGCTACTGTCTGTGCTTAAGCAGCTCTACGAAATGTGGCCCTTTCGCTCACCACAGGTATTGAATTCATTGTAACATTTATTTCTGTACTCACAATAAAAAACGACAGAATCATATGGACAAAAATAAAGTAGTGCAAAAGAGACAAGTTCTTATCGGAAATAACATCCACTTATAAAATACATGGTGACTGTTACTGTTAACCAACATTCTTATTAATACTGTAATAGATGTTAAATTTGCATCGTGGCTAAAGAAAATCATTTTTTTTTTTTTACCTATATACACCGATGTCTGTTAGCACTGCATACTCAGTACTTACCCAATTTCTGTGAAAAATCTCACAGGCATGTTACTCGGGTGGGATTCGAACCCACGACCCTTGCAATTCTAGAGCAGTGTCTTACCAACTAGACCACCGAGGTTGCCCGATGGCTAGAGGCAGTCCGAGTCCTATATTTAGCAGCGGGTACTGCAAATGATATATTATTATTATATTATTTTTATATACCTGTGACTGTTTGCTTTGATTTTTCTAACAGGTGTTTCATGTAGAAGATGTGATTGAGAACACCAACTACGTGTTGGATGGTGACTCTCCCTACGCAGTACGATACGAGTCTCTTACACAAGAAGAACACACCACTGTGTCTATAACAGGCAAGGCTGGCCAGTCTAGAGATGTCCATGTAAGTGTAGTTCATGATTACCCAAAGATCTAAGCTGAATACTAAAAACTGGTAAACGAGAACAGATCTTCCACGTTCAGAGTTTCAATGCATGGTATTTTGGCTGGTAACTATTTTTGCTGACAAGCAAACTGGTTGTGCATAGCTGCTAAATGAAATTAAGTACTGAGCCCAATATTCATAACTTAAAATTAATAACAATTTGGGAGATTTTAATAATCCTTACTCACAGCTGGGAAGCTGAATTGCAAAGGATGTTCCTACAACGCTTCGAGCCACAGGCATGCTAGGGGCGCCTTTGGTAGCCAGCCACATATAAACCATAGAGCACAGCCAGAGATCAAAATTGTTCAATGTGGGAGAAAAACCAAATGGCTCAGTGTAAAAACACTTGTGGTAAAATGACAGCAACGAACCAACACTTAACTCGACTCAAAATGACATAAATCAAAAACGTTAAAGGAAGCTTTCTACCGCCATTAATACCCAAACCCATAAAACGTTATGACTTGATGAGTGAGAAATATGACATAAAGACATCGCTCGGAGTTGTGGGTGGTGATTAAGTATCGCATAAAGTTTGTTACTGTCTGCGAATTTAACAAGTCATATGGTTTATTTTTTTTGTCTTCTTTTTTTTTCCAGGTAAGCTGGGAAATACAAGACATCTCAGTCATGGATGAGGTAAGAAAGTATAATCCAGTTCAATATTTACCCCAGAAATGTCACGTGGGGGTGTTTTAACGGCTGATAAGGGCATAGCCGGAACTGTTTAAAATCAGCTGTCTTCGCATGTTGGGTGCACAACCTCATGCAAACCAATTTACTTACGCGAAACACAATTTCTGGCTGCAAGTATTAGTACCACACACAACTCAACGCACACAAAACATAATTTTTTATTATTTTTGATGTATTTTGAATAAGATAACTTTTCAGAAAGTATTTTTATGGAATTGTCTGCCAAGCCACTATTTATTCCTTATTCATGTTTGATATATTTTGCTTTCACATTTAACAGAGTGGTTTGGACCCAGACCTCTACAGTAAGCGTACAAGGCAGGTTGTTACCAGACTAAACCAAGACAGAATTAACATGGACTTAATTGTGGTAAGTTGCCTTGAGGGAAATAGAATATAAACATTCAAGATTCGTTGTGTTTAGTTTGTGTTTAAAGAACATGCCTGAAATGATAAATGCCTGTCCGCTCTTAAAGGGAAGGTACACGTTTGGTAATTACTCAAAACAAATATTAACTTAAAAACTGACTGGGTAACGAGCCTGGGAGAGCTGTTGATAGTATAAAACATTGTGGGAAACGACTCCCTCTGAAGTAACGTAGTTTTTGAGAAAGAGGTAATTTCTCACTAATATTAAAAGACTTCTAGCTAGAAGTCTTTTATTCCTGTCTGAAAGCATACAACTTCGTGTGACACGGGTGTTTTTTTTATGTCATTATTATCTCGCAACTTAGAAGACCAATTGAGCCCAAGTTTTCACAGGTTTGTTATTTTATGCATATGGTTGAGATACACCAATTGAGAACACTGGTCTTTGACAATTACCAAACATGTACAGTGCCTTTTACAGGAGATTTTCAGCTTATTTAATATCATTTTGTCATCATTCTCACAGTTCTGAGCATCACTTGCAATCTGGGCCCTTTTTTATGGCTCTGCTAAAACCATATTCAAAGAAACAGTGCTTGCGGAAGCAGGGAATTATTTGCTTACTTCAAGCTTATTTCAAAGTTAGCAGGGAATTTTGGCTTGTGCGTACTCCAGGTTACACAACAAGCGGAGAAAGTCGGCGCCACGATGATTGTAAGCACAGAATTCAGCAGTAAGTAGAGCCATGAAATTGGGCCCAGGTATGGGTCTGAAAAGCCAATCACCATGCACCATGGTGATGGGTTATGAACCCGGGTCAGTAGAAGTGGGGTGTGAAAAACCAATCTACATGCTCGGCTCCGGTTTGTATAGGGTTTTGAACCAGGGTCCGTAGAAGTGAAAGGCAGAGAAAGAAACCACTGAGTCAACCTGAACCCCCTGTTTGTAATAATATCAAAGTTGTACATGTATCTTCCAAACAAGGCACTCAAGGCGCTGAGTATATACAAACTTTCAGAAAGATAGGTTATTGAAGTGATGAATTATGAGACCCAAATATGTAGCACCTTATAATGGTTTACAAAGTGCTACGGCGCATTCAGCAGCCACTGCCAGGAACACCGGGGCGAACCCCTTCTCTTTTCGATAAGTGCACTGGGTTCTTTTACATGAGTTACAAAACACATGGGACCAACGGCTTTACGTCCCATCCCAAGGGCGAAGCATGGTTATGTCCCATCCCAAGGACGAAGCAACGGTAAAGTGTCTTGCTTAAGGACACTTAAGTGTCTTGCTTAAGGACACAATTGCACGGCTGGGACTCGAACCCACACTCTGCTGATCAGAAACACCAGAGCTTGAGTCCGGTGCTCTTAACTGCTCGGTCCCGTCACGCCTCTGTTAACCACTGAGCCAACTTGATTCCCGGTTTGTACTAACTTTTGTTGTCTGCTTCTCACCACAGGAACTGATCAGCTTCTTAGATCAAGACCCCCTGTATGGAGGCATAGACGGTGCCATTCTTATATTCATGCCTGGACTCGCTAACATTCAAGAACTTTACGAACTCCTTCAGACTGATTCCAGATTCCCAGAGAAAAAGTAAGCTGACCCTTCAAATAATCAGACTGTAGCTTAAAGGCAGTGGACACTATTGGTAATTACTCAAAATAATTATAAGCATAAAACTTACTTGGTAACGAGTAATGGGGAGAGATTGATAGTTTAAAACATTGTGAGAAACGGCTCCCTCTGAAGTGGCGTAGTTTTCGAAAAAGAAGTAATTTTCCACGAATTTGATTTTGATTTTCTCAGAATAAGATTCTGATCAAGATCTCGAAATCAAGTATCTGAAAGCACACAACTTCGTGTGACAAGTGTGTTTTTTCTTTCATTATTATCTCGCAAATTTTAACAGGTTTGTTATTTTATGCATATGTTGAGATTCACCAAGTGAGAAGACTGGTCTTTGACAATTACCAAAGGTGGCCAGTGCCTTCAAGGATAATCAATCAGTCAGGTTTATTTTTCTACTTCACTTTCATGTTGTAGTTTACCCTTCTTAAATGAGAAGGGAATACAACACTATTGATTATTTGTATTTACTGCTGTGTATCAACTGATGTGTATTAAGAGACCATTATACAATTATACAATTGTTGCACACTGTGACGGGATCCATGGTGTTTTGTACACCCGAGGTGGCAAATGGCAATCACAAGGATGTTGGTTCGAATCCTACCAAGCTAATCGCTGACTTCACAATGAATAGAATCAGTATTGTCATCTAGTTACTGAATCACAGTTTCTTGATTTGTGCAGTTCATAATCAAAGAAGTTAAACCATTTTGTGCCAATTAACTAGACGGCAGGACTTGCTATCACAAGGTTTTGGTTTCGAATCCTACCAAGCTAATCGCTGGTTTCACAATGACTAGAATAAGTGTTGTCGTCTAGTAATTGAATCACAGTTTCTTGATTTGTGCAATTCATAATCATAGACGTTAAACCAATGATTGTATGAGAGAGATTGGCTGTTGCCAGATTGGTGTTTCTATCCCCTTGTGGGAGTTGCCGAGCTCCCTCATTAGGAAGATCATTAAAGATGCTATGCCAGATTTTTTGCCCCAAACATTAAAAAATAGATTTTTGTGAGTGAATGGAATTTCAAAGAGTATCACCTGTATCAACTTTTACTTTAAATGGTCTGGAACCATGACAAAAATTTAAAACGCTTCTTATAAAACACATAAGAATTGGTCACGTGATATATTGTCGGGAGCCCGACAGAAACTAATTTTGAGCACTTTATTTCACTGCTACTAATAATTGGCGGACTTTTTCAAGCAATGGCTCAAATGAAAGCTTGTAACTCTCTCGACCCCCATCAAAATACCTATTGAATTATAAATAAAACATTTGGGGTCAAATTGGCCAAAAATCTGACATAGCATCTTTAAGACAAACAGACAGACAGATAAAGACTTGCATTCCTGCAAACATTCCTGTCTTAAGCCCGGTTCTTACTTCCTGCAAATGCAAATGCAAGGCGAATTTGACGTGAATTTGACGTCACAACTCTGTTTTCGCAGCGATATTCGCAAGAGAGTTGAGCACCTGCTGCGAATTATCTGTTGCGAATTTGTGTAGTCAACATTTCCTTCGCATTCACAGTATGGACTGGGCTTAACTGCCTTCTTAAACATCTCTTAATCTTTGTACTCACAGATACCAAATTCTAGCCTTACATTCTGTGCTGTCCTCCGAAGATCAGAGCTCAGCGTTTGGAATACCGCCCTCGGGGGTGCGTAAGGTTGTCATAGCAACAAACATAGCAGAGACGGGAATCACTATTCCTGATGTTGTGTTTGTGATCGACGCCGGGAAAGTAAAAGAAACAAGGTATGCATTGTTTGAATGGAGACTAAAGCTTTCTTCTGCAGACACAACATGCTCAGAAGATAAAGTAATGTACAAAAAGAATGGAACAGTCTCCTGATGATGACTAGAGCTAGTTTCAAGGCAGTGGACACTATTGGTAATTACTCAAAATAATTATTAGCATAAAACCTTACTTGGTAATGAGTAATGGGGAGAGGTTGATAGTATAAAACATTGTGAGAAACGGCTCCCTCTGAAGTAGAGTAGTTTTCGAGAAAGAAGTATTTTTCCACGAATTTGATTTCGAGACCTCAAGTTCAGAATTTGAGGTCTCGAAATCAACCATCTAACACGTCTAAAAGCACACTTCGTGTGACAAGTTTTTTTTTTCTTTCATTATTATCTCGCAACTTCGACCAGCTCAAATTTTCACAGGTTTGTTATTTTATGTCTGTGTTGAGATACACCAAGTGAGAAGACTGTTCTTTGACAATTACAATAGTGTCCACTGTCTTTACATAATGGAGATGGTTGTGTACATGTTATCATTGCATACCTGTTTACCCGTCTATAATAAAAGAGCAGTACTAATAATGTTTTTGTTACAATGATCTTTAATTTGTTGGTAAGGGGCTGTTCACATCATACAAACCACATGCTGGGAGAGAGGGGGTTAATGCCCGCTGTATTAAATTCATTTTCTTAAATAATATGGATCTTTGAAAGCATACGTTCATGGCCCTTTTTGCCCATAAGATAAGACTTTACCATTGCATTGCATATCTGTTTGACACACATGCAATCTTTCTTTAATCAGAATCCGGCTAACAATAAACAAGGCTTACATGTCATTCACATTCAAGTATCTCTATGGGTGCGTTCAGTTAGCTTCCCCGTGTCAACCACGCGGTGCTCATTTAGTTGAGCCCCTGACAAGAGCTAATCGAACCATCAGTCACCCTCTCATGGTGATGTCATGCTCCACAAGGAGGGCACTCGGGACTGACCTGGGTGAGCCTCTTGAGTGGCGTCAAAGCTATTCGAGTGTACTGGGGGCAGACCGAGTCGACCTGGGGAAGGTAATCGAGCGCGCACCCTTTGTAGAATAATGTACCGTTTTAGGGGGGATGGAGGGGTATTGAAACATTGTACGGTTTGTAGGCTTGATAAAATGTTGATAACTGTGAACTGCCCCTAGTAAACCCGGTGTTCCTTTGCACAAGTAATCTTTAAGAATGTTGTTTTGGACTGTGTTTAGGTACAATGAGATGAGTCAACTGAGTGCCCTGGTGGAGACTAACATCAGCAAGGCCAGTGCTAAGCAAAGACAAGGCCGAGCTGGTAGGGTTAGAGAGGGATTCTATATTAAAGTAATCTTTAAGAATGTTGTTTTGGACTGTGTTTAGGTACAATGAGATGAGTCAACTGAGTGCCCTGGTGGAGACTAACATCAGCAAGGCCAGTGCTAAGCAAAGACAAGGCCGAGCTGGTAGGGTTAGAGAGGGATTCTGCTTCAGGCTCTACACCAAACAGCAGTCAGTAAAAACTCTTTCTTAGTTTTGGGGGCCAGTCATACAGGCCTCGATAATGAGAACGAAAACGATAACTTTTTAAAATGCACGCCCTCAATTGGTTGAATTAGAGTGGGCATATTGTGCGTGGAGCAATTCAACCAATAGAATGCGTTCTCTTTGCGTCATTATCGTTAAAGTTTTCGTTATCGCTGCAGGGTGACTCGGCCTTAATGGTTTATTGCATTTCTTATATGTTGACAGGGTGTTTGTTTTATTTGTACTAATTGAAATACGTGAAATGATAGGAGGCAACAAATGTTACTCACAAGACCGCACATGTGTGTGTCATTTGTGGCCATGCGGCTTCTTGCATCAGTTTGGTGGCGTTATTAAAGGGACACGTTGCCTTGGATCGGACGAGTTGGTCTATTAAAAGCGTTTGAAACCGTTTGTTATGAAATGCATATGGTTAGAAAGATGTTGTAAAAGTAGAATACAATGATCCACACAAGTATCACTCGAAATTGCACGGTTTTCCTTTTACGTCGCGAACTATCACGGTCGGCCATGTATGGGAGTCAACATTTTGACTCCCAAAAATGGCGGACCGTGTTAGTCGACAGGGTAAAAAGAAAACCACGCAATTTTGAAGCATATTTGTGTAGATCATTGTATTCTACTTTTACAATATCTTTCTAACCATATACATTTTATAACAAACGGTTACAGAACGATTTTAATAGACCAACTCGACCCATCCAAGGCAATGTGTTCCTTTAAAGACACTAGACACGTTTGGTAATTGTCAAAGACCCGTTTCTGACTTGGTGTATCCCAACATAATTTGCATAATATAGCAAACCTGTGAAAACTTTGGCTCAATTGGTCATCAAAGTTGCAAGAAAATAATGAATGAAAAAAAACACCCTTGTTGCACAACTTTCAGATGCATACATGTATGAAGCATTTTATTATGTGAGTGAGAAATTGCCTCTTCCTCAAAAACTATGTTACTTTCAGAGGGAGCTGTTTCTCACAATGTTTTATACTGTCAACAGCTCCCTATTGCTTGTTTTCAAGTATGTTTTTTTGCGAGCATCTTTTTTGAGTAATTACCAATAGTGGCCGCCAGAGCCTTTAAGTCATCAGGTTGTAGGTTCAAATCCAAGTCATAGCACTTTTGTTCTTGATTACGATTCCTTAGAAAGGGGTACGTGTAACGGCACAGATGGTTCTTGTGGTTGATTTAGCTTAGTGCGCTACATACTTGGCATCACAAGCTGGAGCTGAGATGGTTTATGGAATTGGGGGGGGGGGGGGGCATTGGAGGGAAGAGGCTTTAACCACAAGAAGTTGGAATCACAAAGGACAAAATCAAAGGTGGGAAGAGGGAGGAAAACTAATTGATTAATAAATGAGATAGACTGAAAAGGAGCATACACTGTACATATATATACGCGGAATAAATAGAAAATTATGGGACATGTTTCCTGAATGGGTTTATTAGAAAATGATATTTTTACTGAAAAGTGATATTGGTCAGAGTCAGGAAGAGTTTGGGCAACTCCTGAGGGTAAAATTAACGTTTGGGTGATTAGTTTGATGCACTAGGCATGTTCTTTGAGCCGGAGGCCTTGGTAGGGACTGCACATGGGGCCAGTGGAGCTCCGTCCCCCATGAGCCTGCACTGAAGACGATGTTCCGTTATTACAGCACGGCCGAGAGGGCGGGCAAAGCCCTTGCCCGCCTGGGTTTGGGGATTGGGGATTCTGGACTTGGTGCAAGGACAGTCTTCCCGGAGCACGGCAGAGTCAGAGGCCTTCATAGGGAACTGTGTGTTGGGGCCAATAAAACACTTGTTATAACCGAAACACCTGTGACAGGAAAAAATCAATTTGGTAACTTTGTTATGAAATGTTAACTTTTGACCAGGTACGAGTCTTTCAAGTCATTTTCTCCGCCTGAGATTCTACGAGTTCCACTGGAAGATCTTTGCTTGCACATCATGGTAGGTTCTAACAATATTAGAGTCACTTACTGGAAAACACATCATACATGCTTTCCTCGTAGAGAAACTGTGTGCTGAAGCCGTTCATACTTCCTGCGAATGCAAATGCGATACAAGTTTTCACGTCATTAATTCGCAACAAATAATTCGCTACGAAAACAGCCATGTGACGTATTCGCATTCAGATTCGCAGGATGTGTATGATCCGGGCTTTGGTGAGTGTGTACCTGCAAGGGTTAGAGGTTGATATTGTGTATGAAAAAAACCACTGGGTGCCAAGGCAGCTCTGGGCTGTATATTCCCCCAGAGAGCTGAGAAAGATTAAAAGAATGTTATTGGCTCGATGACCATGGCACTTGTGTAAAGCGTGAAATGCATTATAAGAACTAGTTATTAAGAATAATTTCCCGTGACTTTATAAAGAAAACCTCACACTGCCAGCACCTAAGCAACTGTGGTGCAACGCAGTGCACGATGGCATAGTGTCTAAATTACTCTTTATGCAGTCTGAGTGAGAGCTCTTTTAAATGCTACAATCACGACAAAAGTGCTGGGGCCACCCATTCGCAGAGAACTCTTAATAAAATCGTTTATTGTGACATCAACTTACTTTTGAGTTCAACTTGTGTCATTTGTTTGTTCTGTGGCGAACTTTAATTATTCAATGTCAACTTCAAGTTCAAGCCCTCCCGATTAACTTACTACTACTACTCTGCAAGTACGTGAGGAAGAAGGACCCAAACCCAACCAAGAAAATTACAATACAATAAACATTGCCTGTCCACTTCCCCCTGACAATAAACATTCACTTCCCCCTGCCACCCCTCTCAATGTTTACTGGAAAGCAGACGACCGCACAATGAGAGCCAACATTGAAAGGGGGCACCGGGGCCGCTCTTCATATACATAAACTGACACACCTGTAGAAGTTTGAGATTGACCGGCCATCTGGGTCATGAGAGAATATTGAAAAACCGATTAAAATTTTTGCATTGCATCGATGCCAAGACAAAAACGAATAAAACAATCACTGAGCGATAAACTCCAAATGCGAAATTAGATTATTTGTTTTTCATCAAATATGACATTACAGACAGAAATATTTCAAGGGATGTTTTCTACTATCATCATTACACCATGTAAGTTTTATGTTAATCTGTGATCTTCATGATTTTTGTTTCTTACCATTTCTGTAACATTCCTCTATCTCTACTTTGTCTGCTGGGACCAACCATTTAAACATTATCCATTTGATCTCATATTTCAGAAATGTGACCTTGGTTCACCCGAGGCATTCTTGCAGCAATCCATGGACCCACCTCAGCTCAACACAATCCGGGCTGCCATGAGCCTTCTGAGGGAGGTTGGGGCATGTAAGGTCGATGACCCCACATTGACCCCTCTCGGCCAGCACCTAGCAGCCCTGCCTGTCAACGTCCGCGTCGGTAAGATGCTGCTCTTTGCTGCCATGTTTGGATGCTTGGAGCCAGTTGTGAGTATTATTTATTTAATTTGGGTTTGAACAACCTGAACAAAGACATGAACCTGAGGTGATTGTTGTTTTTCACTAAACTGGCATCTCTTTGGAGCAGATGCTTGTCCTTAATTCATGAATACCTCAGACAGTTCCACTATTCCTATTGGTGGAGAGTGCGTCACGTGGGTGTGTATAAACCTTTGTTTATGACCAGTAAAGAGTGTTAAAACATGGCAAGACACGCGAGTTTGCACCTGTGCTTATAAGACAGTTTCTTCATTCCTATTGGTCGAGAGCAACGGCCGAGACAGTTGTGCCACATCACGTGATACGCGCGTTCCCTCATAAGGAGTCATTTACCCGAGGGCCTTGACTGGGCCTTACCATTTCATAGCTGGAGGGGTGTTGTGTTGAAAGAAATCATTGGACAATTATAATGTTTGCATTTATTTCATTTTTTGATCAAAAAGTGTTGATGTTTTTGGCCGAAAAGGTATTTATGAATGGGAATCAAGTGTGTTGAATCGGTTTTCAACTAGTGGTTTAAACCACTAGTTGAAAACCTCTTCACCACACACTGATTCCCTTAGTATATAGTTTTCATTGAAGGGTTTTGATACCTTTTTTTGGGGCTGTGACATGAATCCCTACTCACTGTGAATGAAAATGTAAATGTATGTAGTATTTTCCATGTAGAAGTTTCAGCTTCATTAGGCGTCAAGCTTTTGAGAAAACAAGTTTAAACCACAGAGCAATGTTTTCAGGAGAGTTGCCCGCTGATGTATGCGTAAATATGTTAAACATACTAAGCTAATTTATGTCTCCTGAGGCAAAAACTATTTTGGTGACATTGTTTTACTCAATTCTCAAAAACTACATCACCTCAGCAAGTACTATTTAAAGTGATATTTTTTCACAGAACTCTGGGAAAGAACTGAGTATATAGTGCTAATACACATCGATGTATGGGTAAAAACCCCCAAAATTAATATTCTTTATCCCGATGCAAATTTAACATCTATTATATCGTTGCGGTACCCGCTGCCAAAACATAAGATTCGAACTGCCTCTAGCTACCGGATAACCTCGGTAGTCTAGTTGGTAAGACACTGCTCTAGAATTGCAAGGGTCGTGGGTTCGAATCCCACCCGAGTAACATGCCTGTTTTTTTTTTCACAGGACTCGGGAAAGAACTGAGTATACAGTGCTAACACCCATCGGTGTTATGTAAAATCTATTATACTATTTAAAGGGAAGCTTTCAACCGTCATTATCTTTAAACATGTAAAATTTAATGTAAATATGTGGAAATTGTGTTTTGCGTCCTACAAAAAGTATCCAAACACTTTTAACAGAATTTTGTATTTCTTATTTGTGGCGTTTTTGTTGACTACAGGCTGTGATGGCAGCTGCAATGACTGATAAACAACCCTTTGTTGTTCCGATGGGTAAACGACAACAAGCTGATCTAGCTAAGAAGGCCTTGGCTATAGCTGACTCAGATCACATCACAGTCTACAAGGTCTTCGCTGGGTAAGATTTATAATAATTGGGGAACACGTTTCCAAAGTGGGAATGGTGAGAACGATCTATTTGGATCGGATAGGTATCCCAGCGTGTACTCAAGGACTGTTTTCCATTGACTTTAAGATTTTCAAATGGAAGTGCCCTTTGCAAAATTAAGATGCCTTGCCCTTTTAAAGATAAAATTCCTACTGTTCCATTGGACCGCCAGAACAATCGCTTAAATCCTTCAAAATACTAATGCGCATATTCACTCATAATAATAATAATAATAGTAGGTATTTGTAATGCGCCAAATCAATCTCTACAGATGTTCAAGGCGCAGCCGAGACAATGTAAACACAACAATACATGTACATATCCAGTGAATGCTAAACAATTGATAATAATAACACCATTTAAAAACAAAAACAATGCGAAGAAATCAGAGGAGGGAAACCACAACCAGACCTGCAGCATTGAGCCAAAGAAAGTCCCTCCGAAGCCAGTCTCTCTATGACAAGAACGTGCAGGCCAAGCCGAGGATAATTATCTTACTTTGACACAAATGTTCCAGCAGTCCAATAGATTTCGGGTGAGAGGCCTCAGGAATTTTTATTTTTTTTTATTTTGTTTTGTTATGAGAGTTCGCCTTACATCAAGGTGAGGGCTACACGCCAACTAAATTGGGCTATCAAATAAGATCAACTGCCACCAGGGGCACGTTGCCGCCTACTCCTGGGGCTGAAACAGGGTTACCGCTTCGTAGTCCATAAGGATGTAGGCATGGGTATCATCCACTAGGAGCCTGGCTGGTAGAGCAGAATGCACTGCCGTCCCAAGAAGCAATTTTGGTTAAGTGCTTTGCTTAAGGGCACAAGTGTCATGACCAGGATTCGAACCCACACTCTGCTGCTGACAGCACCAGAGCTTGGATCCGGTGAATTGTGGACCGCTTGGACATGACACGCCTAACTTTAGAGATACGTAGTCCTTTAAAGCCATTATACACTTTCGGAACAGAAAAAAAAAATAAAAGTTCACAGATTTACAAATAACTTAAAGGGCTTACAGAAGGTAATGGTAAAAGACTTCTCTTGAAATATTATTCCATGAAATGCTTTACTTTTTGAAAAAACATTAAAACAATTATCAATTCTCGATAGCGAGAATTACGGATTTACTGTAAACACATGTCATGACACGGCGAAACGCGCGGATACAAGAGTGGGTTTCCCCGTTATTTTCTCCCGACTCCGATGACCAATTGAGCCTAAATCTTCACATGTTTGTTATTTTATATATAAGTTGTGATACACGAAGTGTGGGCCTTTGGAAAATACTGTTTACCGAAAGTGTCCAATGGCTTTAACAATAAAACTCTGCAAGGCAATTTATTTTTATTCTGTGGTACGGTAAATTTGTTGCCTGTCTATTTATATGTTTTTAATAACAACTATTTGATATTTCATTCTTTTTATGTAATATATTTAATATTTGTAATGACAGTTTTTGTAAACTGTACATTTCGGCTTTTAGCGGCTGTTTTGCAGTATGTTATTAAATAATGAGTAATAATAATAATAAAACTACACCACACTACAAAACAAGTACTTAATGTACCGGCCTGCAGGTTGCACTTTTCAGGGTTTCCTTATTAACAAAAAATTTAACTTGGTGTTGATCAGATTGGTTGTGTTTGAGATTCGTAACATGACTGCTTAAGCAGCACCAGACAGTAACGTTACTTGCCACCACTTCAGGACCATTGTGAGCTTTAATGGTTCTGTTAGGTTTCAAGCAAGTACACATAGGTCAGGTTTGGGGTCAGGTTCGGGTTCCAGGAATTTTACCAAGAAAAAACACACACTTAAAGGCAGTGGACACTATTGTAATTAATAATTATTAGCATAAAACCTTTCTTGGTAACGAGTAATGGGGAGAACTCGATAGTATAAAACATTGTGAGAAACAGCTCCCTCTGAAGTGCCATAGTTTTGGAGAAAGAAGTAATTTTCCACGAATTTGATTTTGAGACCTCAGATTTAGAACTTGAGGTTTCGAAATCAACCATCTAAACACACACAACTTTGTGTGACAAGAGTGTTTTTTTCTTTCATTATTATCTCGCAAGTTCCATGATTGATTGAGCTAAAATTTTCACAGGTTTGTTAACTTATGCATATGTTGAGATACACCAACTGTGAAGGCTAGTCTTTGACAATTACCAATAGTTCCCATTGCCCTTAAAATGCCCCCAAAAAATAACTGGAATGACTAAATGGTTTTGGGTTCAATGAAAGCAGAAAATGTGTGTTTTTGATCAGCAGAGTTTGGATTCTAAGCTTGCATTGAAGGACTTTCAAGAACTGATACAACTAGTAAAACAAAGATATAAACAAATGAAATGTCTTAGTAACAAAATGGATGTTCTTTAGGCCCAAGTTCGAGTTTTAGTGATAAAACAGTTATAAACTTTATATACCAGACGTTCCAAAGTTGTTATTTTCATGGTACAGATTCTGATGAAGGTTAATCTAGGTTCAAGTTCAATTCCAGTAAAGTTACAAGTTCATTCAATCTGAATGAAAAATTACCCAGAATATTTATCGTGCACTTTAGCTCTTTACCATTAAATTCGCAATTGGAATTGTTTGTAAGATTTGATGAGGATTTAACCTCAACTTGATTTTACTATGTAGTTGGGAAGAGGCTATTGCCAGGGGGAAGGTCTCGGAGATGTCCTACTGTCATCAGAATTTCTTGAGTAGAACTACACTTCTCTCAATCAAGGTAAGTTTTGATTCAGCCGCTGTAAGATTTGAGGTGTTGCGTGGTGTTGGATTGACATGGGTTACAAATTGTAATACACCATGCATGAATATAGTTTTTGAGGTATTGCATGGTGAGGTTTCAAAGTATATTCGGTTTGCGGTAACACTACGTGTATATCTACTATAGGTCTTGCCTTTTACCCTACTTCCTTATAAAATCTAGATAGATAGATAGATAAAAGGTTTATTGACAATTGCCATCACAGCATAAAAACTGAATTGCAACTATGATCCAATATTTTAAAAAGATTAAAAGGACATCATTAAGAGAACAACAAACAATATACAAAAAAAAATTATATAAAATACACAAGCAAAAAGGGGAATAAAATTAAACAGCAACCACACACCTTTGGCAAGACACACACCACACCAGCACACACAAAAAGGAACAAAAACGCATGTACACACTTGGACTAAACAAAAACATCATTTAACCAGAACTCTGCAACACAAACAAGACCAAAAGAGCTTTATAAAACGGAATGCAATAAAAAAAAATTAACATTGTACAAATCGAACCAGGTAACAAAATACAACAAGCCATGAGTCATAAGCACAGGCCGGAGAACACTGGGGTCCGGATGGAAAAAAAAAAAAAAAAAAAAACCTTTGAAAAATAAATCAAAGTCAAACAGAACTGTTGTTCCACATTAGCCATATAAACTGCACCAATAAAGTATCTAAACACTTACAAATGGTCAGATTTATCGGAACCTGAAATAGTATACAAAAATTTAATTGTTCGTTTCTATTCACCGATAATTTCTGCACCTTTTGACACATCTTGTGTTGCGCTACGATGTTGTTTGGTGGATTTATGGACACTTGAGTGGCTTAAGGTCGAATTTCAAAAGTTGCAAAAGCCCCTATTCACCCCAATTCCAAAAGGGAACTCACATAAGCATCACACTCAGACAAAATCAAGACAAAAGACACAAACTCGTTTCGTTTACATGACCATGAAATTAATTGCCGTATCTTTAACTCTAAAACTGCTGTTATCCTGTCCTCCATTCTTGGTGTGTCCTCCATCATTGTCCTGAACGGCAAGGAGTCGTCTTCTCATACTCTCAATGAGACATCTGATCTGTCCCTGGTCAATCCCCTGCCATTTCCTGATCAGGATGCGTCGCAAACCCCTCGAGAGTGGTGTCAGGCTTTATGGACTTGTTCACTTTCTTCTGCTGCAGAAGTCACCCTCGGACGGCCACTCCTTGGCAGGTCGTCCACATTTCCCTGAGCTTGGTAGCGATTCCACCATTTACTGACCGTCGCTGGTGACGTTTTTACCTCGCATCGACGTACCGGCTTCTATCAAACCAACGATCCGTCCTCTTTCCTGTTTGGTCGTTTGAGCCATCTTTCCTGTTATCTTGAAACACCTTTCCCTGTCTTACCATTGTTGTATGCCTCCCATCTTTGACCCCTTTGCTTGATACTGACAATTATTGGTGAGTATGTGTATCGCAACCGATTTATCCAAAACGCGACCAAAAAAACATCATTTATAAAAGGCGAGCAAAAGAAACGCCGATGTTACTCGCCACAATACAACGATTTAGCTTGAATAGGGGCTTTTGCAACTTTTGAAATTCGACCTTAAGCCACTCAAGTGCCCGTAAATCCACCAAACAACATCGTAGCGCAACACAAGATGTGTCAAAATGTGCAGAAATTAACGGTGACTCGAAATGAATAATTATTTTTTGGCATACTGTTTCAGGTTCCGATACATCTGACCATTTGTAAGTGTTTAGATACTTTATTGGCGCAGTTTATATGAGAGGGTTTTTCTGACAGCGAGTTGTTCTACATCTAGGAACGGACAGTTTGTTTGAGTTCCTTAGGTCTCTATTGTGGATGGTACTCTTCTTTGGAGGGACCCAACTATGGAAACGCTCTGATTTCATTAGTGATTTGAAGAAATTAAGGCAAAGCTGTTCTCACAATCTTTCTGTGTGATTTATCACATCCGTTCTTCACAGGAACTCTTATTGACTCTGGTTCTTTAGCTGGTTGTTAACGCTGAAAGACGCACAATGGAAGCCTGATGATTCCATTTGAAAGTTGTACCCTGGATCACATGAAGGCCACGGACTCTGTTGCCCCTGGTTTTTGTCTTGGTGCCCGTTCAAATCTTTCTCATTAACTTTTCAAGATTTTCTAACAGAAGTGCCCTTTGCAAAATGAAAATGGGCTTGCTCTTTAAAGGCAGTGAACACTATTGGTAGTTACTCAAAATAATTACCAGCATAAAACCTCAAATGGTAACGAGTAATGGGGAGAGGTTGATAGTATAAAACATTGTGAGAAACGGCTCCCTCTGAAGTGACGTAGTTTTCGAGAAAGAAGTGATTTTCAACGAATTTGATTTCAAGACCTCAAGTTTAGAATTTGAGGTCTCGAAATCAAGCATAGAAAAGCACACAACTTCGTGTGACAAGGGTGTTTTTTCGTTCATGGTTATCTCGCAACTCCGACGACCAATCGAGCTCAAATTTTCACAGGCTTGTTATTTTATGCATATGTTGGCATACACCAAGTGAGAAGACTGGTCTTTGACAATTACCAAGAGTGTCCACTGTCTTTAAAAAGATGAAATTCCAGGCCTTTGGTATACCACCATTAGATGTGCATACACACCAGGAATAGGTGAGATTTGTACCAAGTTTTCTGTCAAAATTGTTTATTTTTTTTTAATTCCAGGATGTGAAGAATGATCTGATCCGATTAATCCAATCCATAGGATTTGAAGACGGCTTAAGGCGTCCTGACGAAGCAGGGATCAAGTCCCCAGTCACCTCGGACGGCGTCCTAGAAATAAGTAAGGCTCGAGTCAAGGGACCCAAATTCCCTCTCACTCAGGGAAACCTTGCACTCCTCAAGGCTGTACTCACTGCTGGCCTGTACCCAAATGTTGCCAAGACGTCTTACGAAAAGCCGCTGGAGGGTGCACGGGAGACCAAGAAACTCTGCGTGGCTGAGACGACCAAGGGTCCGGTGGCTGTGCATCCAGCTTCTGTTAACAAAGGTCTACTCACTAATGGTTGGCTACTGTTCCTTGAGAAGGCAAGTGTTGGGCTTTCTTGTCCTTGTTTTAAAAGTGGAGACAAAAAGTTAAGAAGAAAAGAATTATTATTCTGGTTTATTCATATTAAAGCATGAGGTAGGCAGCCATAAAAGAGTAGCTAATCAATAAAAAACCAGGTGTAACATTTGCGCTAAATACTTGGGTTCTAATCATGTATTCAGAAAGGTCCAACTGACATGGTCTATGATTCATAATGGACTCAGAATCTTCTGTTTGAAAACACTCAGATTAAAATCACAGAGCAATGTTTTCAGGAGAGTGGCTTAAAACGTTGTACTTGCTGAAAATAATTTTCATGAAATTGTTTTCCTCGATTCTCAAAACAACAGCACCTTAGCAAGTAATATTTTCAGGGAAGATTTCCTACCATCATTTTCTTCAAGTTTAGTGTAAATCTGTGAACGTTTGTGTTTTGTGTCATACCTAAAGGACCAAAAGCCTTTAATCAAACTGTTTCTCCTTGCAGGTGAAGTTGTCTCGTGTATTCATACGAGATAGTTCTTTAGTCTCACCATATCCACTCTTGTTATTTGGTGGTGCTCTGGCTGTACAACACAGGGAGAAAGTCATCAGTGTAGATGACTGGATCAAATTTCAGGTATAATTTTTATGGGTAATAAAGCACAGGCATTTGATAATAATGGCAAGTTCTTGTAAAGCGCATTGTACGATAACTGTATCCATGCGCCTTACATCAGCACCCTGGTCATTGGGCCAATAACATTCCTTTAAACTTTGTCCGCTCCCTGTGGAGTATACATGTACAACCCTGATCTGCCAGGGTGCTCTAAAGGCTTTTTCAATTCCAAAATCAACTACTAGAGAGGAACTCTTTTGATCCTTTTCTTTGTATAAACTTCTTTGTTTCGGTTTCTTTTCCTCTCCAGCGCCTCGGATTAGTTTTCAAGATAGAGGGTGCTATATAAATGCTTATTATTATTATTATTATTATACTACCCATTAAGCCAACATTTTAAAGGCAGTGGACACTATTGGTAACTGTCAAAGACTAGCCTTCACAGATGGTGTATCTCAACATATGCATAAAATAACAAACCTGTGAAAATTTGAGCTCAATCGGTCCTCGAAGTTGCAAGATAATAATGAAAGAAAAATAACCCTTGTCACACGAAGTTGTGTGCGTTTAGACGGTTGATTTCGAGACCTCAAGTTCTAAAGCTGAGGTCTCGAAATCAAATTCGTGGAAAATTACTTCTTTCTTGAAAAATATGGCACTTCAAAGGGAGCCGTTTCTGACAACGTTTTATACCATCAACCTCTCCACATTACTCGTCGCCAAGAAAGGTTTTTTGACAATAATTTTTTTGAGTAATTACCGATAGTGTCCACTGCCTTTGAATTTGAACACTCAAAAGGCCTGCCGACCACTTGAAGGTGAGGGTTACAGCTCAACTGATTTGGGCTGTCCGTCCAAATCAACTGCCACCTGGTACACAATGCCACCTACTCCTGGGGCTGAAACAGGGTCACCCCCTTCACAGTCTACAAGGATGAAGACATGGGTGTCATCCACTAGGAGAAGAGTGGGTAAAGCAGAAGAGAACGCACTACATGTACCTTCCCAACTTTTACGCAGCAATTATGGTTAATAGACCGATCCAGTAGGCTCTGCCCACGACGCACGTGTGAGCAAGAACACGTGGGGCTCTCCAATGCCTTTCTGCACAACTCTGCCGTGCACCAAGATACGCTCACGCATGTCGGACCTTATTTGTCGGACCTTGTTTGTCGGACCTTCGTTGCGTTGTTATTGGTCAATACCCAATGGGGCGGAGCTGAATGGATCTGTCTATTACCTTGACCTAAGTGAGTTAGCGAGCTTCTTGCTTTGCTTATGATACGCAGTGGTTATGTGGTAGAAATTCTGCTTATGCTTGCTTAAAACATAATTACGGATTGTTCTTCCTTGGTGGACATAATAGCTCTGGGTTTTGGCAATATCTCAAAAACTTGACCAAATGATTAAAAAGTCCAAAGGTATTATTCCCCTTTAAAAAAAAAATTAGATTCATACTGATTACATTTATGTATTTTAAAAATTGATGACTAATATAACATTGCCCTTTCTTGCTTATTTACAGGCACCAGCCAAGACGGCTGTAATATTTAAAGAGCTACGCAATCTACTCAATTTGATGTTAATAAAGAAGCTGTCTCAACCTAGTTTACATATACAAGGTAAGAATTGATTAAGAGAACAATCAAAGTATTGTTTGGTTTTACACTAACACCAATGTGTGTACAGCATTTTATGTTCATTACTTACCCGGGTCCTGTGAAAAGAAAGTCCACACTCATATTACTTGAGTGTGATTTGAACCCAACAGTTTGCCATTCTAGAGTAGATGTCAAACCAATAGACCACCAAGGTTAACCAGTAGCTAGAGGCAGTTGAATCATATGTTAGAAGCAGGTACCACAACAATGTAATAACATGTTAAAGCCATTATACACTTTCGGTACAGAAAAAAAAAAAAAAGTTCACAGATTTACAGATATTTTACAGGGTTTACAGAAGGTAATGGTGAAAGACTTCTCTTGAAATATTGTTCCATGAAATGCTTTACTTTTTGAGAAAACATTAAAACAATATCAATTCTCGATAGCGAGAATTACAGATTTATTTTAAACACATGTCATGACATGGCGCAACGCGCGGAAACAAGAGTGGGTTTTCCCGTTATTTTTTCCCGACTCCGATGACCGATTGAGCTTAAATTTTCACAGGTTTGTTATTTTATATATAAGTTGTGATACACGAAGTGTGGGACTTGGACAATACTGTTTTACCGAAAGTGTATAAAGGCTTTAAAGGAACACGTTGCCTTGGATCAGAGGAGTTGGTCTATAGAAAGCGTTCTGTAACCATTTGTTATAAAATGCATATGATTGGAAAGATTTTTTAAAAGTAGAATAGAATGATCCACACAAATTTGCCTCGAAATTGGGAGGTTTTCTTTTTACTTTGGGAACAACACGGACAGCGATTTATTGGATTCATAAATGGCTGACCGTGTTAGTCGACGAAGTAAAAGGAAAACCGTGCAATTTCGAGGCATGTTTGTGTGAATTATTGTATTCTACTTTCACAACAACTGTCTACCCATATGATTTTTATAACAAACGGTTACAAACGCTTTTAAAAAGACCAACTTGACCGATCCAAGGCAACATTAACCTTTAAACTTGCAAATTTCTGTGGGGAGGGGGGTAAAGAGTATCACTTGGTGATGATGCCTGGCCAATATGAAGAGGTAAATTGTTCCACAATGTCTGTGCACTGACTGTGATTGCTCTTTGCCCGTACCTCGAGTACCTCAAGTAGGTGCAAAGTGCAGGGGACATGCACAGTCTTTCTTGGAGGCACGTATCTTCCATGTCAAAGTACCACAACGAAATGCAACCATGACATGTCCTTAATTTTGTCTTACCGTTTAGATGAAAAGATCATCCAGATTCTAATGGAGCTCATCCAATCAGAGAGGTGATTCAAGGAAATCGACGGACAATGGGTGATCAACAGTAAAAGCTTGGAGTATTCCAATCCATCATCTACTCTTCAAATGTTTGGCCAGAATTGGGTGCATCTCACAGCCTTCTCGTTTACTGCTATCAGGTCCTCAAGACAGCACTGCTCCTCAAGGGCTGGGCATTCAGAAGGTGTGGCATAGATTGGGGTGATATGCCACAATCGCAATTGTTGTCATCATCGTCGGTATATCCCCATTTCTTCATGTTTGTCTTGCATCGTGCAACCTCCTTACATTGTCTTTTGAGGGACTTCCATGTTCTCCAGTCCTTGGAGGAGCAGCTTCTCGTGACGGTTACCGGCAATGCACCTCTTCTTCCACTGTGAAAGTCTGGCCACCTTTGGAGGAACCTTCAATGAAATTGAGACTTGAGAAAACAGAAATTTATTTTTTCCGGAATCCACCAAGGGATGAAGTTTCTCTTGTAATAATCATTATGGCAAGTCGTCGCCGAGCACTGGACTTCAAGCTCTGGTATTTCTGATCAGAGTGGGTTAAAAGCACTGGACACCTTTGGTAACTACTCAAAATACTTGCTAGCATAACAACTTATTTGGTAATGATTAATGGGGAGCTGTTTGTAGTATATACATTGTGAGAAACGGCCTGCTCTGAAGCATCTGAAACCACACAACTTTGTGCAACAAGGGTGTTTTTTCTTCCTTTTTACTCTTGCAACTTCGACGACCAATTTAGCTCAAATTTTCACAGGTTTGTTATTTTATGCATACATATGTTGAGATTTACTAAGTGAGAATACTGGTCTTTGACAATTACCAAAGTTGTCCAGTGTCTTTAAAGTCCCAGTCATGACACTTGTGTCCTTAAGCAAGACACAGAACTGGGCCCAATTTCATAGAGCTGCTTAAGCACAAAATTTTGCTTAAGCAAAAAAATCCTTGCTTCGTAAAATCAGATTACTGGCCAAGACTCCACTCAATTGTTATGCTAAGTAAACAACAGCTAAATACCAGTCACAAGCAATGTATATGGCATGACATTCTGGCCAGTAACATGTGTAAAATAAGCGAGCTATTTTCGTGCTTAAGCAAATTTTTTGCTTAAGCAGCTCTATGAAATTGGCCCCTGGTCTTACTTTGTTCTTTCGGGCTTGGCATTAAAACTGGTCCTTCAATTTCCAAGTTACTCCCAAATAACAAAATGATTTTTTAATCATGTACTTTTGACAAATAGAAAAGCAACTAGTGTCCATTGATTGTGTGCAAATAACATAGACACTAAAACTAATTTAATCTACAATCTATTTTTGTTAAAGAAATTTCTTTTGTTTAAAAACCTAATTCAAACAGAAATCCAACTTGGTCAAGTCGAAAACACAGAATATGATAATGGTGAACGATGTTATTCTTAAATAGAACATTGGAAAAGGCAATTTTATTTCAAGAATTTTTTTTGTGTATTTAAAAATACACAAAAGTTATTTTTGCATTTTGCATCCATACTTTTACAACAAATCGTATAAAGAGTTATGTATGGACTTTGTATTTGTGTCATGAAAGTGGAGAAAAATCTTGTAAATTGTTTGTTTAGATTTATAACTTAAATCATTATTAAATACACTGGACACTATTTGTAGTTACTCAAAATACATATTAGCATAAATAATTACTTGATTACAAGCAATGGAGAGCTGTTGATAGTACAAAACATTTTGAGAAACGAGTCCCTCTGAAGTAACATACATGTAGATTTTGAGAAAGAGGTAATCTAAAAACACTTAGTTGAATCGAGAAAAACTTTGGGCCTGAAGATATTTGCAGGCATCTGAAAGCATACTTATTTGTTTAAAGGGTATATGTACTTTTTCCTAACAAAAAACACAATGTCCACAGATATACATTAAACTTACACAGTTTGAAGATTATGATAGTAGAAAGCTTCCCTTGAAATTTTACTTACTGAGGTACTGTAGTTTTTGAGAAATGAGTAAAAGTAATAATTTTCGTCTCAGTTATAGCATGTAAAAACGTATTAACCAGTTACGCTATGGTTTTGGTATAATATCATAACTGGTTAAGGGGATTTTACTTGCTAAAATAGTTTTGGTCTCATGAGACCAAAACTATTTTTTGACTTGTTTACTCATTTCTCAAAAACTACACAACCTTAGTTAGTAATATTTGAAGGGAAGCTTTCCACTATCATTATCTTCAAACCCTGTAAGTTTAATGTAAATCTGTGGACATTTTGAAAAAGTACCCAAATCCTTTAACAAGGGTTAACAAAAACATAAAAAGCTAAACATAGTTAAAATATTGACCTGTTATAGTGACTTGAATATATTTAATTAGCAAAACTTGAGACATTTACATCAACATCTATTCAATTACTTGTCAAAAAGCCTACCCAGCATCAGCCTTTTCAACAGCATATCTCAAAAGTATCTTGTCAAAGTTTGTCAATTATATACTTTAACATATAATATAGGATTTGAGGCATTGCATGGTGAGGTATCAATATATATTTGGTTTGCGGTAACACCATGTGTGTATCTACTTACCAGGTAGAGTTGGTTCTAAGAGGAGTGTCTTGCCTAATTCTACGACTGCGCAGTAGATTGTTCGGGTGTTGGGGAGACTTCTCAGTTCTGAAAAGAATTGTCCCACTTATTAACTATTACTTTAGCTTATAGGATCGTAATTAACTGTACTACCGCAGATTTGGTCTCATCGTTTCGGCTAGCTTGCTCTAGTCATCGTCAGGAGACACATGACATTACCGCAAACCAAATATGTAACTACATACTTATTGGTTATTTTAGATGTGTCTGTTGTGTTTAAAGGCACTGGACACTACTGGTAATTACTCAAAATAATTTTTAGCATAAACCTTACTTGGTGACTAGCATTGGAGACTTGTTGATAGTGTAAACATTGTGAGAAACCTCCCTCTGAAATAAAGCAGTTTTCGAGAAAGAGAATTTAGAAATTGAGGTCCTGAAAGCAAGCATCTATAAGCAAGTGTGACAAGGATGTTTTTTCTTTCATTGTTATCTTGCAATTTGGACGACCGATTGAGCTCAAATTTTCACAGGTTTGTTAGTTTATGTATAATATGTTGAGATACACCAAGTGAGAAGACTAGTCTTTGACAATTACCTATAGTGTCCAGTGTCTTTAAACATCAAAAGAGGTCAGCATTAACCATTTATTTCACGGAAACATACTTAAATATTCAATGAATGTTTTTTTTTTTTTTTCTTTTTTCTTTTTTTCTCGGGGGAGGATACAATAATATGCCTAGCTTTATATCAGCATGGGTTTGCTTTATTGGACTTGTCAATGATAAATAAAGTGCCCTCAAATGTCAGACGGGAACTCTGTCATGTTTGTCAGGCAAAATATTGCTAAAACAGGAGGCTTTAGCCTTGTACACCTTTTCAGGCAAAATCTGCTTAGCACATAAGGCTATGGCCTTTACACCTTTTCAGATAAAATCTGCTAAGCACACAAGGCGATAGCCTTGTACACTACTTCAGGCAAAATCTGCTAAGCACAAAAGGAATTGTTAACTTCTCAGGCAAAAGTTGCTAAGCCCACAAGGTTATAGCCTTGTGCACCTTTCAGGTAAAATCAGCTTAGCACATAAGGCCTTGTACATTTTTTGAGGTAAAATCAGCTAATCAGCTGTAGCCTTGTCACTTGTGCTTAGCCTTGTGCTTAGCACATAAGGCTGTAGCCTTGTACACTTTTTCAGGCAAATTTTGCTAAGAACACGAGGCTTTGCCTTGTACACCTTTTCAGGCAAAATCTGCTCAGCACATAAGGCTATGGCCTTTACACCTTTTAAGGTAAAATCTGCTAAGCCCACAAGGCTATAGCCTTGTACACCACTTCAGGAAAAATCTGCTAAGCACAAAAGGAATTGTTAACTTTTCAGGCAAAATCTTCTAAGCACACAAGGCTATATAGCCTTGTACACTCTTTCAGGTAAAATCTGCTTAGCACATTAGGCTGTAGCCTTGTACACCTTTTGAGGTAAAATCAGCTTAGCACAAAAATCATGTATTTTTTTCAGGCAAAATCTGCTAAGCACACAAGGCTATAGCCTTGTACACTTTGAGGCAAAATCTGCTGAGCACACAAGATTATATCCTTGTACACTTTTTGAGGTAAAATCAGCTAAGCACACAAGCCTAGGCCTTGTACACATTCCTCGCCAAATCTGCTTAGCACACAAGGCTATAGCCTTGTACACTACTTCAGGCAAAATCTGCCTAGGACACAAGGCTATAGTCTTGTACACTCTTTCAGTTTAAGTCTGCTAAGCACATGAGGCCTTGTACACTTTCCACGCCAAATCTGCTTAGCACACAAGTTGATCTGCTAAGCACACAAGGCTATAGAGTTGTGCACTTTTTCATGCAAAGCTGCTAAGCACAAGATGACTTGTACATTTATTATAACAATACTGCTAAGCACACAAGGCTAAAGCCTTGTACACATTTTCAGGCGAAATCTGCTTAGCACATAAGGCTATACAAAGGCCTTGTACAATTCTTCAGGCAAAATCAAAAAAGCACAAAAGGAATTGTTAACTTTTCAGACAAAATCTTCTAAGCACACAAGGTTATAGCCTTGTACACTTTTTCTAGGTAAAATCAGCTAAGCACAAAAGCCTTGTACTTTTTTCAGGCAAAATCTGCTAAGCACACAAGATTATATCCTTGTACACCTTTTGAGGTAAAATCAGCTAAGCACACAAGCCTAGGCCTCGTACACTTTCCTCGCCAAATCTGCTTAGCACAAAAGGCTATAGCCTTGTACACTACTTCAGGCAAAATCTGCTAAGCACACAAGGAGTTGTATATTTTTAAGGCAAATGTTGCTAAGCACACAAGACTATAGTCTTGTACACTATTTCAGTTTAAATCTGCTTAGCACATGGGGCCCTGTACACTTTCCACGCCAAATCTGCTTAGCACACAATTAGGTCTGCTTAGCACACAAGTCAGTAGAGTTGTACACTATTTCATGCAAAGCTGCTAAGCACAAGATGCCTTGAACACTTATTATAGCAAAAACTGCTAAGCCAGAAAGGTATAGCCTTGTACACCTTTTCAGGCGAAATCTGCTTAGCACATAAGGCTATAGCCTTGTACACTTTTGGAGGTAAAATCAGCTTAGCACATAAGGCCTTGTACACTTTTTGAGGTAAAATCAGCTAAGCACACAAGCCTTGTACCTTTTTTCAGGCAAAATCTGCTAAGCACACAAGGCTATAGCCTTGTACACTTTTCAGGCAAAATCTTTTAAGCACACAAGGCTATAGGCTTGTACACTCTTTCAGTTCAAATCTGATAAGCACACGAGGCCTTGTACACTTTACTCGCCAAATCTGCTTAGCACACAAGGCTATATAGCCTTGTACACTGCAAAATCTGCTAAGCACACAAGAAATTGTTAACTTTTCAGGCAAAAGTTGCTCAGCACACACGGTTATAGCCTTGTACAATTTTCAAGCAAAGATATAGTATGCACACAAGGCTGATAGCCTTGTACACTCTTTCAGTTTAAATCTGCTTAGCACACAATTTGATCTGCTAAGCACACAAGTCAATAGAGTTGTACACTTTTTCAGGCTAAATCTGCTTAGCACAAAAGGCTATAGCCATGTACACTTTTTCAGTTTTAAATCTGCTAAGCACACAAGGCTTTAGCCTTGTACACTTTTTCAGGCAAATCTGCTTAGCACACAATTTGATCTGCTAAGCACACAAGTTAATAGAGTTGTACACTTTTTCAGGCTAACTCTGCTTAGCACACAATGCTATAGCAATGTACACTTTTTCAGTTTTAAATCTGCTAAGCACACGAGGCTTATATTATAGCCTTGTACACGATCTTCTCGCACAATTAAATCTGCTATCACATGAGGCTTTAGCCTTAAACACTTTTTTGACAAAATCTGTTAAGCACACAAGGCTTACGACTTGTATATTTTTTCAGGCAAAATCTGCTCAGCAAAAACATCATAGGGGCAAGTCCAGCATTTTAATGAAATTTGGGTCTATGGAAAAAAAAACTACACCTGGTAAGTCCTGCATTTGCATTAAATTTTCATACCCCCCCCCCCAAAAAAAAAAAAAAAGACACGGGGTAAGTAGATGTTTTTTGTTTTTTATATTTAATCTGTAGTCGCAAATAAATACAAAAATAACAACTTCAAAGCTGCCCAAAGAATCCCTCCCCGCTCCACATGTGGAAGAAATAAGGAGAACCGCGGCCGGCAGAAGTATAAATAATTCACAAGAGGTAAATTAGGCTGTTTTAATTTTTGTTTTCTTTTTTTTATCAACCACCATTGCAAACCCGCTCTAGTGAATACAAAACACGTGCAATTACCTTAAAGGCTACTTTAATATGTTAAAATGAATTAAAATGAATTAAAATGAAGCAAATTTGTGCAGAAAGTTAGTCGGAGTGAAGACCAGGCTTTCAGGGGACTCAAAGTCTGGTCGAAACCAGCGTGGTGATCACCCATTAGAACCCTTCAGGGATGGCTAGTCCCGGCCCCTCCTTTACTTTCCCACCCGGAATAATCACCCTACCCTAATTTGGGGAGAGACATGACGGACCCCAATCATACTGGTGCTAGCAGTAAAAGTCATGTCCCTTTGGTACGGGGCGGGATTCGAACCGGGTGTACCAGCTCTGGAACGCACGCAATTGAACGATCCAGTGCACTGTGTCGCCACAGTGCCCGTTGGTGTTTGGAGGTGATTTTAAACACTACTTATATAATGTACTGCGATTAACGGCAACGACGTGAAAAAGAAAAACCAATTGGTAGCTGCTGGATTCGAACCCGGGTCAGTACCATTGAAGACCAACTCTAACCTCGCGGGCTACGGTTCCATTTACGATTTGTTGAGATGTAATGCAATCTGATGCATCGGATTGGCACTGTCTTTATCCGTAAGAAAAAAACGAACTTCAAAGGGAAGACGAACGAATGTTTTGTGTTCAGAAATCTTACTGTCATTTTATTTTCAATCTGTTCAATATTTCGGTTTAAAGGCGGGGTACCTGGTTTCGTTATAATTATAGACTTGTGTGCTAAGCAGATTTTGTCCAAAAAGGTGCACATGGCTATAGCCTCGTGTGCTAAGCAAAATTTGCCTCAAAAAGCTTTGACTGAAAAAGTGTACAAGGCTATCGCCTTGTGTGCTTAGCAGATTTTGTATAAAACAGTGTACACTCACGTGCTAAGCAGATTTTGTCTGAAAAGTGTACAGAGCTATAGCCTTGTGTGCTAAGCCGACTTTGCTTGAAAAAGTGTCCTATTGTGCGTAGCAGATTTTTGCGGGGGAAAAAAGAACAAGCTAAGCAATAGCAAGGCTTGTGTGTTTGGGCAGATTTGTAAAATAATGTGTACAAGGCTAGGTTCTATAGCCTTGTGTGCTTAGCAGATTGTGCGTGAAAATGTGTACAAAGCTATAGCCTCATGTGCATAGCCGATTTTGACTGAAAAAGTGTACAAGGTTATACTTGTGTGTTGTAGAAGATTTTGCCTGAAAGGTGTAACACCTTTCTCCATTCAGGGGCAGGACGTAGAAAACTACGGCGAAAATTTGTGCCAAATTAAGGGAAACAATATCACACAAAACTTTCTCCACTTGAATCCTTGATTGGGTCAAGTCTTCAAGCCCGAAGAGATGGTGATTCTGTTTCTGTTTAGATGGATGTATAGTTTATTATACCTTCTCAGTTGCGTCGAAATAGAGTGCGGTGCCCGTTGTTGTTCTTCTTCTTTTAGGGCGTCAGCCGTCCCGTGGTGATGCGAGAAGTGAACTCCTTCCACGCGTCCCTGTCCAGTGCGGTCTTCCTCATCAGGCCATACAGACTCCCCCAATAAAGACAGTGGACACTATTGGTAATTGTCAAAGATTAGTCTTTGCAGTTGGTGTATCTCAACATATGCATAAAATAACAAACCTGTGAAAATTTGAGCTCAATCGGTCGTCGAAGTTGCGAGATAATAATGAAAGAAAAACACCATTGTCACACGAAGTTGTGTGCTTTCAGATGCTTGATTTCGAGACCTCAAATTCTAAACTTGAGGTCTCGAAATCAAATTCGTGGAAAATTACTTCTTTCTCGAAAACTACGTCACTTCAGAGGGAGCTGCTTCTCACAAAGTGTTATACTATCAACCTCTCCCCATTACTCGTAATCAAGAAAGGTTTTATTATAATAACTATTTTGAATAATTACCAATAGTGTCCACTGCCTTTAAGAGCACGTTGCAACCGTTATCATAACACACAGGCACATGGACAAATGCGCATGCTATGGAATTAGCCATATTCTTTAAGACCTTTCTTTTGTTGATAAACAAACCGCCTTTGTCGGCATGGTCGACCAAATGTTAGTAAAAGACTCATTCGTAAAAACAAATGTTTTAACCAAAGTCAACATTTTCTTCAAGCTTTCAAATAAATTAAACACCTCTCGTATAGTTGCTTTGTTTTTATCAAATCAACACATTTTTGAAGAAAAAAAAGACTGTGAAACAGATAAGCCATCTTTTTTTTATTTAAGCATTGATGGCTTTCATAGTTTTCCAACCTTGGCTGTGACGTTGCAAAAGAAAGGTCTAGAACAGTTTGAAAATGGCAGCAATGTGTAGGGCCTACAGCAGGAACGACAAGTTTCGAATTGGAAATATTACTTTTACTAAATTTTTTATTATCATTCGGCCAAGATTTTAACAAATAGTATAAAGATAAAATATTCCTGTACAAAGAAACAAAGGATGTACTCTTTAATAGTGTAAAAGAGTGAATCTTTGAAGAGCCATATGGAAGACAACTCTTTTTCGAGTGGTCTTCCACTCTTAGATTGAAGTTTGCATCCTGTCGAGTGATTGACATCCTGTTGACTCGGTCCTGGAATGAAACCCCTCTAAAAGAGTGAAATAACCACCATTCTTTTTGAAGAGCCATATAATTATAGGACAGCTCGAAAAGTTAAGAGTGGTGTTTTTCATTTAGAGAGTATGTGTCATTCTATAAATAAGGGGGGTCAATGCCAAGTTAAGGGAGTATCTTAAAGTTTAATTCGTTTGGGTGGCTCTTTTTATGAATGATGGGGGTATACGTGGTGATTTGTATTTCATACACAATTTAAAACAGTCATATCCAACTTTTTACAAACGGTTGATTTGAACCATTAATTTATTTCTGTCATAGATATGCATTTTTACAAATCAAATGTTTTCAAAAAATATTAATTGGTTATGACATATTTTATTGGAATTAAACGTACTGGGTGAAGAGAAGGAAAGTTTCATGGCATAAAGGAGTAATTGTGCGTGTACCAAGTGTTATTTTATGGCATAACCTTAAGAGTGTCCATGATGATGACTGGATTTTACAGAAAAATATATGCCGTAAACTATTACTTCGAAGGTACTGTACACGTTTGGTAATTACTCAAAATATATGTTAGCATACAATCTAACTTGGTAAGAAGCAAGTGTTGTTTATTTGTGACCAAAAGCCTTATACCTATAAGGGTGTTTTTTCTTTCATCATTTTCTTGCAACTTCAATGACAAATCGAGTCCAAATTTTCACAGGTTTGTTATTGTATGCATACACCAAGTAATAATACTGCTCGTCGACAATTACCAAACGTGTACAGTGCCTTCAAACAATGAAGGTATGTTTGATGGAAGTAAAGAAAGGGTAAAGAAGGGGAAAGGCTATTTGAGTTACAGTGTAATTGTATATTTGGGGGCAGATGTGTCTTGTTTTTCACGCGGAACTTCTAGCTTTTACTTTCTGTCCTAAGTCAGAAATTTTTCTTTGAAAATGGCTGAATTACAAGACACCCATTGTTTGAACTTATGTTTCATTCCGATATAAGTTTGGTACATTTTCATAAAAACTTGTTTGATGGCAGAAGTAAGTTAGAAGTTCCGCGTGTAACAGGTCCATGGTCAACTGTGTCCCCGTTAAACTGTGATATCAATAATGTTGACATTATATGAGAAGTACAAATCTAATTTACAAAAATCAAGTTTTACATTAATTAACAAAAAAGCTATTCTACATTATTTTAAAGTGGTATAGAAAATGGTGTTGGATTCTGGCGGGTTCAAGAACAGCCTATTTTGAGAAAATCATTAAAGGGAACGTTGCCTTGGATCGGGCGAGTTGGTCTATAAAAAGTGTTTGAAACTGTTTGTTATAAAATGCATAATGGTTTGGAAAGATAATTTAAAAGTAGAATATATTGACCCACACAGACATGCCTCAGCACGCCATTTTATGGAGTCAATTACTCCACAAAAATTAATGGCCGACCGTGTATGTTTGCGACGTAAAGGGAAAACCGGTGCAATTTGAGCCATGTTTGTGAGGACCATTTTTTTCTACTTTTAAATTGTTCTCGACCGATCCCAGGCAACGTATTCCTTTAGGGTTGTTCTGAATGAGTCACTGTGAATACCGCTTGATTGTCATGTGAACAGGGGTGGATTTCACAAAGGTAGTCCTAACTTAGGACTAGTCCTAGGCAATGCTAAAAGATAGGACTGGTCCTAAGTTAGGACCAGTAACTCATCCTAACTTAGGACTGGTCCTATCTCTTAGCATTGCCTAGGACTAGTCCTAAGTTAAGACTACCTTTGTGAAATCCACCCCAGGGCCTGATTTCAAAGAGCTGTGAATATTGCACAATAATCGTCTGCTATAAGCACAAATGAGCATGCAGGATCCCAGCCACAAACTGCATATGAAACATGGCAGTTTGGTTGGTAACCATATTCAAGCACTTGCTACTTTGTATGCTACTTTTTAAAGACACTGGGCACTATTGGTAACTGTCAAAGACCAGTCTTCTCACAATACTGTCAACAGCTCTCCATTACTCGTTATCCAAGTAAGCTTTTATGCTAATAATTATTGTGTGTAATTACCAATAGTGTCCAGTGCCTTTACTTCAGCTCTATGAAATTGGGTCAAGGCATTATAAAGTAAGGCCCATAGCAACATCCGCAGACATAGACACAACCCACTCATACAACTAATGGCCAAAGATGATCCTCTTCTTTAGTATCTTCAAACAGTGAGGCGCCATTATGGTCCATGGTGATTGGCTTCAAAACATCCCTCTGTCACTTGAAGAAGAGAGTCAGGTGTTCTTCGGCAGGGCCCAATTTCATAGCGCTGCTAAGCACACAAATTATTTGCCGAGCATGAAATTTCTTTCTTGACTTAAACAGGATTACCAACCAAAATTTCCATGTGTTGCATACTGCTTGATGCAGGTGTTCAGCTGTTGTTTGCTTATTTTGAAAATCACGTAGAAATTTGGTTGTTTATCCTGTTTTTATCAAGGCAAAAATTGCATGCTAAGCAAATGTTTGTGCTTAGCAGCTCTATGAAGTTGGCCCCTGGTGGCACACAGTCCAAGAAGCGTTGATTTACTCCATGGCTATCGGCTCAATCTGCAGTAGGAAATAATCACAAAGAGATCGATTTTAATTAACTCGAAACAAGTACCATTGTTCTGAGGAATAATAGTTCAGTCTATGCTTGAATGTGCACGAAAATTCTCCTCCAGCTCCAATCATTGCTTAGGATTCGTGTACCTTTTCAAAATGTCCACACATTTACATTAAACTTACAGGGTTTAGAAAGCTTCCCTTCAAATATTACTTACTGATGTGCTGTAGTTTTTTAGAAATGAGCAAATCAAGTCACACAATAATGTTTGTCTCAGTGAGACGAAAAGTATGTTAGCATTTAAAAACTAATTAACCAGTTATGGTGTTATACCATAACAAACCCATTACAGGTTAATACGTTTTTACATGCTAAAACTGAAAACAGAAATATTTTCGTGGCATTCTTTTTTCTCATAAAAAAAGGAGCATTTCAAGGGGAGATATCTACTATCATCATCCTCAAACTGTGTAAGTTTAATGTAAATCTGTGGATATTGTGTTTTGTCTTAGACAAAAATACATAGACCCAACGAAAAAGGATAATACAATTCAGTTTAAAATTCTCAGTGTGTGTTTTTTTTTTTTTTTTAACTCATACTTGGATTAAGTTTTCATCAGTCGGTTTTTGTGTGTTTATTACACACTTAATAATGGGATTAAATGATTTTTTTCAAATCTTTTTTTTTTAAACCTTCAAAGACGCTTATTATGAAAGAAATTGTAACACTGATCCTTTGCAAATATTGTTGAGTGAACTTTCTCACTTCATAGAAATGTTTTTAAAGTACTTTCTAAATATATATTTGGTTTACGATAACACCCTATTGTGTGTGTCTACTTGCTGGGTAGGTTTTGTTCTTTAGGGAACTGTCTTGCTATACATTCTACTCTACCACGGCGTAGATTATCAGGAGACTTCTCAGGTCTGAAAAAGCAGGACAGTTCTTTGTAGAACACATGGTGTTACCGCGTCTAAAGAAAACTTTACCTTTTAAATTGCTACCGAATACAAAAATATATGATTCTTGGGGGTGAGTTGAAATGTATGGATAGCTTATGGACTCAAATTTCATATGACCAAAAAAAGTCCGACAATAAATCCACAATTGAGTGAGCACAGTCATATTAAAAGTGTATATATATATTTTTTTTTTGACACACGGTATACGTATTATAACTTACTTAGTTATTGACTCCTTGCACGTGAATCCTTCAACATTGCCACTGCAAACAGGTCCGGTTGTAGTCACAACTTCACAAAACCTTGAAAAATAATGGTTAGTACAACAAACAAATGCATCTTGATTTATTTATCTTTATTTTAAAATTGCAAGATGAGCCGACTTCTATCATTTCAGAAAGATTTCAAATTTTGGATTTACTGTACTGCAAAGACACAAAAAAGTGAAGTGGGTCTGTAGTTGTTTAGGTCGGTTTTTAGCTGGTCGTTCATGTTGCTGTTGTAGCATCTCAAATGATATCGGTATTTGGACTGCTGTCAATACAACTAATGAATTCAAAGTCTGATGTGGTTATGTTTTGTTTTGTTTATCAATTTACTAAACTAGATTCGATTGTGGTCCTTTCTAACTTCTCGAATGAGATCTCGGTCAAATGAGAAGGTTATATCTTCACCAGTAACTCGTCACTTTATATTCCGATATTACCAAGTTTGTACCACCTACTTCGTTATCCTCAAGGTAAAAACATGGTCTGCTTTTTGGGAAAATGTTATCTAGAAGGTTTTAGCATTTGGGAGGTCCACATCAATGGGAGACTTTTGGGACGCTTGGTGGCAGCAGACTTACCAGGTAAAATCCATTGTTCTCGGTCATGTGCGCACGCTCAGAACTACGTAAACAATGGAAATTTACCTGGTAAGTCTGCTGCCACCTAGCATCCCAAAGTCCCCTATTAGCCACTGCCTTGTGTACCATATGCAATACGTTAGATAATTCCAATACTTTACCAAACCAATGTCATCTACGGTGTCCCTGAGCTGCCATCTGCCGCTTGCCACAATACACACTTCAGCGATACCAGGTTTCCCAACTGTGAAAAACAAAAACAATTGAGTAGATTAATGAGGGAAAAGAAATGTTTTTTTGTATCTCTCTTAATTTTTTTAGACTGAAACTCGCTCTCATCGATTGAAACTAGAAAAACTCATCTTCGATTGTCACAATCGATTTAAGGGAGGATTTCAAACTAAGACTTCAAGAGAGGCACCATTTTGAACGCTATCTTATACTTCACCAGATACTTAACCTTTGCTGGCAGCACCTGACCCCAGGTCAACCTCTGACCCCAGGTCACTAATTACCACATTCACAGGGAAGAACACGTTACAATCTGTTGAAAACAAACACAATGTAAAAACACCGTTAAAAGCTGTCAGGAAACGGTTTACTTAATTTTCTGTCTTACCACCCAGGTATTTTACATGTTAGCTGTTGAGGAAATTTGGTTAAAAGCTGTTGAGGAAATTTGGTTAAAAGCTGTGAGAAAAAGGTATTGATATGTTTGTCCTGAAATTGTTAACCGATACTACACCTGTTATACTTAACCTCTTTGCGAGCACCTGACCTCACTTCCCTCCAGTCACTCTTCAGAGACATCAAATGGAGAGTCTACTAAAGTTCGGCATTTACTGACGACTGGGTAGCTGTTAGTTTTGCTTCAAGATCGAATATCTTGAACCAAGACTAAGAACTACACCAGTCATCTTATACTTTACCCATTGCCATGCAGTACACCTGCTGGAAAAATGGTGAGTTAGTCTTATCTCTAGGCCAATACTTTAAATACTCTAGGCCTTCGCTGGCTTACCATCATACAAACCTCGAGTCAGCACCCCCATGGGTGATCTGCTCTGTCTTACTCCTTCATTTTTTTGCACCCTCTTCGGTCTTTTTCCCCGTCCATTCTTTTGTCCTTTTCGTGTTTGTTTTTGTTGTTGCTCGCAGCGCTTGAAAAACAAATGGTTTAGGAAAGTTATTATAACAGATTTGCATTTTGAGACAACAGCTTTAAAAGAGGTTTGATGCTGTCAGGTGAACGCCCCCCCCCCCGCCAACCCCTCCCCCATTTGTTCTTTTATTTGAACTTTGATCTAAATGAGCAAGAGATGAGACCTACAGTTATTTTTATTGTTATGTATGTATGTATTTATATTCGAAATTTTAAAAGTCGTACCTAGTTACAAAGTTCTCCATTCAGAATTGATGTAATGCTGATATCAGGAGTATGTAAATATTAATTTAGCTTGTCTAAATTATCTATTTATAATACTCCTAAATCAAGCATTATTTATCAAATGAATGAATGATAATTAATTTGACTGATACATTTAACTGCATGGTAACTTTTTTAAATTTAAAAGTAGACTTTATTACTATTAGTTGAAAAGTTCTCTATTCTGAATTTGATATAATGCTGAAATTAGGAGTATGTAAATGTTTATTTAGCTAATGTATAAATTATTTGTTTAATACTCCCAAATCAAACATTATTCATCAAATGAATAGTAATTTGACTTACATAATTTGACTGCATGGTTTTAAAATTAGACTTTGTTAGTTGAAAAGTTCTTCATTCAGATTGATGTAATGCTGGTATTAGGAGTATGTAAATATTAATTTAGCTTGTCTAAATTATCTATTTATGATACTCTTAAATCAAGCATTATTTATCAAATGAATGAATGAATGAATGATAATTAATTTGACTGATATATTTAACTGCGTGATTACTTTTACTTTTTGTGGTGGTTTTGCAGACGAGAACGTGCCTAATAGTTGCTTTTGATTTAAATAAAATTTGTCTGCAATGCTTTGGCAAAAACAAAAAACAAAATCATGGGTTTATCAGAACTATTGAAAATTATTATTTATGAAGTTTTAGCTGCATTTTGTATTCATCCTAAGTTGGTATAGCTAACATTATGTATTTTAAATCATGTCAATTATAAATAAACATGACAACTGATGACTTGAAATATCAACCCAACGTAAATGTCCAGTGAGACTTGTCTCCTAATTAAAAAGCATCATTGGCTTCGACCAATATGCAAATCAAGAACTACCAAGAAACTCTGAAGTCACCTTGAAAAATTGACAACTAAGGACAACATCAACAAGATCGCAGAACATATCATGAAGGGGAAGGGGTGGTACGAGGGGTGGGACTCTGCAAGAGAACGGGTTAGATCTCTTCTTACTCTTTGCAGTCTTCATCTTGTCTTGATCTTGATATTGAGGGTCAACTTGCGTTATCCAACCTCCACTATTGTGCTTTATCAATAATCTGACTTTTTTAAGCGCTAGTTTTTTTGTTCAGAAACATCACAACTCATTAAAGAAAGTTGTGTGCACATTCAATCCAATTCAATTCATGTTTCGTGTGGGGAAGATTTGTTTGTTTGGTTGTTTTTGGGTTTTTTCGCTTTATCAATTATATGACTTTTTTTAAGCCCTAGTTCTTTTGTTTCAAAACATCACAACTCATAAAAGTGCACATTTAATCCAATTCAATTCATGTATCATGCAGGTGAAATGCTTTTTTTTTTAAGTGTAAACCAGCGGCTTTGAAAGTGGAGGTCAGATATACGGCAAAGCTGTTTTTACCTTGGTCCTTTGGTGACCTCCAGTGTACGTCCACAAACCACATATCCATAGATCTTCAACAGCCATCTGGTCAGTCTCTAAAACAAATCAAATAAAAAAAATGAAATTTTTTTTAAAAGGGTATAAAGTCCGTCATTAATGAAAGAGATATTTGGGGTTGAACAAGGACAAATTTACAACGACCTTCAGATGCAATACAACTTGTAACTGCCGGTTGAGGTTCAACCCCCCCCCCCCGCCCACTCCGACCCCCTTTTTAGTGTTCCCAAGCCTACCTCAACAAGATGTCTTTGGTCAACGAGTCCAGGTGGGGGTGTGATTTTCACACTGCAGTCTACGGCAATTCAGCAGAGCTCCCCAGCCACTCACAAACACCGAAGTTAACATTCTGCTTTCAAAGTCTGTAGTCGGAACTTAGGAAGTTTGAGGAACTCTCGAATGTACTAAAAGGCTCAACTGTGAATATTGTGTTGAAGGCTTCAGTTTTTATTAAAACCTGTTTGGTCATGCAGTGATGCACAATTTTCATACTTGGTGTCTTGTAGGCCTACTTCAAGTCTCGGCCAAACTGATACCACACGTGCAACAGTTATTGTAGAAATTTGTCTTAATGCACATAGCTGGCAAGGGTAAGAATATCGACTCATTTTACGAGTAAAGTTCATCAGAAAACGCGACGTCCAAGAGCCGAGTGGTACGGCCTGCTGCTCCAGTGCCCGACACGGTGAGAAATGTCATGCGGTCAATGGCTGCAATGGTGTCTCAAAAAAAAAAAGCGCAAAACTCCTTACAACGAGTATAACAATGGTGGAGATCTTCAATGGGGTGACATTCCACAATGACCCCGTCCAATGAAAGCACAGAATTGGCACGTTGTCTATAAGTCGCAATCTTGAACGGCTGAATTAACTTATTCAATGGTCGTGAACAAAAGGCAGTGATGCAGCAGGGTCTATTGTGACGAACTTTGTTGACTCAAAAGAACTAAGTAATTGGGAATGGAATGCCTTTTCTCTGGGCAGGGGTTGGTATAGTTACTCCTGTTGTATTCCCTTATTCTCGTTTAAATGATATTTGTACCATCCCATTTTTATTTTTTATTTTTGTTTATTTATTTATTTATTTATTTATTTATTTATTTATTTATTTATTTATTTATTTATTTATTTATTTATTTATTTATTTATTTATTTATTTATTTATTTATTTATTTATTTATTTATTTATTTATTTATTTATTTATTTATTTATTTATTTATTTATTTATTTATTTATTTATTTATTTATTTATTTATTTATTTATTTATTTATTTATTTATTTATTTATTTATTTATTTATTTATTTATTTATTTTTTTATTTATTTATTTATTTATTTATTTATTTATTTATTTATTTATTTATTTATTTATTTATTTATTTATTTATTTATTTTATTTTATTATTATTTTTTTTTTTTTTTGGGGGGGTGACATGAATGCTATGCTTTCATTTAATTACAGTCAATAAGTTATTTCGAATGAATGATACCGAAAATGGTTATTTGCCATTTTTTACTCAGATGGTTTTTGATGCGTTTACTAACTTGATCAACATTTTATTTCGGGAATGTCATTATTGTCATTACTGTCATTATTAAGCAGACAAATACTGCTTAGCAGAATTCTTTGCAAATCAAGTGCATTGGGGCACAAGTTGTAACAAGTTAACCTTACGGAATTTTTGATGTGCCCAGTTTCTGCTAAGCAGTATTTGTCCGTGCTTAGCATATTTTATGAAATAGGCCCCTGATTGATACTTCGTAAGGAAAGCTCACGTTTTCAGAATAACTGACGGAGTTTAAAGGCAGTGGACACCGTTGGTAATTTCTCAAAATAATTATTAGCATAAAACCTTACTTGGTACAACGAGTAAGGGAGAGGTTGTTGGTATAAAACCTTGTGAGAAACGGCTCCCTCTGAAGTGATGTAGTTTCGAGAAAGCAGTAATTTTCCACGAATTTTATTTCGAGACCTCAGATTTAGAATTCGAGGTCTCGAAATCAAGCATCTGAAAGCACACAACTTCGTGTGACAAGGTTTTTTTTTCTTCATTATTATCTTGCAACTTTGACGTCCAATTGAGCTCACATTTTTACAGGTTTGTACTGTTATGCATATGATGAGATACACCAAGTGAGAAGACTGGTCTTTGACAAATACTGATAGTGGCCAGTGTCTTAAGCCGTGGCTCCAGGTGTCAAGGCCTCTTATGGGGAACACTCTCACACTTATAGGAATGATAGGCTTTTAAAGTTCAATAATAATGTAAGATTTTTAATATATCTCAAGTAAATTACTTAGTTCTCATTCTCAACAAGTTTTTAGATCATGATTTATTTGACTATTTTAAACGCCGAATCGTATCATTATTAAATTAAAATGTATTGTTACGTTTTTACACAAAATCATGGCTGGCAAATGTCCCAGGGAGATCTGTCCGACGGAGATTATGTCCCCCATGTGAGAAATTAGCGTTGGCTGAAGGACGATGGTTCAATAGAGGGCGCTACCAGAAGATTTTTGTACACAGTTCACCATACAGGGGGACGGAACATCCTGCCACAGCAATAAAATGAACAATGCAACTATGCAGCTCTACTATAAATCGACAAATCGTGGGTGAAGAAAAGATGTTAAAAAACAAGTGAAGCAGCTCTAAGATACATGTTTCCAATTACCTTGTTTTGATACTATCGATCTACATCTTTAAAACAATATCGATCTACTTTATTAGAAGCATATAGTCTTGAAAGGCAGTGGACACTATTGGTAGTTACTCAGAATAATTATTAGCATCAAACCTTACTTTGTAACGAGTAATGGGGAAAGATTGATAGTATAAACCAATGTGAATAACGGCTCCCTCTAAAGTGACATAGTTTCCGAGAAAGAAGTAATTTTCCACGAATTTGATTTCGATACCTCAGGTTTACAATTTGAGGTCTCGAAATCAAGCATCTGAAAGCACACAACTTCGTGTGACAAGGGTGTTTTCTGTCATTATTATCTCGCAACTTCGACGACCAATGGAGCTCAAACTTTCACAGGTTTGTTATTTTGTGCATATTATGTCGAGATACACCAAGTGAGAAAACTGGTCTTTGACAATTACCAATAATGTCCAGTGTCTTTAAATTCACTCGCTTCTAATTCTCAAATCTCCCTGTTAACAATTTAGATCATTGAGAAAGCACAGGACACGTACAACAAGAGGCACATTGCATGGGCTAAACTTTTAAGACACAGTCTGTATATTGGCCTAGCGTTGGTTTGAAATTGAGTGCACTTTTTTTCAAACATCTTGATTCTTAAAATGATCTTATAAGTTTATTATTTTTACAAACGTGGAAGTCCTCTTTTCTTGGGGAATTGGGGTGAAATTATTAATCAGTGGTAGTCACAACAAAAATTACCAATAATACCAACAATATTATTCGGAAATAATACAATTATTAACTCTTTTCTATTTACAATATTATGCATACATGACATTAAAAAGAAGCGCAATGCAAAGAAACAATAAAAACAAAAGCGTTCTTAGAATTACTAACCCATAATATAGTATAATTTAATTTAATATACGGCAGTGAGCAGAACCAATAGATTGGTCATTTGCTGGCATATTGATACTCATACCATGAAGTCTGCACTTTACTTGGAAATAGAAGTATTTTGTGTATACCAATCTGTTTATGTCCATGTAAGAGACGATGTGGAATCCATCCCTAGCAAGCCCTTATGTGGCCCATATTGTAAATATCTGGGCCATATGGGCCGGGCTGTGGGCCAACCCATGTGGTACCTAGGCCTATATGGGCCCTTCTGTGCGTGGGTTATGGTGATTATTCCCATATTGGCAAGAATAAGGGTCCATAATGGGCAAGAATAAGGGTCCATAATGGGTATCTTGGGAATTATGTGGGCAACCCCATATTATGGGCAGAGTATGCAGTGGCCCATATTGTGGGTATCATTATGGGGGAAACATGGGCAATCCAATACGGGCAAAAATATATCCTTTTCTCTGTGATTCTCTTATATCTTTTAGAACTTTTCCTTGTGGAAAGTAAAGTTGAAGTCATTGCAGTGGCTCCTGATGACTGCTCCCAGCGCTGGCGCCCCACAGAAATACACCGATACCTTCCCCTTGTTCTCAGACTTGAGCTTGTTGAAGAGCTGATAATGAGAACAACAAACCTTTTCTCAGTTCTATCTTTTCAAATACAGGATTGACAAATACAATCACCGACTAATCAACAATGGGAAACTTTGGAACGCAAGGTAGCTGACCTATGGCTGAACCAAATCTAAGCAATTGGTAAACTGGTCTCCTGTCTTTATCTGCGAGGATAAGCCCCGGATAAAAACAGGTATCGGTTTTACAGAAACAGTGATTTTCATTGGATACAATGATTTCATTGGATACACGTGCAGTGTTGTATTTCGATTAGTCCGAGTGATGTGGGTGCAACATGACAAACATCACCTCGGACCAATGAAACGCAGATATGGGAGCTTACTTTCGTTCCCTGAATGCAGTGTGTGTGCACTGTGGTACAGGACATGTATTTGCATGTGATGTTGTTTTAAAATGCAGGATTTGACTCGATTCAACATTTGAAATGAATGTGGAAGGCGATTAATATGGAAAGGGGATTGACGAAGGCTTAATTGCATCTCTCTTGCGTAGTTCAAGAGCCTCAAGGTATGACGTCCGATGTTCAGACTACAATATTGAGGGTCTTTTGGGACGCAAGGTGGCAGCAGACTAACCAGGTAAATCCATTGTTCTTGGTTATGTGCACGTGCCCAGAAAATGTAAAGAGTGGTAATTCACCTGGTATGTCTGCTGCCATCTAGCGTTTCAAAGTCTCCCATTTGGGGGTAAGAGCCTAGAAATGTATACCTTTTTCCAGTCAGGTCTACCAGCCTGCAACTTGGTCCGGAGCCCCGTCAGTAAGTCACGTTCTTCCTTCTCGTGAACCAAGTCTAGCGCCATCTGGAGGCCAATATTCTTCATGTCAAATCGCTTCATACCGGTCATGAAGAGGTGGATGTCTAGGAACCGATCCAGTGAATAGTGACTCTGTTCGTTCTCCAGATGTAACAGCAGGTCGACGAACCATTCGAAGGCCATGTAGTTCCGGTTCATCCAAATAAAATCTACCTGTTGAAATGTGTTACCATTGTATTAATTAATAAATTAGCTGTTGCGAACTGCTCATCAATCAAAAGGACCTTTGGTTCTTTTCTTTCATTGTTCTATTGCAACTTTGATTACCAATTAAGTCAAAATTTCCACAAAAGATACGCAGGGCTAAACATGTCCTACTTTGGTAAGAGCCCAAAACCCTTTCTAACTTAAAGGGAAGGTACACGTATTGTAATTGTCAAAGACCAGTCTTCTCACTTGGCGTATCCCAACATAGGCATAAAATAACAAGCCTGTGAAAATTTGAGCTCGATTGGTCGTCGGAGTTGCGAGATAACTATGAAAGAGAAAAACATCCTTGTCACACGGAATTGTGTGCTTTCAGATGCTTGATTTCGGGACCTCAAATTCTAAACTTGAGGTCTCGAAATCAAATTCGTGGAAAATTCCTTCTTTCTCGAAAACTACTCCACTTCAGACGGAGCCATTTCTTACAATGTTTTTTTTTACTACCAACCTCTCCCCATTACTCATTACCAAGTAAGGTTTTATGCTAATAATTATTTTGAGTAATTACCAATAGTGTACACTGCCTTTAAAGACACTGGTAATTACTCAAAATGATTGCTAGCATAAAAACTTAATTAGAAACGAGCACTTGAGAGCTGTTGATATACTATAAAACATTGTGATAAACGGCTCCCACTGAAGTAACGTAGTCTTTGAAAAAGAAGTAATTTCTCACTCAAATATATAAGAAAACTTCAGGCCTGAAGTATTTTATTATTAGGAATCTGAAAGCACACAAATTTGTGCAACAACGGTGTATTTTCTTTATTCTCTCGGAACTTCGAAGACGAATCACAGATTTGTTGCTTCATGCATAAATTACATAGAGGTACACCGAGTGAGAAGACTGGTCTTTGACAATTACCAAAGTTGTCCAGTGTCGTTAAGACCAAGGACATCAATGTCTATGTTCCACAGGTCTCTTGGCACAGATCCCGTGTTTGAAACTATAGACCTTATGCACATGACGTCATTTCAGTACGGCGCCCCCGCATTGAGGTCAAAAGGAGATTGTTCATTGGTCAATCTATGTGCGTTTTGATTGTTTCGTCACGTTTGACCTCAAAGATGGCGGCTTGATGACGTCAATGCATAAGGTCTATTCAGATAGATTTTTGAATTCTATGGGGATGTATATCAGTGCCTTTTAAATAGTTATGGAAACCATAAATGTGTACCTTTTTTACTCTGAGTGCCCGCTCTTGTTTCTCGTTGTCCACCCAGGAATGATTGCAGTTTGGACACTCATTTAGAATACTATGATGTCTGTAAATAATGGATTGGACAATGGAGGCAAATGGAGTGACACCAATTCCTGCTCCAATCAGTACGGCATGCTCCGACTGAAAGATACTGGTGCTTGGGGTACCGTATGGCCCTTGGATATGAACCTAAACAAAATAATGGAAGTATTTAATATTTTTATAGAAATGAAACCATCGGATCCTCGGACACCTTTAACACTTAAAACTCTGGGGTAGATTTCACATAGAGTTAATATCGAGTCTTGTATCGAGTAATAGACCGAGTCACTCGCAATTTGTTTTTTACATCTCACAGGACTAGTCCTAAATGAGAATATTTTTTTTTAATCGACCATTATGGAGACACGAGTGAGGGAAAACAGTAAAGCTATGTTCCTTCCCAGAGGTGGGAGGAAACATAAACAATAAAAATAAAAGCTAAATCCATGAAATGAGTTAAGGCACTGATCGAAAACAACAACAACTCCTCAAAGTTATTAGCTCTGAAACATCTTGGTCATTGAAAATACATGTAAAGAAAGTAATTGTTCAAATTTATAGTCACAATAAGACATGCCCTTGTAGTCATAACAAATGGATTATATTACATTATTCGGTTCTTTTCAGAACTATAACAATTGAACCTGTGGTGCAAAAAGTTATGTTATAAAATTTTTAGGAAAGCCTTTGTTTTCATTAGATCTTTTCACCATCAAAGTTACTAACAATTCTTTATCGTAAAAATATCATGAATCGCATTGCAACACACTTCAAAAATGTAATACCATGGGTCTTCTTTGGTACCTACACGTATTCTACCCTTGGTTTTCAAATCAAACTTCATGTTGCTGGAGTTTCGTTTTTGTTCTTCGTTCTGGATTTCTGTAGGCTTGACAGTTGGCTCCTTTGATGAAAGAAAAAGAAATCAAATATTAATAAGGGAATAAAAGAGTAGTGATTCGTTCTTTCACGGCCATTAAAAACAGGCAGGGTCGTTGCCGTTTGATAAAGGCCCCAGCCGAAGGCGAGGGCCTTTATCACGCGGCGACGACCCTGGTCAATACCAAGGGTTTAAACACCCCCCCCCCCCCCCCAATTGTAACGCGCTCCACCAATGGGAATAGCAAAACTGTCTGAGATATTTATGAACAAAGGGATTAAAGACAAATGTTTTGAAATATTAAACAAGAAAAATATCTCTCTAGTCGACAGAGGTAGGAATCATGTCGAGATATATCAATTTTTGTATATCCCTCATTAAGTTGGGGGGGGGGGGAAACAGCTGGATAAACTCCGATGACCCTTAAAACTAAATCTGTATAGCTGAGCATTTTTCTTCACATATTATTTCTTCTTCCATGTTTTGGTGTCCAGGGCCCAATTTCATAAAGCTGCTAAGCACAAAAATTTGCTTAGCATGAAATTTCTTCCATGGGAAAAAAACAGGTTAACCATCCAAATTTACATTTGTTGCATATTGCTTGTTACTGCTGTTCAGCTGTTGTTTGCTTATCCTGAAAATCACATGGACGTTTGATACTTGACATGATTAAATAGAACAAAAACAAAACAAATCCGTAAAATATTAACGCACTTACACGCTCTTCGTACCCGGGTGTAACTCCTTTCTTTAAAGGCAGTGGACACGGTTGGTAATTACTCAAAATAAATATTAGAACAAAACCCGACTTGGTAATGAGTAATGGGGACAGGTTGACAGATTTTAGAGGTTACAGATTTTTAGGGTATCGAAATCAAGCATCTGATGAAAGCACTTAACTTCGTGTAACAACGGTGGGTTTTTTTTTCTTTCATTATTATCTCGCAACTTCGATGACCAATATTGTGCTGAAATTTTCACAGGTATGTAATTTAATGCATATGTTGAGATGCACTAAGTGAGACGACTGGTCTTTGACAATTACCAATAGTGTCCAGTGTCTTTAAACACCAACTTCAATTTCAAAGTATCGGCATTGGCCTTTACCTGGTTCTCCGCAGCTGATCCAGGTGCAATATCTGGGCCACTAGGGTTCACTTTTGAGGGCGGCTGAAACTTGCGGATCTTCAAGACTTGCGGTCCATCCTCGTGAACATCTTTGATCTCCGAATCTCCGTCATCATCCAGTATCTCAATTGATGTTTCAAATACAGTAGCGATGGTCCCATCATTTACCCCCTCTGTTGCCGAAGACATTTCAAAACCACGGTTGACATTCCCTCGAACGGATACCTTGTGAGGACGCTGTAATGACGTCATCAGATCGAAGTACTGATACATGCACTTGGTCCAGTTACCGGCCGACCGTACGTGGACAGAAATAACATCTACGAAAACATGGGTTCAAAAACAAAAAATAATTTAGGCTATACTTAGCCTAGTTTTTAACTATGCTTCCGTTTAAAGGGTGTACGTACTTTTTGTAGGACAAAAAAACTCAATGTCCGCAGATTTACACTAAAGTTTGAAGATAATGATAGTAGAAAGCTTCCCTGAAAATAGTACGTGCTGAGGTGCTGTAGTTTTAGGGAAATGAGTCAAACAATGTCATGAGACCAAAATTATTTTAAGCATTTACACACGTATTTTCATTACTCATTTCTCAAAAACTACAGCACCTCAGTAAGTAATATTTGAAGGGAAGCTTTCCAATATCATTATCTTCAAACCCTGTAAGTTTAATGTAAATCTATGGACATTTTGAATAAGTACCCAAATCCTTTAGGGAAACTTTTGTTTTGTTTAAAAGTTCAGTTGAAGTGCTAAGTTCTGAGGTTTTCAACGCCCTCCCAACAATCCTCCTTATTTGAATATTTGTGAGCCAGTGAGCAATGGAGAGAGAAATGCAACACACCTCAATTACAGACAGGATTTAATGCACAGAAATACGAAAGAAAAACTGGAGAAAGAGACCTTATAGGGCAGAAAAACAAGCTAAATTGGGATGGGCTGGACACTGCCCGGCGAAATGACAATATTAATGGAACAGGGAAACGGGAAAGAGGAAACGGGAAACAACTTGGCCAAAACTGCAACAAATATAAATGAAAGTGCATTTACATAAGGTGGGCTACATCTTACACTAGCTGAACACAGCCTAAATGATGATTATGATTATGAACTAGTCAAACCTTCCTGTGTTTTGTTAGATTTCTTGGGCTAGGGCCTCCGGTACTCCTTTAACTGAGTCTCTAGTGAGGGCAACTTAAAAGCATGATGCGAAGATGGACATGACATTTTCAAAATATACGCACCCATTTGCTCGGGAGCGCTGCTTATTGTAAACGGGTGCCACTCGTGGGGTGCCATCTTGGGAATTTGTATGAAGATGTAATCACCTGCTTGATATTTGAAGTTAGATGGTCTCGTTAAGACCAAATGAGTAACCTACGCAAACACAAAGGTTGAACGAAATACATGAATGAAGCAAGTAGTTTAATTAATATGAAGGGGTCAGGTTACTGGAAACAGTTATAACATTTCCCATGTCACTGCTGAAAAGTTGAAGAGGGAACTAGACCCAGTAACTGGGGATTTGTATTCATTTTTTTTTTTTTTTTTTTTCTACCTTTGGAGGTCCGCAATCTCAGTCTTTTGACTGACGGAGAAAGACATCTTTCCGAACATTATCTCAACTAAATTTAGTTAAAGACGATACAAATAATTCGGTACCGTCAGATCAATGACAGACTTTGAAACGCTAGGTGGCAGCAGTCTTACCAGGTAAATTTTCATTACTCTGCATGAGCATGCGCACAGAGAACATTGAATTATCTTGTCCATCTGCTGCCACCTAGCGTTTCAAAAGTCCTAAGATAATAGCGTCATCGTAGAGTTAAAGGTATGGTCCCATTCTAATGGATACATCCACAAGAAAATAACGTATAATAGGAGACTTTCCAACGCTAGGTGGCAGCACACATACCGGGTAAATTTCCATTGTTTACGTAGTTCTGAACATGCGCATAATTCTGAGAACAATGGATTTACCCGGTAAGTCTGCTGCCCTCTATCGTCCCAGAAAGTCTCCCATTCTTTACTTTATCTGCAGGTTTTTATAATATGAAGGTGGTGATTGTAGTATAAAAAGGGTCATCACCAACTGATGAGCTGTACATGTTCTATAATTATGTTGTCGTTCTCCCAATAAGTCGATTTCTTTTGTCTTGGGTGTCAGTCAGAAGCCATACATCATGAATCCGTTGGTTCAAGTGCAGTTACAATTCATTTGTCTTTGATTAAACCAAAAGCAACTAATAATACTTACACCAGAAGGTAATAAGTTAACCTCCTTCACGTATGTCTTGCCGAAGCGAAGTGCCTTGACGATTGTTGTCTCACTGAACGCCTCGAGAAGCAGCAACACGGCGGGGCCAACAAACCAACACCAAAAGTTCGGCCCGTGTAGTATGAGAAGGACCCAGAACAACATGTAACATATCTTGTGAGTCCAGAAAAACACCTGATACAGGGAACATTTTAATATGTTCGGTTGATCGACCATGGGCAAATAAGGGTGCACCCCATCCACTAAGTAAACTTTTATAGCAAACAGTTCAACATGCTACATATAAAATATTCTAAAATACTCGAAAATACTTAACCGTCTCACAGCTTTTTACAGTAAAGGGAAAAAAATATTCATTGACTTTTGAACGTTAACCCTCTGCTCAATTTAATGTGTGGAGTCCCAGTTACACTCTCCAGTTTTCCAACGAAACTTTATTTTGTTATTTTAAAACACAATTCTGTGTCTACCTTGTCTACCTTGTACATCGATGTTGGATATTGAACATTCCCATAGATTTGTACAGCGAATGTCTACCTTGTACATCGATATTGGATATTGGACATTCCCATAGATTTGTACAGCGAAAGTCTACTCTGTACATCGATGTTGAACATTCCCATAGATTTGTACAGTGAATGTCTACCTTGTACATCGATATTGGATATTGGACATTCCCATAGATTTGTACAGCGAAAGTCTACTCTGTACATCGATGTTGAACATTCCCATAGATTTGTACAGTGAATGTCTACCTTGTACATCGATATTGGATATTGGACATTCCCGTAGGTTTGTACAGCGAATGTCTACCTTGTACATCGATATTGGATATTGGACATTCCCATAGATGTGTACAGCGAAAGTCTACTCTGTACATCGATGTTGAACATTCCCATAGATTTGTACAGTGAATGTCTACCTTGTACATCGATATTGGATATTGGACATTCCCGTAGGTTTGTACAGCGAATGTCTACCTTGTACATCGATATTGGATATTGGACATTCCCATAGATGTGTACAGCGAAAGTTTACTTTGTACATCGATATTGGATATTGGTTTACATATATTTGCACAGCGAATGTCTACTCTAACGTCAGTTTGGGTAACAAAACCAATCAAAGCCGTTACCATCTCCAATATCCAATATCTCAAAAGCAACATTGATATTCGCTGTACTAAGTGAGTATCAATCAAACTATAACTGTTAAAGACCTGGACACGATTGGTAATTGTCAAAGACCAGCATTCCCACTTGGTGTATCTCAACAAATATACACAAAATAACAAACCTCTGAAAATATGAGCTCAATTTGGTCGTCGAAGTTGCGAGGTAATAATGAAAGAAAAAATAACCTTGTCGCACGAAGTTGTATGCTTTCAGATGCTTCATTTCGAGACCTCAAATTCTAAACTCGAGGTCTCGAAATCAAAATCGTGGAAAATTAATTCTTTCTCGAAAACTACGTCACTTCAGAGGGAGCTGTTTCTCACAATATTTGTATATTATATAACTGACATACAGATCCTTGTCATTTGATTGGTGGAACTAATACTTCACGTGACATTCACTTTTACTCCCATCCGCACCGGCGATCAAAAAGACCTATTCGCCTATGGGGAATAGCATTTCCCACCCAACAGTTAGGATCATCCTTGTTCCAAATGTTTTTGAGCAGTAGGCCTACAGCGCCGCCGCGCCGCTGCTAAAACAAAGGAGCACCTGTGCAAAAGGTTGTGACGCTACGCGGTGCTATATGATTTTTGGTTGTCAGTAATTTGTGTGATTTTTCATAATGTTATACTTTTAAAACACATCAAATGACAAGGATCTATATGTCAGTTATATAAAACAAATATAGAGTGGCTTCATTCCGTGGAATTGAAGGAATATTATCGCTCGGTAAAATTTGGACTGTTCCAGTTCACTCGTCTCCACATTTTACCTTGCGATAATACTCCTCCCATTCCACTCTGAGCCACTCAATATTTGTATACTATCAACCTCTCCCCATTACTCGTAATCAAGAAAGGTTTTATGATCTATAATTATTTTGAGTCATTACAAATAGTGTCCACTGCCGTTAATCTCCATACTGACCTCAAAGTGACCCGATCGTCTGACGAATGAGAGAGATCCGACTATGAGGACGAGCAGTACGGCATCAAGGAGCCAGCCCGTGATGAAGGCGCTCCCCTCTAGCCTACCGACCTGTAGTCCTACCGGTACGAGGGACGGGTCGGTGAGTAGCAACTCGAGTGCCGTGAAGTTCTTGTAGCTCTGTAAAGTAACTATACGGCAAAACAGAACAGGCCAATTACCAAGGTGTTTATACTAAAATGTCGACGTCAGCATAGACATTTCAAGTCTCGCGCGTATTTCGAACATTGAGACCTACAAGTGTGTGAGTTTGTATCTGACCATGTATTGTTACTTTTTTGGACGATAGGTGCTACTGACGCCATTCTTCGAGGCTCGTGAATAACACCAGTGACCGGCCAAAAACCGGGGTGTGGTTTGACCTTTGACCTCCCATAGAGATACGCACAAATTCTACACCAACATGACCAAGCAAGTACCGTATCCACCATGCATGTACTGTATACATACTACTACACACCTGGACACACACGTGCCGAAAGTAAGAAAGTAAGCTTTCCATAAGACCGAAAGTAAGCTTTCCATATCTGTGTTTTGATTGGCCAACCGAGGGGACCTCAGACCAATCAAAACAAACCCAGCTACGGTAGCTTTCGGTCACTGCATTTATCCAATGGTATCATTATACCCAATGGAATCACTGGATCTGAGTAGCTGGTACCTGTCTTTATCCTATCTACTAGCAGACTTACATATAAATGCATTGTTCTCGGTGATATGACCACTGCGTAATATATACCTTGGGAATTTACCTGGTAAGTCTGCTGCCACCTAGCGTTCAAAAGACTCCCATTTGCTAGCTGTTTGAACCGAATGATAACCCCCATGGCGGTCAAATGAATGACCACCAGCTGTTACACTTGTCTGTCCATTTGTTTATTTGTTTTTTGCTGTGTAGTAATTCTTCCGTCCTTTTTGGGATAATTAGCTTCTTAATAATAATAATAATAATAGTGGCAATTTATAATGCGCCATGTCTGTCTAAAAGACACTCCTGGCGCAGGAGAGATGCCGAAGCCAGAATGCAAAGAATATAGTTAAGCACACAAATAAGTTATCAAATGGGTTTTGAAGCTGTAATATGTAGTGAGTTGTCGGAGTTTAGGGGGGAAGTTCGTTCCATAGTGATGGGCCAGAGTGTGAGAAGGAACGGGCTCCCCATGAATGGCGTGTGCGTGGAATGTTTAGAAGTTTGGTGGACGATGATCTGAGGTGCCTGGGTGGAGCATGAAGATGTAGCGGGTTCCGAATGTATGTTGGTGCCGTGCCCTGGAGAGACTGATACACAAGAAGGAGAATTTTGAAGTGGATGCGCTTTTGAACCGGGAGCCAGTGCAGGGCCTTGAGGGTTGGAGTGATGTGTGTTGATCTTTTAGTAAGGGTGACAAGTCTTGTGCAAAATAAATCACTTACATGCATTGCCGACATGGCAGACTGTGTGTATGAACGACAGGGTGAGAATAAGATATCCAAGTTTTTTGTGAATTCCAATAGTATGATCAAAGGGAAGTATACGGATCAACCAAGTCGACCTCAGGAAACTCAAGGCTTTACGAAGCATCATAATCCCTACCACTGCACCGGAGAAGTTCAACGCCATACCACAACCACGAGCTGAAGTGCGATTTAAAGAAAAATACAACCCAGGTGAGTGGTGTCACAAACAAAGTATTTCCAGTAAAGTTTTTTAGTGTTATAATAAATTGAGATATTGAGGAAAATTTGACGTAATTTCTTATCTCTACATTAAGAGTCATTGTAAAATTTACCACCAAATATATTAATTCCTTCGATGGCCCACCGGTTTTGCAGCCAGTAAACCGAAAGCACATTTTAGTTAAAATTTACTCAGTTTTTGGCAAAAACAGTTTCAGTTCAATCCTCAGACACTAGGCCCGGTTGGCATGATCTATGCCCTAGACATGGTCTATGAATCATGGCGTCAAACATTCAATTCAATTCAATTCAATTCAAATACACATTTATTTCAATACTTCCATGAAAAAAACAGTACATGTAACTAATTGAGAAAAAAAGAGTTAGATGTAGCAGTTGGCAGGATAAATTTTATAATACTGAGTATGGGACTGTCTTCAGAAGCAGAAGCATGTAAAATAATTATTTAAAAAAAAACAGGAACAAAACCCAGACAGACACAGAAACAAAACAAACAGACAGACACGCAAACAAAAGGACAGACGGGTAAAAGACATAACAGCTACTCTGACACACATGATAGATCACAGGAAATACAACGAGAAATACATACTTTTACCTCGTCGATCACTCACCAATGATTAAAAACGCATTAGTGTCTGGTACTAACGAATACCGATACGCGGAATAGGCGAAGAGGGCGCAATTCACTAAAACAATGGCGAGGAGGAACACAATCAACTTGACATTGTTCCTAATGTAGACGGCCTTTCGCGTCAGCCAACCACTTTCTTTGCGGTGTGTTGCTTTAGAACCAGAAGATCTTAACCAAGCTGTGGCTCTGTGATCAAAGAAATTAACAAAGAAATAGTAATAAATATTGATTTAGTGAGCTGTGAAGATTGTACCCAAAATCTAGACGTGGATGATCTTGTAAATAAATACACAGCATTTATTGGGTGCTTGATATGGTTGCTCCTAAGCGAACATTCACTATTTTCCTGCAAGGCGTGTGGGACTCTCTTTGAATTATGACTGAGACACATTCTTTTTACACGGTGCTTGCAAATCAAACCAGGAACACCGGGACGAACCCATTCTCTTGTCGATAAGTGCACTGGCTTATTTTACGTGCCTACACAGCACATGGGACCAACGGCTTTACGTCCCATCCGAAGGACGAAGCATCATGGTTAAGCGTCTTGCTTAAGGACTAAGGTGTCACGACTGGGACTCGAACCCACACTCTGTTAATTAGAATCACCAGAGCTTGAGTCCGGTGTTCTTAACCGCTAGGAAATGGCACGCCAAATACAAATAAATAAATAAACAAATAATAAATATATAAACACACCCAATGGAGAAGTTGTCGATCATATCTGGATACCGCCTCAAGGAGCCCATAAACTCATCAAATGAGATAGTACCGCTGTTGTCCTTGTCGGCACTCGTAAACAGGGTATCTGTCAGGTGATCCATCTTCACCTCACTGAGACGCACTGAACTTTCCTCCATCCCGGTCTTCACGAGGCATCGTAGCTCATCTCTATCGATGAACCCAGTATCTGAGGGGGGGGGGGGGGGTGCAGAGAAAGGCTGTATTATTTGTTTGTTTATTATTGTTTATTAGACAATCTCCACAGAATTCTATAAAATACAACAATTGGACAAAAACAGATAAAAAATACAAGGGAAAAGACATTTGAATCTGAGGAATTGTCGAGGATAACACAAAAAAGCTAAAATAAGCTTATTTCCATTGTGGTCCTCTATACAAAATAATATTATGTCTACGGTGGATTACAAGTGCATTGAATAAGGGAAACAAATGGTAGTTTAAGAACGAGTCACTCTTCTTGTATTCCCATTCATGAATGCCTTTTTGGTTGAAAGGCGTAAAAAAGTAAGAAACTCTGTAAAACCTATCAGTTTTCCGCGTCCTTGAGCTCTGTACCTTCCTTCATGGTACGTGTGTTTTGCATTTTTGTGACGGAGACAGTTTTTGGATATGCATTCGTGCGTGTAGCTATTCTTGGTGCAAGATTTGTTCGTTTTCCTTTCACACACAGCGCGGCCAGCTCACCAACAGCGCCCGCATGGCCCGTAGCGAAAAAAGTCCTGCACGAAGACTAACGCGTTGTATCCGAAAACAACCGGTTATAAACAGCTCCTGACCAGCTGGTTATTATCAAACGTTTAAATACCCCCACGTGACGCGCTCTCCACCAGTAAGAATAGCGAAACTGTCTGAGGTATTTATGAATGGTCATTAATCGTTGTGGTATTTACCAATCTGTGACCCGAAACCTACTGTCATAGATACAAATGTTTATACTTACGATCCGCATCGTACACGTCGAAGAAGAATTTGATTTTGTCTTCCGTTGTACCTTCGTTGAGGAGGAACAAACCATTCAGCATCTCGACCTGCGATATCGTACCACTGTTGTCATCGTCGAACATGTCAAAGAAACGATCTGCAAAAAACACCTACAGCAAGACGGAAGAACCAAACACTAAAAATGCAGCGTTTGTGACTCTGTTACTCAGACTTTATACTCGTTCCCGATTACCACTTGAGTAACATTTTGGAGGTAGGTCTACTCGTACTTGGCACTCGTACCCACCCGATATCAACTTGAGTGCCGTTTTGAAGGTAGGCCTACTCGCACTTGGTATACCCGAGTCCAACTTAAGTACCGGTTTGAAGGTAGGCCTACTCGCAATTGGTACTCGTACCCGAGTCCAACTTAAGTACCGGTTTGAATGTAGGCCTACTCGCAATTGGTACTCGTACCCGAGTCCAACTTGAGTACCGTTTTGAAGGTAGGCCTACTCGCACTTGGTATACCCGAGTCCAACTTAAGTACCGGTTTGAAGGTAGGCCTACTCGCAATTGGTACTCGTTTCCGAGTCCAACTTAAGTACCGGTTTGAAGGTAGGCCTACTCGCAATTGGTACTCGTACCCGAGTCCAACTTGAGTACCGTTTTGAAGGTAGGCCTACTCGCACTTGGTATACCCGAGTCCAACTTAAGTACCGGTTTGAAGGTAGGCCTACTCGCAATTGGTACTCGTACCCGAGTCCAACTTAAGTACCGGTTTGAATGTAGGCCTACTCGCAATTGGTACTCGTACCCGAGTCCAACTTGAGTACCGTTTTGAAGGTAGGCCTACTCGCACTTGGTATACCCGAGTCCAACTTAAGTACCGGTTTGAAGGTAGGCCTACTCGCAATTGGTACTCGTTTCTGAGTCCAACTTAAGTACCGGTTTGAAGGTAGGCCTACTCGCAATTGGTACTCGTACCCGAGTCCAACTTGAGTACCGTTTTGAAGGTAGGCCTACTCGCACTTGGTATACCCGAGTCCAACTTAAGTACCGGTTTGAAGGTAGGCCTACTCGCAATTGGTACTCGTACCCGAGTCCAACTTAAGTACCGGTTTGAAGGTAGGCCTACTCGCAATTGGTATTCGTACCCGAGTCCAACTTGAGTACCGGTTTGAAGGTAGGCCCTACTCGCAATTGGTACTCGTACCCGAGGTTACAATAAAATGAATTTTCATTCACTTACATTTCGTATCCCCAAAGCGTTCTTGAAGCTTTCCCTGTCAATATCTGAATCTTTTCCTGCGATTTCTGCAAACTGTGACTCCGCCCACTGAAGCCATTCGGAGTCAACATCCCTTACACGTCTGGAAAAATTAGGAGCAATTTCTGTCAAATAGTTTTGAACTTACCACATACCTGTTTTTAAAGATGATTGAATATTTTGCTCACATACATGCGGGCGTCGATGTCAATCAGCGTGGTTTTTGTTGTTGTATCAATTAACATTAGAAATGTTAATACCCGTTCACACTGCAGCTCTGTGACCTTTTTTTACGAAGACCAGCCGACCACCCCGATCTCTAAAAGTTATTAAGTTGGGACACAATCGCCGTCCAAATCCAGCAATTTGGTAAATTAAGGACTGCATCACGACGGTACTGATTCTACGTCAAAAGCATTGCTGACTCGCTGCCACTACGGTACGCCTATAGGTCAATACCGACCAAGCAGCTGTTTCTACTTGGTTGCCGACGGTACACGTTACGAACCACAGAGATCTCACCAGGATGCTACCACACTACTTGCCCCGGTTATTGTTGGCCAAGACCCGGCTGCGCTTATTTTGAACACAAAATAAGCGTGGGTAGAGAACGCAGCTTCCAGACCTAGGAGATCCCACCCGACCACACCTTGCTTTTAAGGAGATCCTCCCGCGATTGGCCCCACGAGTGGCCACGATCTCGGTCACTTTTCCATCATGGTATATTATTAGAACGGGGTATCATAAAACTGTCGCAATCTGGTGGTGCGCTTTACTGTATCTCTTGGTGTTACAAGACCATGTGTTCACTTTCCGGTGGTGTCAAATTGTATCGTAGAACCAGACTCAATGGCAATGGTGGCTTTGGCCAAGGTTTGAAGCCGTAGTCCCATGTGTTCCTCGATGGGTGCGTTTGATAAGCTTCCCTGGGTCGACCCCGCAGTGTTCACTCGGGTGAGCCCCCGACAAGTCCTAATCGAACGATCACGTCTCGTGGTGACGCCATGCACGGCAGGTCACCCCCAAGTGACCCAGTCGACAAGCAGGGCACCTGGGGCTCACCCGGGTGAGCCCTCGGAATGACGTCCAAGCTATTCGAACGTACAGGGGCAGGACCGGGGTCGACCCAGGGAATCTGAACGAACACACCCAATGCATTTCAATGGAAACATTTCAGGCTCGATGAGGGACAGAGGGCAGAGGTATCCCCTAATGTTCATACACCTTTATAACACTATCTTTTGTACACATGCCTACCCCATAAAGTCCTCAAAGGAATTCTCGAGATTCCAAATAACGAAGACACAATAGGACTAAAAATTGTACGAGAAAGAGAGGGGTGAGGGGGAGAGCGGCTTGCCCGAGTGTCCCCGACAAGAATAATCTACGGTCCATAGAAAATATATGGTCCACCATGGTTCCATGGGAATAGTATTCCCACAACATTAACTAAAAAGTATATAATAAAAAGCGTAATATATTATTATTGGTTTTTAACATTCATTTGAAATTACATTTTCCATCGCGACCATACAAGGGCCGAATTCGGGAAAACAAATTAACAAAAAAAAAATAGTATCTACAACTGTATAAATGTATTGTTAACAGTAAAATACAGAAGTAGTAATAGACAAAAATAAATTTAAAAGAAAATAAACTCACCTTCCTTCCTGACTTCGTCTCCTTTTAACAGATCTATCTTTGGCCTTACCCATTGTTTATGGTACAATGAATAGTAACGTAGGTTCAAGAAAGCCGCCTCCCGCACAAAACCCTTCAGTTTAATTTCTAGATTGTACAAAACGCGCGGTTGGCTCTTTAGTCGGGTGAAAAGAGACTCACTGGTGTAGCTGAACTCCTCTCTAAAACTGCCTGTTTCGTAATGAAACTTTCTATACAAAAAAAAACGTATGATACAAAAATGCATTTTCAATGTCAACCTATCCCTGGAGACTGGTTTTTAATAGCAGCCCACAAAAAAGGATGTATCCGAATCGGCGGCCGGCTATACAGCAATGGCTACGACAGTTTCTAAGGACGTCCTATATTATACTTCAACGAATGGCTATCCAAGAGTAGCCAGAGACGTGGCCATTCGTGAGTTCGGGGGGGGGCAGCAACGGTTGCTGTACCCGATTGGTCGATACCATTGTGCAGTGACTTTCCACTGACAAACATTGATGTGGACATGACATAAGTCAGGTACTAGGCACAAAGACAAAACAACTACGTAAATCGTATATATAATATATAAATGCAAGTAACGTGTCTGTTTGTACGTAAAACTCCCAGGTGCCTGTATTATGGTGGCCCTGAAGGGGCATCGCACATCGCAAATATCTTTGGAAATATTTGCGATGTCGCAAATATCTTTGCAAATATCTTTGCAAATATCTTTGCAAATATCTTTGCAAATATCTTTGCAAAAATTTTTGCAAATATCTTTGCAAATATTGGTGATGTCGCAAATATCTTTGCAAATATCTTTGCAGATATTTGCGATGTCGAACATTTTATCGCATACCTTGTCGCATACTTTGTCGCATAGTTTGCATATTTGTGGCGAGACATTTTTAAAGAGCCTAAAAGGTTGTTTGGGTTCCAGCCTTCATTCCATTAACATGTACACACGGGTGGATAGTCGGATACAGTCCGCGCGTGTATTTTTTTGATGCAATTACAACTTGCACTAGCATTTAGTCAAGGAGCACGCGGCACACCGGATAGCACGCACAGCCCCAAAAATGTAACGCACGAAAAAAGACCATCACCGCGAGGCGGCGAAGCCGCGAATCGCCGTTACCAACTCGTTGTGTACACAGTACAACCAAATATACTATACAACTCGCTGTGTACATACAGTAATGGAATGAAGGCTGGAACCCAAACAACCTTTTAGGCTCTTGAAAAAATATCGGAGACAAATATGCAAACTAGGCGACGAAATATGCGAACAAGCATGCAATAATATTTGCGACATCACAAATATTTGCAAAGATATTTGCAAAGATATTTGCAAAGATATTTGCAAAGATTACGAATCCATGAAATTTGCTGTTGATGAAAAGGGGGGGGGGGTCGTCCAAAACGCAATTTCACGAACTTTCGTTTCTTCCAAGAAATTTAAGTATGTATTTTGGGGGGTTCACTTATCGAAAATGATTCGCCAACTTGCGTGTGGGCCAAGCTGCCAAGTCAATCACACGCCCAATTTCTAGCCCTAACGCGCCGAGATGTACTTTTTCAAAAAGAAATTCCTGGTATATACGGGCCTGGCCTTGTGATAGTCTAGACCAGATTTGAGAAGAAAAAAAACTTCGAGCGGCATTTTTGATTAAAAGTTGGTAACATACCTGATTTAACTAATTTGGGGGTGCTGAATCCGAAAATGGTAAGATAATTTCAAGCCATGAAGTATCATTGTTGAGTCTAGACTACACCTGGTTGGCCTATACCTGTTTAAGTAGTGTAGGCCTACATTATAAGAGAAAATAACCAACGTGCTTTTAATGTTCAAATAATAAATAACTCTTTATTAGAAAAAACCACTAACTCAGATAGTTTCAAATTGACATTGAAAGCACCTGTTGGTCCCTCTGAAAGTGCAATTTGGTTGTAGATCTATCCAGTACAATCAAAAGTTTGTTACGGATACCTGACCTGCACCCGGGTACCTGCCCTGTATGGTATCATGACAACATCAATATTGAACCTGACTATTTTTCACGTGAGAAGTCCGTCGTGTGCTAGGTTTTCTGTATTGTTTTAAGTTTGATTTTTCAGGGACAAGGACTAAATATCAGCCTTTGGTATCCATCATTTTCGGATTCAGCACCCCCAAATTAGTTAAATCAGGTATGTTACCAACTTTTAGTAAAAAATGCCGCTCTCTTCCTGAACTAGAGCCCTTTTTGGAAATCTGGTATAGACTATGAGAAGGCGGTCTTTCGCGAGTATTAATAGACGGACACAATTAGTACGAACAGATGTACAGCTTAGTTTTTGGTTACGGTGGTATGAGCAGTAACGAGATTTGAGAAAAGGTAATTATTGAGGCATCTGCTTGCTCTTAAAATAATATCATTAGGGTATGTTGAGTGTTATACTATATGTACGTTATGGTTGTGTTCCCGTCATAATCGTCCATAGCCATTTAGCAGATTGATCTTCAAAGCATGTCCGCACTCCTAATAAGCAATGGTAAAAGTTCTATAAAAATACCATCGAATGTCAATTGTGCAACAGGCTTTCGTAAGCCCCAAATCGATTCGGTTTGTTTTATATGGCGCCGTTGTTTGTTTATTTTTAACAAATTTAAGTTTGGAGCATAACTTTTGGAGCAAAAGAATTGCACATGTGATGTATAAAATAAAGCCCACCCAAAACATCTGTGTAGAAAATATCTTAACCTCACTCTTCACGATTTAACCTTGTCCGAAACACTTGAAGATTAAAGCCATTATACACTTTCGGAACAGATAGAAACAAAAAAAGTTCACAGATTTACAAATAACTTACAGGGTTTACAGAAGGTAATGGTGAAAGACTTCCCTAGAAATATTATTCCATGAAATGCTTTATTTTTGGTGAAAACATTAAAACACTGATCAATTCTCGATATCGAGAATAACGGATTTATTTTAAACACATGTAATGACACGGCGGAACGTGCGGAAACAAGGGTGGGTTTTCCCGTTATTTTCTCCCGACTCCGATGACCGATTGAGCCTGAATTTTCACAGGTTTGTTGTTTTGTATATAAGTTTTAATACACGAAGTGTGGGCCTTTGGATAATACTCTTTACCGAAAGTGTCCAATGGCTTTAATGCAACTCGGGATGGTCTATGGTGAACTTTAACAAACAATGGAAGCACTTTACTACTTACTAAGTACGTCAAGCTCATACCGGATGGCGGCCACCAAACACCACTCACAATGCACACAGCGCGTCAAAGTGGTTTGGAATCACACAAGTACCGCTTTCAACGCATGGAACCATATGGCAGAATGAGTGCAATAACATGGACCTTGTAACTCGGGTTAATATGTGTCGGAAGCACCAGACTGCTCTGAATTCAAACGGAACACTTCGGTATCGAAAGAAATCTTCTTCTTTCAATCGTGACTATATCTCCCACTATGCATGTTAGCTTCCCCTATTCAACCACATCCACTTCGCAACATAACTATTTTGTAGTGCTTCTGCTTACTTAAACTGTTCTGTCATCTTGTCGCCAATGTTATCGTTGTATTTCTTCTGGTCTATGATAGCATCACAACATAGGACCAACGTTGGGCAAACGGAACACTGTCATTGGACCACCATTGGCTGTCAACATTGGCCCAACGTACTTTTGCTCATCGGCCTTATGTTTGGGCCAAAGTAAAAGTTGGCCCAGTGTTGGCCCAACGTTGACGGAGGTTTGTCTGTACTGGGCCAGCACTGGTTTTGTTTGGGGCACACTTTGGCGAAGTGATAGAAAATCTTTACTGGGGCAATACTGGCCTTAGAAAGGTACACCATTTCGGGCAAAATGGTAGAAAACCTTTTCTGGGCCAATACTGGATTTTTGAAGGCACACCATTTCGGCAAAATGATGAAACTTTAATGGCCAATGCTGGTTTTGTAGCGGTGCACCATTTTGGGAAAGTGGTAGAAAACCCGCACTGGTCCAATACTGGTTTTGTGCAGCACACCATTAATTGGGCAAACAGGCCAAAAACCTCTATTGGGCCAATACTGGTTTTGTAGCTGCACATTATTTTTGTCAAAATGGTATCATATAGAAAACTGTTTCTGGGCCAATCATGCCAATACTGGTTTTGACCAAACAGTAAGAAAATATGTTCTTATTACTAAAATGGAATATTTAAAAAGGAATCAGGCCATGCAAGTTAATATTTTTTGTTAATGTGCTAAAGTGTATACCTCCTTTATTATTTTATTTGTTTTTACATAGCATTTTTAAATTCATTTATTCATTGCTGCTGTTTTTTATTATTATTTTTTCTATATATATCATGGAAAACTACACTTTATTGTAATGGACTTTTTTATTGCAAAGTAATTTCATTTAAATTCAATACACTTGATATACTTTTTGCATTTTTATTTTATTGGTCAAAACTGAAGAGTTTAAATGCTGGTTGGATTTTCGTCTGATTCAACGCAGAATAATTGATGACATCTGTTTACTGATTTTTTTGGCGGCACACCATTTTGGCAAAATGGTAGAAAACCTCTATTGGGCCAATACTGTTTTTGTAGCTGTACTATAGCAAATCTTTTCTGGGACAATACTGGGTTTTTTTTAGCGCCACGCCATTCTTGGCAAAATGGTATAGACAACTTTTTCTGGGCCATTAACGGTTTCGAAGCGGCACACCATTTTGGCAAATAATGGTATAAAAACAACTTTTCTGTGCCATACTGGTTTTGTAACGGCGCACCATTGGGCAAGAATTGAACCAATGTTAGTCATAATATGCTAATTTCAAGGCAGGGTGTCAAAGCTGTGCCACAAGATGGCTTAAGATTGTGAAAAATATTAAAAACTGACAAAGTAATGTAATTTGTTGGGATTTTTAGCTATAGACAATACCTCCAAAATTGAAAATATTATTTGACGAGCCTTTTTTTTTTTTTTTCTTGATTGCAATAATGTAATAATTTGAAGTAGCTGATAATCAATATTACAACCATTCGTACACATTCAACGGAAGTTGACTTATATGTTTTATCACTCGGTGCTTATTATACAGCATATTAGGCTGTAGGCTGCTTGTATTGTGTGTTTTACTAGTAGTAGAATTACATGTATTATGTGTTTAAAGTCACCTGGAAATATAATTTTTTCTTTCAAACATAAGAGTATATGCTAACGAACAATAAAACAATTTTTTTAGTAATTGTTTGTCACGATTTTTATGTTTAAAAAATGTACAAAGTTGTTTGGGGGGCTGACTCCGCCTACCCCTTTTTTGACGTCAATCGAGGCAGACTTTGCCTACAATGCGTATAGTAAACACACGTGCAAAGTACATGTACGTCCAAGTCGTGAGTTGGTACATTTCAAAAAGTGTTTTTCTGCATTTAGCAGCAATACACCTGGTCGGAATTGCCGGGGAAAAAAAACTTACAAACTGGTCCGTACATGTACTTTGCAATTGTGTTTACTCTACGCATTACAGGCAAAGTCTGCCTCGATTGACGTCATGAACAGCGCCCTCTCGGGTCGGGGTCTACTCTTAAATTTGTAAATAACATAAGAACTGATTTTTTAAAACCTTAGTTAACTGTTTATTCACATTCCACTCATCAAAACACATATATTAGTGACAAAAGCTTTATTTTGAAAAAATACCACTTCCAGGTGACTTTAAGGGTGCAATTAGTAGAATATTTAATTAATTAACGTATTAATTACACACTTAACAATCTGGCCAGTAACGGGCCAATTATGGGCCAAATCAGAAGTGTGAGCATCATCATGAACGTTATTGGGCCTGTAAAACCTACTGGGTGAGTGATGGCAACTGTTATTGTGCAAACAGTATTTTCGCCAACCTTTGGCCAGCTGTGGCATTATCTTGCCATTTCAGGGCCATGGTGCCATACTGTAATGACCAAAAACAGAAGTGCCAGTATTTGGCGCGTACGTTATTGGGCCTGTGCAAAGAGTATTGGACCAGCCTTCTGCCAGCAGTGGGCCATATTTGGCCAGATAACGGGCTGATTCTGGGCCGATAGTGACATGACTGTAATGGTCCAATAAAGAATTTTGCCAGCATCGACATGAACGTTATTGGGCCTATGCAAAGAGTATTGGTCCAGCCTTCTGCCAGCAGTGGGCCACATCTGGCCAGATAACGGGCTGATTCTTGGCCGATAGTGACATGACTGTAATGGTCCAATAAAGAATTGTGCCAGCATCGACATGAACGTTATTGGGCCTATGCAAAGAGTATTGGACCAGCCTTCTGCCAGCAGTGGGCCATATCTGGCCAGATAACGGGCTGATTCTGGGTCAATAGTGACATGACTGTAATGGTCCAATAAAGAATTGTGTCAGCATCGACATGAACGGGATGGTGAGTTATGGCAACTGTACTGGGCCGATTAAGTGCCAATGTGCAAATGTAACCACCAGTATCGAGCCAATATAAATGTTCGCTGTAAGACTCCTTGGGTTTGGAGATTAGCCTTGTGTAAGCTTGACCCCATGATGACCTTAACTCCCGGGTCAACCGGAAATAGGGCCATAACTCAAGAACTACACAAACGATTTTTTTCAGTGATAGACTCTTTGGGCAAAGACCAAAACTGTTATTTCTTGAAATCAAACTGATCGCAAACGTTAAACAATGGTGATGTTGCCATTCTAAAGCCAACAATGGTCCTTCGTCACCATAAAAAAAAACGTTATGGCTTTCTCACTAATAACCTATGTTGGCTCGGCAGTGAGTGCCGGCGTTAAAACAATGTGTTAATGACGACCTGGAGCCAACATTGGTCCTTCGTCTCGGTAAAATTATAAAGAACCAGGCCTCGGCGGGATTAAACCACTAGTTTAAAACCTATTCTTCACACATTGATTCCCTTATTCAAAGACCGTTGAGTTATCTTGTTAGCGTTTCAGCTGTCACAAAATTGTAATTTTGCTGGCGACTAGTTCGAATCCCCTAAGAAATCCAGTTGTAAGACAAACATGTCACATACATTTTTCAGACTCTAGAGCATGCTATTCGCCAACAAAATGGTCACAATCATAATCAACTTATCATTAAACTAAATGGTGCCTGAAGTGTTTAGGGCGTCAAACATGTAGTTGTTAACAGAGTCACATTTTTATCCTTTGTACAAAATAAAATACCAGAACAATGTTTTGTGTATCAACATTTATTAAAGCTGTTCATAATTTGGCTCCGGTATATCGCCAAGACCACATTATAGCCATTCGTTCTTCTTCACTTTCATCAGCTACCCGTCGCCTTCGCTCTTCTTCAATTGCTCACATCCAGCTTTCCCCGGGACCCCGCACTATGGCACGCTATGGCGATCGGGCCTTTCCAGTCAAAGCTCCAACACTTTGGAACAAGCTACCCACCGACGTTCGAGCAGCTCCTTCATTGGACACTTTCGAATCTCAACTTAAAATCCATCTGTTTTGACAATCTGGTTATAGCGCTTAGAAACATCCGTATTTAGCGCTCTATAAATGTCGTAATTATTATTACTACATTATTATTGTATAATAATGGGCGACACAGACTATACTTCAGTCACCATAATGTTCATTTGCAAATGAAAAAGCCTGCGGCAGGTCGACTTCGATAGACCATTGCATATTCTGCCCTTATGGGATTGCCCGTGTGTTGAATAATAATAATAATTGTGGCTTCTTATATAGCGCACCTGACGCTCCTGGCGCTGTAACATACAGTATTTCCTGCCAGATGTTGGACTATGTTGGACGGATAAATCCACCGCTTCCGACCATCCTTTTTGGTAATGTAAGATCATTAGCTAATAAAATGGATGAACTGAATGCCTCTACCCGTTACCTCCATGAATTTCGTGAATCCTGCCTGATGTGTTTCTCGGAAACCTGGCTGAATGACCAAATCCCAGATAGCAACATTGAACTTCCCAACTTTGACATTGTAAGGGGGGACAGAACACCGGAGTCTGGGAAATCAAAGGGAGGGGGATTGTGCTTGTACATTAACCGAATATGGTGTAATAATTGGTCTGTGAAGAAGAAAGTATGTACCCCTGACTATGAAATACTAACAGTTGGCCTGCGGCCATTTTATCTACCCAGGGAGTTTAATCAAATCTTCATCACTGTTACATACATCCAACCCAAGGCGGATGTGCAAGTTGCGAGCGATGCAATTTCCTTGATTATTCAAGAACTTGAAACAGTTTCTCCCGATTCTGCCAAATTTATACTGGGGGACACTTCAATCAGTGTGGATTGAATAAAGTGTTGCCATCATATCACCAATATGTCGACAAACCCACAAGGAATGGTGCAACTTTAGACCTCTGTTATGGTAATGTACAATCTGCATATAAAACCAGGATTTGTCCCCAACTGGGCAACTCCGATCACAATACCATTCTCCTGCTACCAACGTATAGGCAGGTCCTTAAAAGATCAAAACCTGTGACAAAGGTGAAACAACTGTGGTCCAGTGAATCCGTAGAAAAGCTACGTGCTTGTTTTGACTGCACCAACTGGGACAGTTTCACAGACACTTCGAACTCAATAGATGAAATCGTAACTGTTGTAACTGACTACATTAAGTTCTGCACTGATATGCTAATACCATCAAGCACCAAACAGGTATACCCTAACGACAAACCATGGATCTCCCGTGAACTGAAAGCGTTACTTCAAGAGAAACGACGGTTGTTTGCAGCTGGCCAGCTACAACGTGTGAAGGAGTTGCAAAGGTCCATCGAAAAACAAATTAAACTTTGCAAAGCAGACTATAAACGTCGACAAGAGAAGAATTTTCAACAAAATAACTCTCGAGCTGCGTGGAAGGCGATGCAAACAATAACGGGATACAAATCAAAGAAACGCTTGCCTGAATGCTCAAAGGACTTCACAGATGAACTGAACAATTTTTACTGTAGATTTGATATTCGCGATTTTACTGCAGAGAACACTTTATTGGACAATTCATTAGCAAATGTTTCACTAACTGACAATGTTACCATTAATGAAGCTGATGTTAGGAATGTCTTCTCAGGTCTGAAGTTAAATAAAGCTGTTGGACCTGATGGTATTAGTAACAGAATTTTAAAGTCATGTAGCCATCAACTTGCCAATGTACTCACATCAATTTTTCAAATGACATTAGATGAAGGTTCTATCCCCAAAAATTGGAAAATGTCAATGATAGTCCCAGTGCCAAAGCAAAAGAAGGCTACTGTGTTAAATGATTATCGTCCGATTGCATTAACATCCAATATCATGAAATGCTTTTGTATTGTGCTTTACATTTTATTGTTCAGTTTTATGAACATGTTTATTATAATAATAATAATAATAATAATTGTTTAATGTCTCCAATTGCCAACGGAAAACAATTATCTGTATATGTTATGCGGACAATAAAGAATTATAATCTAATCTAATCTAATCTATAATTTATGGGACTCATCCAGAATTAACCCCTATCACCCACAAAAATAGGGCCCAATCATAATGCGTTTGCCCGGCCCAAATGGTTCTGTTCCAATATTATTGTGCCCCGTTTGGTTTGCTATATCGTGGGTCATTTGAGTGGGCACCTATGCCAAAAATAAGACTATTAGATGCAGGTTTTGTTCAGCCTTCAATTTCAAATTGAACAGAAACAGTGTGTTCATTATCTCGAGTCTTTGTTGAAGCTTTTCTAGAATCCAATTCTTTCAAGAATTGGTCATGGGTGGCTTCCTCATGGTGTTCGTCTGAATACTCAGCGCTGTAACTCTACAGGAATGACAGACACGCACAAAAAGTACAATAAGTTTATGTGTTCTGTCCAGAGGTCACGGCCCAATTTCTTCGAGCTGCTTTAGGCAGAAAATACTGCTTAAAAATCCCTGCTCAGCCATAACGAGCATCCTGCTCGTTATGGCTGAGCAGGGAACTGTACATGTGACATGGAATTTTGGCTGGTAACCTTTATTCTGGTAAGCATAATTTTGTTCTGATTAGCTTGTTTTTGTGCCTGGAAATGTTATCCGACTTGTCGACATTCTTGAAAAGTGTCGAGTTGACAAAAGCAAGTCGACACGTGGCATTGTTCTGCCATTCAACTCAATGTAACGAATTCGAGGCTTCACAGAGAAATGGTCAGGTTCCTTTTTTGTACAATGCATGTAGGCATCCATTATTTTTACTGAATACAGGGACCAAGACAACGATGGTGGCTCCAGGGTAAAGGTATGTAATGTATTATCTTCGGTTTGAGCCGACATCATTTTATCAATTCATCGTTCTATCAATTCTATGGTGTTGCTCTTGACAGAATAATTCCATACTAATAGCTTTCTATTTACCACGAGTAAATGATACTGGAACTTCATGCTACTAACTTTCCCCTGGTTGTTAGCTCTCTTGTTTAAGTTTAATGTATTGATATTTTGAATAACTTGGGGTTGAACAAAGAAAACAACAACTAGAGCGGGTCTTGAACCAACGACCTCCGAATTAGTAAGTTTCCCTAATGTAAACCACATTTAATATGTTAAAGGCAGTGGACACTATTGGTAATTGTCAAAAACTAGCCTTCACAGTTGGTGTATCTCAACATGTGCATAAAAATACAAACCTGTGAAAATTTGAGCTCAATCGGTCATCGAACTTGCGAGATAATAATGAAAGAAAAAAACAACCTTGTCACACGAAGTTGTGTGCGTTTAGATGGTTGATTTCGAGACCTCAAGTTCTAAACCTGAGGTCTCGAAATCAAATTCGTGGAAAGTTACTTCTTTCTCGAAAACTATGGCACTTCAGAGTGAGCCGTTTATCACAATGTTTCTTACATCAACCTCTCCCCATTACTCGTCACCAAGAAAGGATTTATGCTAATAAATATTTTGACTAATTACCAATAGTGTCCACTGCCTCTAAATGTTCAGTATTTTCTTCGTGTCACTTAATGTATCAAATGAAATGTTTGCATATAAAAAAAATTATGATCAATTTGTCTAAAATTGATTTGATGCTGATGTATTTTACTAAGATAATGTTATCGTCTACCTTTTGATCCGTTGGTGCTGGTGAGTATGAACTGTTGATCTTCCACACCACTAGTCGAGGATCCAGTTTGGAGGTGTCATTAGCTCCTGAATTAGAAATAAAAGCCACAGAAAATAAAAAACTAACCGATGAATCGTTCAATCAGTTCTTTATTTATTTTATTTTAATTCTTCGGACAAAAAAAAAGCAAAATAATAAAACAAGCACAGGCCGTCCAGGGAATGGCAAAAATCCAAAAACTGTCATCAAAAAGATGTGCTCTCCCAGACCTAGCTCATAAAAAACTATTATAAGTCATCCCCTACCAATACCACGCATTTCTTGAGGTAGATCATTTTGTAAAGCTAGCACTACCTTGAGAATCAACTCCCATCGTAGCCTATCCTGCCCTTAGTGATTTCATACTTGCTCTCAAAAACCTTCTCTTCCAGCAACGTAGTTTGACTTAGTTTCAGATATTGTTTTTAGATAGTTGTCTTGGAATGTTGCTAAATTACTATTTTCTGGTTTACATTGTTTTGCCGCCATAAGGGTCAAGACTTGACGGATACCGGCGCGTTCTTCTTATTATTGGCATTATTTCACGCAATAGTTCAAGCCACTAACCAGCATGTATAAAACAAACGAAACAACAAACAAAGAGCAAAACAAACAAATAAAGACCCCAACGAATACCAAAAAAAAGCAAACATACAAACAAACAAACAACCCATCAAGCAAGCAAACAAACAAAAAACACCAAAGCAAACTTACATTAGCAAAATTAGCTTACCTGTTATTACTACTGTCCCCAGAGCCACGAGCATTGTTGTTACAAAAGTGGGAACTGCAAGCCATATTTTGGACAAGGTAAAAATCACCGGTGTGCTGAGGGAGAAAGAGCTCTAATCACTTTTAGTTTGAATTTCCAAGCCGTTGAAACCAAAACGTGAAATCATGAATATAAGTGAAACTATTGAGAACACAATAACAAAAATCATACCTCCATGTTGCGACAAAGCGGTTATACAAAACGGAGATCCCACAAATGACATAACATGGCACATGAGTGATGACGTAACAGGGCTTTTCGCAAATCTTTCTGAAAAGCACTGGAGGAGGGTATTCAAAATGTTTTTTGCTTAAAATTTAAAGTCTGTTTACTCTCATGTGAACCAAATTTCCGTATTGGATTAACACAATTAGTAAGTTTCAGCCAAGGTCACTAATTGTTTGCATTTTTGTTAAAGCCGTTCTTTCGGCCCTTGGTCACCACATAAAAGTCATTATACTTCAACAAAACATTGCCATCATAGCCCAATGTCATAAAATTATAAGTCAGAAAATACTGTTCAGAAAAGGTCTTTGCTCGAAAAAAAAAATAGTTAGGAACCAGTGGCAACAATTTAAATTTTATGAAAATTCGGCTGGTAACCTGTTTCAGTAAGTTGTTATCTGTGCTGAGCAAGTTTTTGAGCTATTGGGAAATTGGGCCAATGTCAATGGATTCAACAAACTTCTATCGATACCTTTTCGTCATCACCGTCTGAGTGACGTCGGCGGTCCACAATGTGACGTCATCTGTCGTCCATGACGTAGCTGTTGCTACGGTTTCATTGTAAAGGTACGTAGCAGTGCCATTCATACACATCTCTGCAGAGAGGGGCAGATTCTCGCTATGTTCCTGGTAGAGGACAACACCCACCGACAGGACCACACCTAAGATTAACCCAGGCACGTAACCAGCCACTGCATTCTGTAATTAAAAGAACAGCCGTCAAAAACAAACTGGCACATCTTATCACGTCCGTGACCTGACTAATGCATGACGTCATTTTAAGTCAATCATAAAACACACCCAATTTACGCCAAATAATTAACAATAAACAGTGCAATTTGTTCGTTGTTTATACTTTAATGTAAAGTTGATTTGGCAATCAATGTGAGTTGCAAAGACTCACTAAATAATGTCGTAAAGTTTGGCGGAAATGCACATTGGTTTATTTGGGCGCTTCATAATATAGGGCGCCACCAAGCGTTTTGTCAGAATACAGGCAACTTTTTCAATAGAGTGTACTATAGTATACAGACAAAAGTTGGAATTCTCCGCTAAGAGTACACAGGGTTGCGTTTCTGTATAGCACTGCATGTTACGGCAAAGAAATAGCTGCGTTATTCAGTTTCAAACTTAGCTCAGCATTATTTTAAAATGGCCCTATATAGATGTCATGATGTTAAAGTTACACATGACAAACATTAACATATTAACCTTTGAACCGCAAAAGGGGAAAAATGCACCGAGCACATACAACGCAAGAAGGGTTCCCTGAGAAGCTGCACCTATTGTCAGTGAAATCTGTAATTCATCAAAATTAAGATAATTTTATTCAACTGATGTTATTGGGGTTGGGTGCATTGTAGAGGATTTGAAAAAAATAAGTCTGCTTTCTCTCCCAAAATTCTCGTTGTACTCTCTTGCAAGAGTAATAAACATTTCTAACGAACTCCCAAATGCAGCGTACGCATTCTGAAAAGTTCCGGGTCAAAACTGACCTGGAGCGGGGTCTAAAGGAGTCGAGGCTATTTTTGTGTTTTGTGGTCAGGGTTGGGCTTGATCCAGTTCCGATGAGACAGAGCAATTTCTGATATCAGGGTTAGGCCTAGAAGACAGACCAACGTTTGATTGTGTGTCAGCTTGACCCGTTTCGATAATTAGCCAGCAATCTCATGTTTCGTATTTTGTGGCTCAGATTCTGTAGTAACCCAAAAAGGGTCAGGTTATAGCCCAAAATGTGGATCTACCTCCTACAACCAACACCCGAAAGCTCCTAGGTCAGAATTAACTCGGAATCTGTGTCCAACGGATTATGCGTCAGTTTGACCCACTCAGAGGTCATTTCCACACAGATTTGGAGTTTGACCTAGAAGTGGGTCAGGGCCCATGGGACAGGAAATCCGGGTCAACTCTTATCCAGATACTTTTCAGAATTAAGAATGATTCATTTTACAATTACTGATACATTGACGTGACGTTAAACCCCGTAAAAAATGTCAAACATAAACCAAGGTTTTCTTCGGGTTCTTCTATTAGTTACTTTGTAGTATCACATGTGAAAAGTTTCAAATCTTACAGGCTGCATTGAACACTGAACAGGATCGAAAAAGAAAAACATTGCAAAGATGTCATCGCTTACCGCAACAATATCGCCAATAAAGGGGATAACAAACGATACCGCAAGAGTGCTCACTGATGCAACTAAAACTGTTAAAAAGGAAAAACAAACAATACATTAAATTGTTTTATAACCAGTGTTTAATAACCAAGTTGTATAGATATAGAAGAGTTTGCGGTAACACCATGTATTAAATGACTTTCTCTAAATGAGTTGGGGTGGTTCTGAAAAGACAGACAATACAATACAGGTTGCTTATTTAATGTTGTTGTTGGTTGATTGAATACTGTTTCTTTGTTAAAGGCAGTGGACACTACTGTTCTGCCATCTTGTCACTTTTATTACGGATTCGTTGTGTCATGTATTATGCTCATCTGTCCTTTTGTCTGTCTGTCTGGTTGTCTTGTTATCTTGTCTGTCTGGTTGTTTTTTTACAAGCTCATGCTTACCAAAACGACGTTTCGGTCAGTATGCTCTGATCGTCTTCTGGAGAATGCTGGACTCTGATGCTGCATGCTGCTTAAGTACTGGGCGGCGGATTAGCTTGGTGATGCACGAAGGCGGGAAATACAGGCGGGAAATACAGGCGGGAAGTTGAACTCGAAGCAGCATGCAGCATAAGAGTCCAGCATTCTCCAGAAGACGATCACAGCATACTGATCGAAACGTCGAGTTAATCCAACGGTTCTTTTCAGAACCACCCCCAACTCATTTAGAGAAAGTCATTACATGGTGTTACCGCAAACTCTTCTATATCTTATTTCCACCATGCAAAGTTTCAAATCCTACTTAACAATACAGGTTGCTTATTTAATGTTGTTGTTGGTTGATTGAATACTGTTTCTTTGTTAAAGGCAGTGGACACTACTGTTCTGCCATCTTGTCACTTTTATTACGGATTCGTTGTGTCATGTATTATGCTCATCTGTCCTTTTGTCTGTCTGTCTGGTTGTCTTGTTTTCTTGTCTGTCTGGTTGTTTTTTTACAAGCTCATGCTTACCAAAACGGCCCGTACTCTATTTATTTATTCATGTTTACTCTTACTTAAAGATATGTTTTGCTTTACTTCGTAATACATGTAACTGTTGTTACTCTGTTATGAGAGTATGGAAATAAATGTGTTCTTTAATTGAAAATTGAATTGAATTGGTAACTACTCAAAATAATTAGTATAAAACCTTACTTGGTAACGAGTAATGGGGAGCTGTTGATAGTATAAAATATTGTGAGAAACGGCTCCATCTGAAGTCACTTTAGTTTTCGAGGAAGAAGTATTTTCCACCAATCGATTTCGAGACCTCAGAATTTGATTTTGAGGTCTCGAAATCAAGCATCTGAAAGCACACAACTTCGTGTGACAAGGGTGTTTTTTCTTTCATTATTATCTCGCAACTTTAATGACCGATTGAGCTCAAGTTTTTCACAGGTTTGTTATTTTATGCATATGTTGAGATAAACTCAGTGAGAAGACGGGTCTTTGATAATCATCAATAGTGTCCAGTGTCTTTAAAGGTACTAGACACGTTTGGTAAATGTCAAAGACCAGGGCCCAACTTCATGGCTCTGTTTACCGCGGAGTTCTGCACTTACGTATCATAACATTGTGTGCTACAAGGGTTCCGTAAGTGCAGAACTCTGTGGTAAGCAGAGCCATGAAATTGGGATCTGTATTCTCACTTGGTGTATCTCAACAAGCATAGGAATAATACATCTGTGAAAACCAAGTTGCAATAAAATCACAAATAAAAAACACCCTTGTTGCACAAAATGTACTTTCAGATTAGATACATCAAAAGGCTACAGGTCTGAAGTCTTTTAAAGGCAGTGGACACTATTGGTACTAGCCTTCACAGTTGGTGAACAACATATGCATAAAATAATAAACCTGTGAAAATTTGAGCTCAATCGGTCATCGAACTTGCGAGACAATAATGAAAGAAAAAACACCCTTGTCACACGAAGTTGTATGCGTTTAGATGGTTCATTTCGAGACCTCAAGTTCTAAACTTGAGGTCTTGAAATCAAATTCGTGGAAAATTATTTCTTTCTCGAAAACTATGGTACTTCAGAGGGAGCCGTTTTTCACAATGTTTTATACCATCAACCTCTCCCCATTACTCTTCACCAAGAAAGGTTTTATGCTAATAATTATTTTGAGTAATTGCCAATAGTGTCCAATTGCTTTAATGAGTGAGAAACTACCTATTTCTCAAAACCTATACGCTACTTCAGAGGAAGCCATTTCTTACAATGTTTGATATTATCAAATTGCTAATTACCAAGTAAGTTTTTATGCTAACAATTTATTTGAGCAACTACAAGTGTCAAGTGCCTTTAAGGAGACTCGTTTTAACGCCTTACCTAACATCTTTAAAACAAAGGCGTACGTTGTGTCTTTCATTCCTCGTGCAAACGGCTTCACGAAATGCTCTCCGATTACAGTTGCAATTGCGTTAAGGACGGATGACATAGTGCTGTGAGAGATAAACGATAAGAATGTTATTTTACTTTATTTTAATTCTTTCGACAATACAATAATTATAATAATAAGCAGAGGCTGTCCAGTTGAAGGCAAACGTACAACAAAAACTGTCATCCAAAAATATATACCCTCCCAGACCTTGCTTTTAAAAAAAAATTAACTGGTTTAATTATGAGAGGCAGGGAAATAATGTCAGTATTTAGATCGTACATATCCCATAGAATAATAGGGCTGTCAGATTGGCGAAGTGGTACCCCGGTGTCCTTGCAGTGGAATATGTCCGTGGAAAACCTGTCCCACATAATAGAAAATTAACATTGGCCGAAATAGGGTACAAAATAGGGAACCCACGAAAATAGGGAGACCCACTATAAATATACCCAGATAACATTCATACACTGGGCCAACGTTGGTGTTTGGTCGGCACCGTTGGCGTTGGTATTGTGTTGGACAGTAATATTGGCCTTCTGTTAGAATCCCACCAAAAAGGCAAAATGGTGTGCCGCCATAAAAACGGTAGCCAGATGTCAGAAAGTAAAACTTTCATTATTAGACGAAAATTCAACCAGCATTTTAACTCGTAAGTTTTTATTAATAAAATAAAAATGCAAAAAGTATATAAAGTATATTAAATTTAAATGAAATGACTTTGCATTAAAAAGGTCCATTACAATAAAGTGTAGTTGTCAATGGTAAATATAAAATGCAAAAACAGCAGCAATGAATAAATTAATTTAAAAATGCTATGTAAAAACAAATACAATAATAAAGGAGGTATACATTTTACCACAATTGTTTTTTAAATAGTATTCGGTTCTCAAAATGTCGGTACCCTAAGGGGTCGATTTCAAAGAGAGTTAGGACTAGTCCTTACTTAGGACTAGTCCTAACTTAGGACTAGTCCTAGGAGATATAAGAAACATATGGCTAGTACTAAGTTAGGACGACTAACTCTTCCTAACTCGAGATAAGACTAGTCCTAAAGCCATTGGACCCTTTCGGTAAACAGTACTTGTTTCCGCACGTTTCGCCGTGCCATGACATGATTGTGTTTAAAATAAATCCGTAATTCTCGATATCGAGAATTGATATTGTTTTACTGTTTTCTCAAAAAGTAAAGCATTTCATGGAATAATATTTCAAGAGAAGTCTTTCACCACACTACCTTCTGTAAACCCTGTAAGTTATTTGTAAACGTGTGAACTTTTTTTGGGTTCTGTACCGAAAGGGTACAATGGCTTTAACTCTTTGTGAAATCCACCCCAGGTTCAATAACTTGCATGGCCTAACTCTTTTTTAAATATCAAGTCGGTTTAGGAATTAGAACATATTTTCTTTACCGTTTTGCCAAAACCAGTATTGGCATGATTGGCCCAGAAAAAAAAGTTTTCTATATATTAAGATTTTGACAAAAATGGTGTGCAGATACAAAACCAGTTTTGGCTCAATGAGAGGTTTTCTGCCTGTTTTCCCAAATGGTGTGCCGCAAAACCAGCATTGGACCAGGGCAGGTTTTCTAATACTTTTCCAAAATGGTGCACCGCTACAAAACCAGCATTGGCCCATTAAAGGTTCATCATTTTGCCGAAATGGTGTGCCGCAACAAAACCAGTATTGGCCAAGTACAGGCAAACCTCCGTCCTAACTAAAATAGTTTGCCTCTTTAAAAGCGACATTGGCCCAGTGTAGGCACTTTACTAGCAAGAACATGACGCTTGACCGGAAGAAGGCAATATCATCATCATTATTAACGGCACCGTATCGATACTCGACGCCGGGCCCGATACTGTATTGTTTGTTAGGCTATAACTGAAAAAATGTTTGAAAATCGGTTGTGAAGTTCTTGGGATATGGTCCCACTTCCGGTTGACCTGGAAGTATAGGTCAACAAGGGGTCACAATTTTTCAAAGTTAATATTTAACGCAAAGGAGTCTGTAACTGAAAAAAAGGGTTTGAAAATAGGTTGTATAGGTCTTGAGATCTGGTCACAATTCAGGTTGACCCGGAAGTAGAGGTCAACATGGGGTCACGGTTGTTCAAAGTAAACATTTAAAAGGAGTCTGTAACTGAAAAAAAAAAATTAAAATTGATTGTGTAGTATAACTGAAACAAAAAATGGGCCAACTTCCGGTTGACCCGGTAGTATACTTTTTGAGATATGGCGCTGCTAAGATTTACTAACTAAATATGCAAATGAAGATCACATGGTTAATTAATTAATTAAGAATTTAAAACAAAATTACGTTTAGAGTAAAGCTTATTTTTCAAGCTTCAATTTTATATATGATTTAACTCTTTTATCTTTATACTTTAGGATAATATTAGGCTTAAAGAAAAAACGTGCACAAATCTTTTGAGGTTTTAGGCGGAACCAAAGAATAATAACAAAACAAATAGTTAAACAATCTCGACGAAAACAATACCTGTTCCGACAGTAGGTCGGAACAGCTAAAAAGCTTTACAAAAGAAAGTAGGATACAAAATCACAAAACAAAGGCCTGGTAGAAATGTTCAAATAATTGATCGGGTTTCATATCGATTGGCAATCATTTTGGGGACACCATTGGAAAAAGAACATTAATACACTGCATGTTGTTGGAGTTGGTTTGCTTGTTTGATTGTTTTTGTTTTGTGTGGGTTTTTTTGCAAACAGACAAAGCTTTCAAATGGAAAACGTTGGAGTTGTGTTGGAATGTTGCACAGTTAAATGTTGGAATTAGGTCAGCGGTCAGATGTTTCGTCGTCAACCATTTATAACAAGAATCATACTACGACAAATGAGTCATATCAGGGGATATGACCAAAATGTGGTTAAGTGTGTCTGTCTGGTCATAAAATAGATTAGATGTCTTTGCTTGTTAGTTATAGGACAAGTTTGATGGTCAGAATCATCGCTAATGCTGAAGTTTTTTTATAGGAATTGACAGTCAAATGCCAGTAATCCCGAAAATACAGTTATATCAATTATTATAACACCCCTTACCGATATTCTGCCCTTTCATTGGTTTAGAGCGCGTCACATGATATGTCTCAGTTTTGCTAGACGACGGCCGTGTGATAGTGCATCGGTTTGCCGTGCGCTAGTCCGAAAGACTAGCACACGGCGTGCAGTACCCAGACGTCCGTTGCGTGTACGAGGATGATAAGTTAATAGTCTACAAACCATTTCGGATTACATGACACTATACATGCTGAGAACAGTAAAAGTTTTCGCAATCTGTAGTCGCGTCGTCCATGGATTGTAGCATTCAAGTCTGTAAAGTCTGTACAGTATTTATAAATGTTTGGGGTGTTATAAATCAAATATTGGCTGCTTTTACTCGTGCAATGGTTTAAACTATGCTTCCCTCGGTGATCCCCGGAGCAATCTATTTTCCCTCGGCTTCGCCTCGGGAAAATAGAACGCTCCGGGGATCACCTCGGGAGTCATAGTTTTAACCATAGCACTCGAAGCAGGCATTATTTGTATACACGATCACGTTAAAATTAATGTTAAGCCAACATTGAGCCAACGTTGAGCCAACGTTGGGCCAACATTGACATACATGTAAATTTATGGGCGGGGCTTAGAATTGTGTGAACTGTGAATATTTACTTTGATAATATCACAACAATTTGGGTGAGTTTAAGTTATCCAAGGCAAATTTGTGTATGTTTGTGTATAATTCTTTTGTAAGAAAATATGAACATCAAAAGTACAAAACAAACATTTGTAATTCAACCATGTTAATTAAGCAGTACACAGTTTGAATTAACAACAAACCATGAATGGAAAGTCTATGGATCCTGGACTATAAATACAAAACATACGGTGCAGAAGGGTGCATAGGCATGTATTATAGGTTGTAGTCAGTTTAGAAAGTATTTAGTTATTGGTATCGTAAATAATATAGCTGATAAGTAGATGTTCACAGACTCTAACTACTTGAATTAATCATACAGATCATTCAGTTCATGAACAGAAATATAAACTCGAAGTACATTTTTTTTTAATAATGATACGTTGGCTCAACGTTGGGGCAATGTTTAGCCAACATAAAGATTATTAGTGGGGCCAATGTTGGGCCAACTTTAACATTGGCCCAACGTTATGCCGATGAGCAAAAGTACATTGGGCCAATATTGGTAATCAAGATTGGCCAAACGTAAACATTTCATTGGTTCTACGTTGGTCAATGTTTGCGTTGGGCCAACGTTGGCCCAATTTTAACATTGGTTTGACGTAACTCCTATGAGCAAAAGTATGTTGGGCCTACGTCGACAGCCAACGTTGGCCCACATGAAACTGTTCTGTTGGCAGTATGATGTTGGCTCAATGTTTCATTACATTGGCCTGATATTGGTTCAATGTTTTAACATACATGGGCAAGACATTGGCCCAGTGTTGAGCCAATGTCTACGTTGGGCCAACGTTGAGCCAACCTTTACATTGGCCCAACATTAAGGCCGATGGGCAAAAGTACGTTGGGCCAATGTTGACAGCCGATGTTGGTCCAATGAAAGTGTTCCGTTGGCCCAACGTTGGTTCTATGTTGTGATGCTATCAAACTACCCCGGTGACCCAGCAGGGAAGTCTGTCCGTGTAAAATCCTGTCCCAATTACGGGAAAGTAACATTGACTGAAGTACCACGAAAATAGGGTACCCATGAAAACAGGGTATCTCGAAATAAGGAACCCCAAAAATAAATAGCACATTAACTCAATTGTTGGTTTTAGAGTTGCCTTGTGTCTTGTAGATCTGTATTCAGTCATATCTTACCTCAAGGCGGCACCAAATAGTCCAGTGAGGAGCAAGCCAGGGACTCCGGGTAAATGACTAAACACATCGATCACAAAGTACGGTAAAATCTGTGGAACAAACATGTACTGCAGCTGTAATCGTGGAGAATTTCTATTCGTTTTCAAACGACATGCTAGAACGCATCTAGTTCACTCGATGACGTAATCCCAACCTCTATAAGTGACCCAGTATATCGACCACAACATTTCGTTTCCATTATTCATTCGATCGCTGTAATTACTTGTTCTGAATATTGAGGTATAAAATAGAATAATGTTTATATGGTGCTCTCTCTGGGCATGTGTAGAAAACCCGCAGGCATGCCGACGGTAGGATTCTAACCCACCGCATTTTTTAATGCTAGACCAACAAGCTGCCCGCTGACAAGACGACAACGTTCGAACTTGATTATAAACATCCCAAATAGGGTGTCATGGCCGAATGAGCTCAGAGCATCGAATCCAAGTTCTTTTAAATAAGTCTGCGGGGTCTGGGTTCGAATCCCGGTCATGACACTTGTGTCATTGAGCATGATTATTTACTATGGGTGCGTTCGTTTAGCTTCCCTGGGTCTGCCCCGGTACGTTCGAATAGCTTTGACGGTGCTCACCCTGGTCAGCCCCAGTGCCCTGCTTGTGGAGTGGGTCACTTGGGGTGACCTGGGGTGCATGCCGTCACCACAAGAGGGCGAGTGTGATCGTTCGATTAGCTCTTTTCAGGGGCTCACCCGAGTGAGCACTGCGGGGTCGACACAGAGAAGCTTATAGTCTAGGTTCCAAGACCATTGGTGTTGCGTGGTCACACACAACCAACGTTCCGATTATGCACGGCAAAAACTGTACACGCTTGGAATGAACGAACGCTAGCGGGCGCTCTGTTTCTACAGGACATAGACCTTTTCGCAAATACCATTGCGCAAGCGCAGACTGTTGAATGAGGTGCAATGTGGGATAGATATGGATCAAATTTGGATACCAGCTAGACCACAATGCACCAAATTCCAAGTTTTACGCGCGCGCCCCAGTATTTGCGAAAAGGTCAATGGTGAGATCCGGAAATCATAGAAACAGAGCGCCCGCTAGCGTTCGTTCATTACAAGCGTGTACAGTTTTTGCCGTGCATAATCGGAACGTTGGTTGTGTGTGACCACGCAACACCAATGGTCTTGGAACGCACCCATTAATTGATTCTCTTCACCCGTGTAAACAGGCGGGTACATACGAGGGTAGAGGCTGATATTTTGTATGAAAAAAAAACCATTGGAGCGCCACTGTACTCCCAAGGGAGCGAGAAAGATTACAGGAATGTTATTGACCCACTGTAAAGCGCATATTTTTGCTTAAGAGGGTCTATGTACTTTTTCCTAACACAAAACAAAATGTCCACAGATTTATCTGAACTTATACAGTTTGAAGATAATGATAGTAGAAAGCTTCCCTCAAAATTTTACTTGCTGAGGTGCTGTAGTTTTTGAGAAATGAGTAAAAAAAATAATTTTCGTCTCAGTTTTAGCATGTTAAAACTTATTAACCAGTTATGCTATGATTATTGTATTATATCATAACTGGTTACTGGGATTTCACTTGCTAAAATAATTGTAAATCTGTGGACGTTTTGAAAAAGTACCCGAATCCTTTAATGTGTGTATTATAGTGCTATTTTATTATTGCAATTCATAATTGTTGTATTCCCCCAGTCCTGTACATGTGTGTTTTGTAACACTCTTCTTTTAATCCTACCTTAAATTTTCTTAATGTTTTTTACTATTTAATTATTGTAAATCACGTCCAACTTGGCAAGTGGGACACGAAATGTGATACCAATAAAATGAAATGAAATTAAATGAAATTTAGGGGGTCTATTGTAAAATGCGCTATATATTAAGAACTAGTTATTATCATTATGTGTGTTAAATCTTAAAGGCAGTGGACACTATTTGTAATTGTCAAATGCTAGCCTTCACAGTTGGTGTATCTCAACATATGCATAAAATAACAAACCTGTGAAAATTTGAGCTCAATCGGTCATCGAAGTTGCGAGATAATAATGAAAGAAAAATAACCCTTGTCACACGAAGTTGTGTGCATTTAGATGGTTGATTTCGAGACCTCAAGTTCTAAATCGGAGGTCTCGAAATCAAATGCGTGGAAAATTACTTCTTTCTCGGAAACTATGTCACTTCAGAGGGAGCAGTTTCTCACAATGTTTTATACCATCAACCTCTCCCCATTACTACTCACCAAGAAAGGTTTTATGCCAATTATTATTTTGGGTAATTACCAATAGTGTCCACTGCCTTTAACATACCTCGTCGTTTTTCTTGATGTATCCCATTGTAGTCGGGTCACAGTCCTCGTAATAAGCGTAAATGGTCATCCCGGCCAGCACGAGTAGACTATTCACGAACAAGAAACCAATCATACACCCGTATATAGCTCTATATTCACAGAAACACAGTAGGCCTATATTCAATGGTTAAATATTTTGAAGTGGCTATATACCAAACATTTAGAGATCTCGAAACAGTTGTGTGCGTTTAGGGCGTTTTGCTTGCTTGCTTGCTTGCTTGTTTGCTTGCTTGCTTGCTTGCTTGCTTGCTTGCTTGCTTGCTTGCCTGCTTGCTTGCTTGCTTGCTCGCTTGCTTGCTTGCTTGCTTGCATAATAATGAACGAAAAATAACCATTGTCACACGAAGTTGTGTGCGTTTAGATGGTTGATTTCGAGACCTCAAGTTCTAAATCAGAGGTCTCGAAATCAAATTCGTGGAAAATTACTTCTTTCTCGAAAACTATGGCACTTCAGAGGATGCCGTTTCTCACAATGTTTTATACCATCAACCTCTCCCCATTACTCGTCACCAAGAAAGGTTTTATGATAATAATTATTTTGAGTAATTACCAATAGTGTCCACTGCCTTTAACAAATCAACATACCTGTACTTTTTTGTTATGGAAATATTTCAAACAAAAAAACAAGCTTACAATCT